>NC_089745.1:32792989-32802989 GCF_040412425.1 Macrobrachium rosenbergii
CGTTCTTGTGCTGGCATAGAATACTGTAGGCGTTTATCTAAAATCCGCCGATAAGAATACGCAAAAAGAAATGACCTTTTGCAAACCTCGAATGAAGAAAAAATGGGAGCAGCAACGAAGTTACGAAAGTGCAGTGTCGTCATGTATGGTGAAAAACGAAAAAGCGCCGAGAAAAAATAAACCCAAAGGGAAAAAATGTTAAGATAAAAAAAAGAAAATAATGGGCAATACTCTTAGAAAACGATAGTTCTCTAAAAATCAAGAGGGCTAAAAGATAATCTTTACCCCAAGCAAGGTATAATCACAAATCGTTGATAAAAAAAAATTATTGTAATGCGTATTTACCATTTCAAATGCCTTACAAAATTCAGCCTACGTAAAGGTGGCAATATTATTCAGATGGATGAAATGGCACCACCCTTCCACGATGAAAGGGATCAAATGGTATTCACAAAGCACCGGGAGTGCTTCAAACATGCTTACTGAAGGACAGACTGTAGAATAATCACAATTTATAGGTTGTGCAGAACAATCACTCTAACCTTTTCATGTGTACTCTTCCTTTGCAATCGTGATAAAGAGTGTTCTCAAAACGCACTACATATCAACCAAGCTAAAAGTATCTAAAATCATAAATGTAATTTTTTTTATTCAAAAAATACTTATCACAGCGTTTTCGATATCTGGTACGCTCGTGGCATGCTCAAACTAAAATCTTTTCAGGAAATGCTTTAATTCCAACTTGGCAAATGTTTTCATCAGCTGCTAAAAGCTATCTCTGATATATAATTTACACATTTTTTTTTTTTACTTTTTACTTGTCGATAGCACTTGAATTAACATGCTGATGTGATATATATTTCACATGCCTAAAAATTTTCGCATCAAATATTTTTTTCAGCCAGTTATTTTTACGCGCCTAAAAATATTTCAACATAGATTAAGTTAAAAAGTTTCTTTTATGTTTATATCTAGAAAAGTTTATGTTAATAAATAATTCGAGGTATAATTTGAGAAGGGAATTTCATAGCGCTTTTAAAATGATTTAAGGTGAAAATGAAAAAAAGTTTCCTAGGCCTAACAGCATTTTTGCCACCAAAAAGTAATCAAAAGAAACGTGTTTCTGTTTATTGACGGCGGTTTGCACGACCTCAATACATAAATCTGCTTGGTTTGTGTTCATAAATTTCTGCATCCATTAATTGGCTAAAAGTCCCCAAGCCAACAAATTTTTATTTCCAAGAAGCCCATATAATAGGTGAATTTGATAAAGTACGAACACTGGAAGCGCGGTTAATTATTTACTCATTTCTCATAGCTACTGTTAACATCTCAATGATGCCTTTCTCTTAACGAGCTACTAAGAAGCCATAGAACGATCTCTAGCCTATTACAAGGTCCTTTCTGACTGATGCATTTATACATCATTGGTAAAATGCCACCGGCTTTAACTGACAGAAAAACTATGAGAGTCTAAAGTGTGATGTTCGCGTAAGAGATGATTTCTCTTTTCAATAGGAAAGTATATACGAATATTGCAATACGTATTGAATGAATATGAAAGTCAATTACGATCGAGTAAATATGAAAAATAAACACTTCGTAACATTACAAATTTACTTCTGAAGTATTGGTTCAGTCAGATTATTTTCAACACATTTTATCCAGTTATCGACCTGATAACGTACTTTCCGGTCAGGTTCTCCGATAGTTACTTCAGGGCCCGTTCTACCATCAGATGATGGCAGAATCTGAAGGTCGGTTTCAATACTCAATATTCTTATTAGAAACTATCGTACTAAAAAACAAAAATACGAACAGCTGATAGACTGTATGACTATTAATATAAAGAGCCGCATCTCGAAGGTGTACCTAAGCTTAAATCTTACTTTTTTTAACTACTGTTACTCGAGGGTTAGGCGACTTCACTTTTTCATCTGCAAATGAATATACAAACACATTACGCCAAAGCAAAATATGTGTAAACACCACATTGAGATGACATAACGTAACTGAAATTCGGGTACAAACTCCATTCTCCCAGTCGTCCCTAAGAGCCAGCAAACGTCACAGTACTGACGTGCCGTCTGGTTTGGGACAGGTGATATTGGCACATTTAGGAAAGTTTTACACACATGTATATGTATATGTATATATATATATATATATATATATATATATATATATATATATATATATATATATATATCTTTCGTCTAATGTTTGAGTATATAACTACTGGTATGCATGTATACATGTGTGTATGTATGTATATATATATATATATATATATATATATATATATATATATATATATATATATATATATATATATGTGTGTGTGTGTGTACTTGTGTGTGTGTACTTAAATGTGTGAGTATACAGTATGCAGAAAAATAACTACCCATACATTTGAGCTGACAAAATTAAAATAAAAAAATAAACTATAATGGCCTTCACAATCTAGTTTGGAGAGGAAGAAGAAAGGAAAAGGCAAATTTCACGGATACAGTCGCTTTTATTGCTCGAAATCTTAATGAAAGACTATAAACTCAGACTTCCGTAGAGAGATATAAGAAGGAAATGTGAATAACAGAAGGGATAAATCCATCATCTTTTAAGAATATACAAATGATGATGAAGCCAATAAAGCATAATCAGAGAATTATGCATAACAGTAATAATTTTCCGTTATTCAGAAAAAAAAAAAAAATTAATGAAAGACTCATTTTGGATTAATACTCTGAAAAAAAGTATTTCATGGACTTTAAGTAGGTCATATTACATCAAATTCATTATAATTTGTTGCGTGGCATTTCTCTCATTTGATAACTAAAACGATATTAAGAGTGTGCGTGTGTTTGTGTATGAGAGAGAGAGAGAGAGAGAGAGAGAGAGAGAGAGAGAGAGAGAGAGAGAGAGAGAGACGGGGAGGGGGGACGGGGACTATAAGGTTAAGAGGTAGCAGGAGTTCCTGAGGGATCTTTAGAACGCGTTTCTCTGGAACTTTTCACGGATGACCAACCTCACTGTTTCAATAAACTACTTAAAAGTTTCTGAGCGTTCGCAACATGAGTAAATTGTGTAAATGTCAGCAAAATCAAGGATATGACGGTAAATGCGAACCACTAAGACAAGAGCAATGAATGTTAATAGGAAGTAGGGAAAGATGGAAAAAATTGGTTCCAATAAATAATTGTGATGAATGATGGCAGGCTGGGAGATGGTGAGTCACAGAATAAGTAAAGCAAGAGAGGTAGCAGGATGTGTGCAAAGGATTGAGAAAAGACTTGGATTGCTTATGGAGGGCAAGGCGAGAAAAATGTATGGAGGATTTGTTTAATCGTAATAAAAGACCAAAACAGTTCTCATGATGAACTGTTTGCATGGTTTATGTGGCATAAAAAAGTACGTGTGAAAAATATGGAAAAATTTGGAAGACCTAGCAAGATTGGACACATGGAGTAAAATAGCTACTAAAAAGGAATAGACTTAATATCTAGGAAACACGAGAATACGTGGAAGATATGGGTCAATCGAGCAATGTGTGTAGGGGTTCGGCAGTTTTCTCAAAACTCTTTTCCTGTATGGAACACTAATTTATTATATTACAAATGTGGCAGTAACAATGCGTTGTTTTTTCTCAGATGTTATCACTATTAGGTAATAAAACTTAATGTAAAAAAATCTATGATATATATATCACATAAACTCTATTTTTTATTCACAAATAGTAAGCACAAATAACAGTATCCAATTCACTATACTTTAGGAATAACACTCAGGGATTTATAAATGAAAAGTGCTTCGCCCCTGGCTGGATTCGAACCCACACCTGGTTGAAAAACACTGATAGAAAGGCAGTGACTTTGTGTGTGTGTGTGTGTGTGCGCGCAAGTGTATGTAGGGAGACACTTTGCGCGCACGTAGGGAGACACCATCTTCAGAACAAATATATAGGTATTTTATTTCCTCGAAATTAGAAGATTGTTACCTATAGTCAAATAACTAAATTACAGGCTTAACGACGTTGTTCACAACCTGTATCTCGAAGACGACTCCCAAATGGAATTTGTTATCAATAGCAGGAGGAAAAACATATGACACTTACTCGTACCTGAGAGGACGTTTGGGAATATAAAAGGATACCCTGAAACGCCCTATCCATAACAATACGGCGCATTGACAAGAGAACAGAACAATATTTCAAGCTGGAGCAAGTGCCCAGGCAGTGAAAACATAATACTTCTACAACAACGTCAAATGAAAGACTTCGATGGGACTTGAATGGATATTTTTCTGTTGTTGGTCATAAATGGATGAAATAAGCAAAATGAATTCTCTTACAAATATATTCCGTTTATTGTTTATAAATAATATTCTTTTAAAGATAACGCATGTAACATGAATATATTCATGCCATTATTTTTTAAACAAATAAAAAAAACATGAGCTCGAACTAAACAAAGTTCAAGTTCTACTGTTAGTACGACGGAAGCGATTCCTTTATTTTTTGTTTTTCATAAGATTTATGGAATTCCCAAATGAGAGAGAGAGAGAGAGAGAGAGAGAGAGAGAGAGAGAGAGAGAGAGAGAGAGAGAGAGAGAAATTCTTCTACAGAATGAAAAATACCACAAAACATAGAACAAGTGCGTAAGGAATAAGGATATAGATGGGGGGAAAACAAGTAAAATTTAACAGTAATACTTTCCAATTATTAGAATTAGAAGGGAGAGTTATAGATAAATTTGAGAATGCTAGCCAGGAAAATATAAGAAGTAGATGGTGATTGGCGAGCTTGTGAAGGTCTGAAAAGGCACTAACGCGCCACAATAAACTTCAGAGTCTTCACGTCAAAATAACCGGCCATCAGCCAGTTCAGAATATTCTGACAATAACAGGCTGCTTGGAAAATGGCCATTTCCGAATTATTTGACATTAACTGCGCCGCTCAAAAAAAGTTTAATCGCTTAAATTATTCTAAGAAAACAAAGCACGTAAGTTAACAAGTGTTAGTAAAATAACTGCTAAACTTCTAACCTGCACTTTCGATATAACATTCTACTTGGGATAACTATTCAAACCTGAAATACTGGAAAAAGGGATAATCAAATAACTGTCTACCTATTTACAAACAATCATAAATATAGATATAAAATACGCATATATCCTCTCTCTCTCGCATACACACATTACTTATATGTGCGTGTATGTGTATATATCGTGTGCGTGAATATTTCTGGGCGAAGGATAGAGAGAAGAGAGACCTTCCTAATCTTGCTTCGGTTTGATTTTCAGAGTCGATTAATAAAACATTACTCCCTAAAGTCACTATTTCTCAAAGTTCACCTTCCTCTTTCCAGCTAGGCCGCTGGAGCGACACTGGTGGCTTCGAGCCGGCAACAGTCAATTACACGAGACTTCCGTCAAGGACAATGCCCCACAACAAGACGTATCGCATCACTACCATCCTGGTAAGTGTCTTCCAATTTTTCATACTGTCAGTTGCACTGGGTTCTTTGTGTCAAGAACCGCACACGCCTAAATTCGGGATTTCTACAAGTAAGAAGAATGACAGGAAAATACTAAAGTGTGACAAAGAAGGAGTTCTAATTTATGGTTGCCGCCAGCTGGAGTTACTTAGAACTTCACCTCATTTCCAAGGATTATCATTAAGGGGAACAAAAATTCTTTTCTCGAAGTATATACGGGAGTCATTAGCTTGCTTATCATTACATCATGATACCTTGCATTTATATCCCACAGACCTTATAAGATCATTCCCTATATGAGAGAGAGAGAGAGAGAGAGAGAGAGAGAGAGAGAGAGAGAGAGAGAGAGAGAGAGAGAGAGAGAGAGAAGAGAGAGAAGAATTAAAATATTACTGTGCAAGGATGGAGTTCTAATTCATACTGTCTTATCCAAGAATGTACTCGTAGAATATCATCTTGCATATCATTACTCCACAGTATCTTGTTTAAAATGAAGTACAGTACACAGACCTTGATGAGATCGTTCGCTACATGAAGCAGGTAAAAGAGAGGTCACCTGCTACACGAAGTTAAACGAAAGTTTATTCCCAAAGAAATCCCAGGGGAATATAAGTACCTCTGTGTTTTTATTTTGGAGAACGAACATGTTCTATACACTACCGTTTCTTTTTCTTCACAATTTCTGGGTGAAAAAATAAGAATGACTGATGCCTCTGTCATACATAGGAATGTTTAAATTGACATCTTCGATTATTCCAGTGAAAACGATATTTTTCTCAGAATCAGGAGGCACTTACAGGATTTATTGCCAATAGACTTTTTAATGTAACTTTGTCTAACAGGCTTTATTTTTAAGTTGTTATGTGGCAAAGTAAAACCGTGCATATATGATGTTTAGCTTTTATGCATTTACTTAAGAAAGAAACTATTGTAACAAAATGTTCTAGAAGTTAAATGTGAAGATAAAAATAACTGTTGATATCTACGAAACATGAAGTACAACAAAGCCAATTCAAAGATAGGAAATTTACTTGTTTTTCAGGAAAAACCTTTCATTATGGAAAGACGTGGCAATCACTCTGGAAATGAAAAGTACGAAGGGTATGCCAAAGATCTTGCAGATTTCATCGCTGCCTTCCTGGACATCAAATGTAAGTACAAATTAATATCCTAGTCACTAAGAGTACTAATGATTAAGTCCATCTATCAATATCTGGAGGTGGCTGATATTAAATTTTATTACAGACAGGAAATTCACCTAGGATTCAAGAATTAAAAGTATAAATGTAGCAGTGACCGTTTTTTTCCATAAAGAGATTGTTTGCGGTAAAATTGCAAGACTGAAGGATCAATTGTAGACAGGAATCAAGTAGCTTGGATAAAGTAGTCAACTGAAGGGTGACAAGGAAAAGGAGGGTATATATAAGATAAATAAGGGGAAAATGTGAGATACTTATGGAGTTCATGAAGTTCTACAGGGCAGTAAATGAGAAATGAAAGTTGCAAATTGAGAACTGTTGCCAGAAGAGACTGCTGAATGTAGCCGAGAGAACAGACGCAGCTCCGAATAACACTAAATGGGTTTAGCGTAAGTTTCAGAATGCCTGTGGAGCTGGCTGCTGAGGAAATGAAGAGAGCAACTACTAGGGTCAAAGAACAGACAGATACCAGGAGTGAGCGGGATTACAAATATGGTCCTGTAATAACGTGGTGAAACATGATGTCTGACCAGAATGTGTAATGGTAGCCTAGATGGGTATGCGTGAAAGTTACCAAATCAACGGGTGAATGGAATAATTGTCCCACAATATAAAGGTAAAGGTGATAGAGGAGACTGTGAGAAAACAGGAACATAACATTACTCATAACAAAATTCTGACTAACATAGGACTTGTGACTGAAGGACTGATAGGGGAAGAACAATATCAGCTTGCAAAAATAAATGCTTGTTTGGATCAAATGCTGGTTATAGATCAATAATGTGAAAAGTTTAAAAGTGAAGGGAAAATGTGGCTTATGCGGACCTGGAAAAAGCTTTGAAGGAATCGATACAGAGGTATTGTGAAAATTGCTTTTGATGTGCGTTATGTTTCACAGAAATAAATTTCTGACTCACATCGGGAGCGAACCCTGGTCTTTAAAATGAGAGTCCAGGGCATCAGCGATTCCTCCACACAGGTCATACAAGAAGTTGGAATCTACTGTAAGTACGACGTACCTGAGGTATTTCCCGGGCCCAACATACCAGCGAATTTTACCCAAACTCCCGACCCAGGGGTTTCGACTTCTTGCGTGACTTGTGTGGAAGAATTGTTAATGCCCTGGACTCTCACATGGGAGACCCGGGTGCATTTTCCCGAGATGTAACTGAGTACCGAGACCCTTCCCTGAAAAAAGCGGGACAGCACATCTTAAAAACTAACTACAGGGCATGGCAAAAAAAACCGGGGCTGGTACAACAGTAGCATACATCTCAGGAATTTGCGACCCGGGTTCGCGCCTGATTTGAGTCAGAAATTTATTTCTGTGAAACACGTTCTCATAAGTTCACTTCCATCATATCTCACGGTGAAGGGGGTAAGTCGAATGAAATGTTAGCAATTCGCTCACTGCGGGTTTGGAAAGTGGGTCGAATTCGCTGGTATGGTGAGCCCAAGGCACCTACCAGGGAAAAATCTCAGGTAGGTAGTTCTTAAGTTCTAACATTGTGTATGACCTGTGTGGAGAAAATGCAAATGCCCTGGACTTTCTCTCACATACATAAAACACACACACACATGTACGCACACACACATACATACACACACACACACACACATATATATATATATATATATATATATATATATATATATATATATATATATATATATATGTATATATATTTATATATATATATATATATATATATATATATATATATATATATATATATATATATATATATATATATATATATATATATATATATATATATATATATATATATATATACACCACACACCCGCCTTGATTTATGCTTCATGATGAAAAAATGTGTAGGCATGTTTTACGTTGCGAGAACGGAACCTTGGGCTTAAATGGGTTAATTAACTTAGAAGTCATTAAACAGGCTCATTCTTGAAATTGCAGTAATGATTGACTGAATGAAGCAACTTCATTCAGTCAGTTTTCGTTATTAGTTAATTACATGGGGCAATTCTTAACTTCAGAATCTAAAGGTAAGTCTATGGACTTGAGCAACTTCATTCAACCAATCATTACTGCAATTTCAAGAATGACATTTTGTCTAACGACTGCTAAGTTAAATACCAAGCCGGCACACAAGGAATCTATTTTCTCTTGGCATAACTGAAAAATATAAATGTAAAACTAGATATCAAAAGTGATGTTAACTGACGTAGTTCACTTACTTTTTTTATGGAAAAAATCAGCCAATAAACGAAAAAGCAATTTTAAAATTTGTAATGTACGGACGGAAATCGTTCAATAACGGAAAAGCAAAAGTGTAAACGTAAGCCTCCTCCTCCACAGATCGTCTTCCTCTGACAAGATAAAACTAGCTCTCCTGCTAAAACCAAAACGAAGGATTTGGATATCACGAATAATACACACTCAATAAAAGTGGAAATAAAAATCAAGGTCTCCTTACTTTTCGACCAAGAAGAGAGTTTTTAAATATCTGTCCCCGATAAGTTTCCCACTTAAGTTCGTTTATGATTTTACAGAATCTGGTCTCCGTTGTCTTGTTGAAATGACCACAGACCTCATTGCGAATTAATTTGTCTTTCTAGATACTCGAAAGTAGAAAATTTTTAATTAACCGTAATGGCTTTAGTCACTGATCAGTGACGACTGAATATCTATTTTTTCCTCTGTAAAAATCCTCACTGTCAACTTTTGGTGGGTGTTCATCATTGATTAATCATCTTCCTTTGATTTAAATAGGAGGACGATTTAACTAGAATGGGAAAATTTCATTTCAAGTATAAGTTCGCAGAGTCATTATTTAATTGCATACTAGATCGCACAGACAAGGTTTCCCACAGAGTTAACTATACTGGGCGTGTCTATTATAGTCGGGTTCATAATTAAGAAAAAGGTTCAGTATGTTCTAAAGGGGCATCTGAGGTTTTCCAACTTTTCTTCACTAATATTTTCAATACAAAGTGCCACTAGATTTGTGACGAAGCAGTCAGAAAAGGGTCAAGTCTTAAGATTTTGGAAATCTATTTGATCTTTACCAATGAAATAAATCAACTACACACTTTGAAAAAATAAACCTAAAAAATTATTAGCCAAAAATGTAATGAAAATGGTACGAGTACAAAACATATAAATTATTTTTATACTGTTAAATGAGTAGTTTTCAACAAAATACCTGATTGTCTTCCATTTATTAAAAACAAGAGAAATTTACACATATACACACACACACACACACACATATATATATATATATATATATATATATATATATATATATATATATATATATATATATATA
>NC_089745.1:32805489-32812989 GCF_040412425.1 Macrobrachium rosenbergii
GGCAGGCTTGGTGGGGAAGGGAAGGGAAGGGAAGGGAAGGGGGGTTCACTGACGTGAAAATGGAGTGGGAAAATGTCGAGTGGGAGAAATGGAAAAGAAAAGGCTGTGATGATATGTCCGATATTTGAGTGAGTTGTGGAAACACTTGCGACACGAAAGATTTATGAAAGAAACGGAATGTTGGCATCCATAAGCAATCATTGAATCCGAAGTCTTCTCATCCCTCCATTTCTCCTTCCTATCAGGAGGCCGACTTGGCTATCGCACCCCTGACTATAACTTCCTCAAGGGAGCAGGTCATTGATTTCACAAAGCCCTTCATGACGGTGGGGATTTCCATCATGATGAAGAAGCCCCCTAGGGACAATCCAGGGGTGTTCAACTTCATGACTCCCCTTTCAGAGGAAATCTGGATGTGTGCTGTCTGTGCTGGCATTGGGGTTTCCATCGTTTTGTTCCTCGTCAGCAGATTTAGTCCCTACGAGTGGAAGGTGAGACGCTTTCTTCTATGTTAACATGCTCCCGCCTCACTCTATTAGATGAGATTAGATTAGATGACTAGTTTTCCAGACTGCAGTAGGCTTCAGAATTTTTCTGAATGCGAATTTGTGATTAAAATTCATCATCTATAATTTTCGTTAGCCTTTTTATTTCAATGTTAATGGTTTTAAGCAGCTGTCTTTAATATTTCTTTGTTTATTATCTTTTGTTCTTGCTTACAGAAATTAAAAAATGTTAAAAAATAAAAACATTTAGAATTTTGTGTCGTTTTTTTTCATCAGGTAACAGAAACTTACAGCAAGTCAAAGGTTACGAACGACTTTTCAATGTGCAACAGCTTTTGGTTCGTACTAGCATCCAGTCTACACCAAAGAGTGGATCTTTCCCCGAAGTAAGTCACAAGTTTTCCTGGAAATCTATATTATTTTGCCACCCTTCCAGTTCATAAAGTCAAATAAACTTTGCAAAGCTCATATTATTTATCTTAATTCTCATGCTTATGGCAGCATTTTAAATTTTTCTTTATAAAATCAGTTTGTACTTAAGTATGGCAACTAGCCAATTCCCTATAAAATAACTGGATTACCGATGCACACTTATAATAAAACCAAATTCTGAGTTCTTTATGATATCTCTCTTAGATCTTTTCTTTTTTTGTCATAATATGAAAATTTCATTATTATTAGCCATTTTAGCAAATCTTGAACGATTTTTCATTGGAACTGGGTTAATGGTAATATTTTAATTCTATAATAAACATTTCTTTCGTCTACTTTGAGCACGCTTTAGTTTTCTGGAGCTGACAAGAAATTCAGTCGTTATAACGAAGTCTAAGGCTTTGTTTCTTCACAACATTCATCTCAAGGATATTGAGGAAAAATAAATTTCCTTTAGCATATTTTTCCCGAAGAACATGTTATGCAATCTGAAAAAGGTCATACTGCTTGTGAGTGTGATCATCCTTACTAACTGTAGACTAGAGCGCAGTTTCATTTCGTCTCTCTGCCTGTCTGTTAAATGTTGTCAACATGAACTGTATAAAGGCACTGAAAATCTTATATGTGACAATCTTTACATAACGTTTGATATCACAATGTCGACATCTCACCTGTAAACCAATTACATCATGAATATAATTAATTATACGTCCTACTGTGCTTTGATGTTGTTTCTAATAATATTATTATTACCTATTAACCCTTCTGGTTATCGAAGCCCAACAGTCTAAGAGACTTTTTATTATGGAATTTTTTTTTTTTTTTAGATTTGTACACAGAGGTGAAAGATTTTCGCTAGCTTAAGTAGAATCTTTTATTTTGAGAGTTTACGTACCAATGAAGCACAATATATGAATTAGAAAGAATTCTATTCTGCTAGGCGATAATACAAATGAATCAAGTGAGAGGCTTCAAATCCGATGAAGTGTCTGCGTCCGCTAAACGCTTTAGTCACCAAGGTTATACAAGTGGGACATAAGATAAACACGGTCCCCAAGTAAGATCAACATAGCGGTTACACGTTACAAACAATTATGGTTTAAATGATTAAAAATGTAACATTCATATATGTATCTGCAAAAATTCATCTAAGTTATTCAAAAATATTAAAGGGACGCTGCATAACTTTTTTTTATTCCTTTCCAAGACCAACTTAATGAAAACAAAATGTTGTTGTATACATACGTAAAAAATAATAGTTTTTAATTCGACCATTACATGCTTATGAAACATATGAGATTCCACAAACCTTCACAGGAGCCGGCAACAAACAAATGCACAGGAAATGGCATCACCATTAGAGCAATAAGAAAATCTATTAAAAGGCAGCCTCCTTGACTCCCGTAAAGAAAACGAAAACTGCGACCATAAAGTCACAAGACCATAACACGGTACACTAACCACGATCCCTTTTTCAACCCAATTTCTCTTGGTTGTAAAGGTCTGCGTCAGGACGAGTCGTAGGAGCAGTCTGGTGGTTCTTCACCCTCGTCCTAATCTCCTCCTACACGGCCAATCTGGCAGCTTTCCTGACTGTGCAACGATTGGTAACGCCCATCAAATCGGCCGATGACCTGGCAAGCCAGACACAAATCGAATATGGCACCACGGAAAATGGGTCCTCCAAGGAATTCTTTCAGGTAAAGAAAAAACCTCTAGAAATTCTATAAAATGGGACTTTAATGACTTCTCTTTATATGATTTCTCTTTATAGATTACAAAATTCAGTCAATTTATATATATATATATATATATATATATATATATATATATATATATATATATATATATATATATATATATATATATATATATATATATATACATACATATATATATATATATATATTATTTATAAATAAACAAACACACCATACATGCATAAATTATATATGAATGTACAGTATACATGAGCACAAGAATTAGTTCAAAGTGAAATTCAGCGCATTTAAATGGCATAAACGGGAAATATGTACAACATCTGACAACAGATAATCTCTTTTACCTTCATTAACATGCTAATTACAAGAATTATTCACTTTTTCTTTATTATATGGATTATGGAGACGGGTTAACCAAAAAGTGGGTTCCGTATTGGTAAGTAGCAAAAATAATTTCCGAGGGATGGCGGAACCTACATTTTGAATGCACTTGAATTCTCAAGAAGTGGTAAAGGAACAGGCAAGATGCCGATGATGTTTTGGAATTGGCAAAGGGAATTACGAGCCACAAATGCCCAAGCTGGCTGTACATATGACATAATGAGCATCAAGCCATTTAACTGAGTTTTGCAACAATTTTTCCCTAATCAATTACTCCCAAAATTGTTATTAATTCAAAGTTCATAAAATGTCAAATCAAACTTGATAACCTGCTTGTTTATAAATTCATTCTTTTTATTACTGTGGAAGGAGTCGCAGGCAACTTGAGTATAAGAAAATAGGACAGAGTTTTAAAGTGGAGAACCACTGAACTGAAGGACATTTTTATGACTGCAGGTTCATTACGTCGAAACCAGTCCTTAATGGTCGGTATGGAATACTAATCTCATGCACATTATGAGTAAAGCTCTAACCTGGCAAATACAGATTTCAACTAGCTTTTTAACTGCGACTCCTGCTGAGAAAGAATAATACAAAATTCAGAACCACATTTATACGTTAACTAATGAATCGTAGATAATCCCCTTCTGCAGTAAACTTCCAAAACATTAGCCGCTTCAAACAGTTACACAGAAGGACCATCAGCAGTACATTACACCCTCACAACCACTACATCTTTCACCCATATGTAGCAGACACCTCAAGCTTCCTGAACAGTAGGTCCCTTCCTTTCAATACTAATTTCAGACCTTCTATCCAACCCTTTTTAGGCTTTTCTTTACTTCTTCTTGTTGACAATTTTATATTAAGCTTTCTACCAATCTTTCATCATCCATTTTTTCTACAAGATTAAAGCATCCCAAAATACTCTACCCAATCCTTTCACTTAAGCGAACTCTTGTACCCCCTATACACACCACATTTTGTCTAATTTCATAATGGGGAGTTGGCTACACAATCCCTTCATAAAACACCACAAGCATCATGCCAAGTCTAGCTATTTTTCTTGCTTCAACTCTTCTGCAGCTCACCACTTAACTCAAGTTACCACCATTCAAAATATTTACTTCGATACTTAGAGTACCTTTAAGGACCACCTACATATATACTTAAAACTATCCACATTAACATTCACTGCTTCATCTCCTTGACTTCCATTACTCTCAGAATCCTACTCTTACTCACATTACTGTCAGCCCTGTCTTCAAGCAAGTCTTACATACTTCAGTTTCTGCTGTTTCTCTTCACTATTACAAATCAAAACTGTTTCACTGGCATACATCAACCATTCAACACCCAGTTCATATCTGATTCATTTCCTTATACCACTAAGCCGCAATTTTGCACCTGTAATCAACGTCTTTTCTCTGGCTTCTGCATTATTCCATACATAAGATCTTAAGTAAAATACACCCTAGTCTCATAACCACTTGTACACCAGACCATTAACTTCTGCCATGGAACTTTTCATTGTTCTCAACAAGTTTTTCTGTGCCATACATGCTTAACACTCTCCATATTACCTTTCTATTGATTTCAACTGAAACTTTCTCTAGCCCTGGGGATGATTTATTTATTGCATATAAGGCACATGATGAACTGACAAAGGAAGAAATGTGGGGTTATGTATTAATGGTAAAATGGGTAGTATGAGCAAATGAATGGAACAATGTAATTAGAGAAGGCTTGTTCATGTAACCAAAGTGGAGAAAACAAGATTAGTGAAAAGGGCATACAATTCAAAAGTAACGGAAGGGTGAAGGAAAGGAAGCCCTATATAAGGAAAAGAGGCTCAACATCCACGAAGAAAAAGTGCATGTTAGATAAAGGTATGTGCAGGTGCGTATTATGCATTTAATGTTCTGGAAGTTTTCAACACAGGAGGCCATCCATAATTCACCAGTTAAAGTGTGACACTGAAAGTGAGCATTGTTTTCGGAGAAACCTCAGTTAGGTGAATGGCTTCCGACAAATATAAATACACACACACACATATGTGTGTGTGTGTGAGGATTCTAGCTCGTAAGAAATTTCTAGCATCCACATTATCAGCACTGAGCCCTTTCCTTCACTACAGCTGACGGTTGTCCCCATTCACAGCTGGATGTATAGGGAATGTGGCATGATAACAAATGAACGACGAACATAAAAAGTATGGGCTAAACACACTATAATCTTCCTAATAAGCCATTTCTCCCAATACTGCATCTTCTAAGAATAAAATTATAATATATATGAATACATGAAAAAGCTCATAAGCAGCAAAACAACCATCTCTACGCACTAACGCGCCACTCTCGTGCTTCACATAAAAAATATCTTCTGCTGCGCCCTTCATGACATTTAGTCACATCGGTTATCTTCAGTCCTAATATTACGATCCAAATTTCTGTTTATGCCTTTTGGTCAAAATCATTTCAATACTTTCCATCAGTCCAGCCCTCCTTACCCAACCTAAATGACGCAAACCGTTCATCACATTACCTTCCGATATTTTAATTTTGTTGTCAATCAACATCCACATTTAATTCCAAAAGCAGTTTTATGGAACGAAACACTGAATACTGGTTACACCAGTAAGAAGAGCAAGTCCAGATAGCCGATCATGTACCGCCGACTCCAGAGCAGTGGATCACACTGCTGGTAGCTTGTCATCGTCGACTGTGGTGGATAACAACCAATGCTGAGAACCATATGGTTAAAAAGGAAAACTCAAAAACTCCCCCCCCCCCTCTCTCTCTCTCTCTCTCTCTCTCTCTCTCTCTCTCTCTCTCTCTCTCTCTCTCTCTCTCTCTATCTATCTATTTACGTATATACAGATACACACACAATATATATATATATATATATATATATATATATATATATATATATATATATATATATATATATATATATAGATAGATAGATAGATAGATAGATAGATATAAAAGTATGAGTTGAATATGTATTCTTTAACATATTTTATATATCTGGATAGAATGATGAAAAATGTCAGAGAACTTAAAGACGCCAGAAGCTCTAGTTTTAGAGTAAGAATGTAGAATGAATGATGTTTGCAATGATCCAGTGTTCATTACGAATATTGGAAAAGCTGTGCCGAGATAGTGGAAGAGCGGAGTAAATAGTACCAGTGTAAAGTCAGAACTGATAAAAACATAAAAATGAAACAGTGAATCTGAATAATGATGCCTGTTGAAAGTTGTGTGTGGTTAATTTATAGAGGAGGTGCTTTACACGTAGGCGAATAAAGGAAAGTAAATTACTTGTAAACGATCTGGAAGAAATGACCTTCAGTGGAAGCCAGATTGGAATATGAGAAAGGATTGTTGTGCCAACTCTCCTTATAGTATTCAAGTGTTAATTTTAGGATTAATTAATAGAAAACAAAGTTTGAAGAGACTGTGATAACTTGTTTAGGTCATTTCTGAAGACACTGGGAAGATGAGCGGGCTTCGAAGAGAAATTAACATGATAGGTTAGTGAAGCATTTTGTTATTTGAAAGTGTTAGGAAAATGAAGGAAAAGTCGACCAGTGCTGAATAGATGGAGTAAAAGTATTGTAACTGAAAGGGCCCCAATATTCTGAAGGGGAAGATTGATTAATGAGGTAGTGGCATCTGTCGTGTTATATTTCCTGGAATCACCCTAATAAAGGAAACTTTTATATATATATACACACATACATAATATGCTAGTCGCGATTGTCAGTTATTCATATAGTTATAAATGGATATTAGACATTTGTAGGTTAATGTTTGTGAATTATATAAATATATATATATATATATATATATATATATATATATATATATATATATATATATATATATATATATATATATATATATATATATATACATACATTAACCTATAAATGTCAATTTTATATCCATTTCAGTTCAACCATGAACAACACCGTAAAATATGACTGATAGACATTCACCACCAGAGTTAATGTTTGTGAATAGACAACAGTGACGATATTTACCATTCGGCTGTATCCATGGTAGCATACTATAGGTGTCATTCACGAGGAAAGTGAACTGGATGTTAAAAACGACATTTTGTTTAAAGTTTGTGAAAATAAAAACACGGAGCATGTGACAAAAATCAGATATATATATGTACATATATTATATATATATATATATATATATATATATATATATATATATATATATATATAATATTCACATTGATTAATCAAGAATGTTAAGAACGTTAATATCCAATTCACTCTACCTCAGGTAATATATTTTCATATAGGAAGAATTTTAGGTGATAAGCGATTCACCGTCCAGGGAGACTCAGGACTACCAGACAGTGGGAACCAGTCGGCAACTGGATGATATTTTTACCATTCACTGTCTCCTGATTCTCCTGTCCGTCGCTGGTTC
>NC_089745.1:32817989-32847989 GCF_040412425.1 Macrobrachium rosenbergii
CCAAACTTCGTCATTCACCACCACATGGCAACTCCTCTGATTCCTGGAAATTTAGGCGCTTCCCTTACAATACATGTTTCATACCATCTTTTCAATGTTTCCAGATATTCTCTTCCCCCTCCTTATTAGCACTTCCCATTTATACTATATACTAGCTGACCAACCCAGCGCTGCCCAGGAAAACTCTTTCTCCTCCCAACACCCCCTCTACTATCTCACTTCCTCTCACTCTCACTCTCTCGCTTTCCTGTTAAGGTAGTTGCTTCAATTACATTGCCCAGCATTTTTGACATTTGATATTTCACCACCTCTCACCCCCTATTCCTAATGGGGCACCTGGAGTGTTATATTCATCCCAGTGACCTTGAAAACTATGGATTAGACACTAACAACTGTTATTTTTGACATTTTATTTTCCACCCTTTCTCACTGCCTGTTGGGGCTGAACTTGGATTTAAAGGGTATTTGGAGTGTCACTATTCACCTCAGCAACCTCGAAAACTATGAATTAGACACTAATATCTGTCGTTTTCAATTGTTTTTACATATCACCCCTTCCACCTCTTCTCAACCCCACTTCTTATTAGGGCTGAACTTGGACTTAAAGACGTCAGGAGTATCCCTATTCATCTCAGCAACCTTAAAAACTATGAATTAGACACTGATATCTGTCATTTTCCATTATTTTCACATGTCACCCCCTTCCCACCCCACTTCCTGTCGGGGCTGAACCTGGACTTAAAGGGCACTGGGAGCGTCACTATTCATCCCAGCGACCTTAAAAAGTATGGATTAGTCACTATTATCTGTCGTTTTCGGTTATTTTTACATGTCACCTCCTTCTGCCCATTTCTCACCCCGACTTCCTAGGCTGAACTTAGACTTGAAGGGCACCAGGAGACCTTGAAAACTATGGATTAGATCATTAGACGCAAAAATCTGTCTTTTCGGTTTTTTTACATATCGCTTCCTTCCCACCCCTTCTCACCTTCCCTTCCTATCAGGGCTGAACTTGGGTTTAAAGGGCATAGGGAGTGTCACTATTAATCTCAGTGACCTCAAAAACTGTGGATCAGACATTAATATCCGTTGTTTTTGGTTATTTTTACATGTCAACCCCTTCACATCCCTCTCACCCCTCTTCCTATCAGGGCTGAACTTGGACTTAAAGGGCATCGGGACTGTCACTATTCATCTCAGCAATCTCGAAAAGTATGGGTTAGACACTAATATCTGTCGTTTTCGGTTATTTTTACTTGTCACCCCCTTCCCACCCCTTCTCACACTGCCTTCCTATCGGGCTGAACTTAAGATTTCAAGGGCATTGGTAGTGTCACTATTCATCTCAGCAACCACGAAAATTATGGATACACTAATGTCTGTCATTTTCGGTTATTTTTACGTCACCCCTTTCCCACCCACTTTGGTGCCAGGGATGTCTTGCCCCCACAGTATTCTTTTCCAGACAGTAATTCATATGTATACCACATTTGACTGAAATTGCTCAATGTGTTTCAGAGTTATGCTGGAACACACACACATACATACATCCATTTTTATACATATAGATAGATTCACCAGCCTACTGTCCTTCATTCTTTCCATATAACCAAACCATCTAAAAAAAATTCCAAAACTTTCATCTGTGTTACCATTTTTACAACGTATGTGGCGACGCATCCCCTCATTTCTCACTCTGTCAATGACTCTTACGACACAAATACTACGCAATAGTGCACCACTTTCTTTTTTTGCACTTAACGTCTTAACCTCACATCCAAAAGGAAGAGTTGCTCGACATACTCACGCTAACGGACACCTGCCCAAATCCGCATCCACACACACACATATGCATATATATATACGGTATACATACATATATATATATATATATATACATATATATATATATATAAAATAATAGACTTTCAATTTAATAGAACAATTCTGGTTTCCATATTCATAGCCGTTTACTAAAAATTCCTGGATGCAGCTCTCGAATGATAACTAATTAAATCTAAAGAGGAAACAAAACACTTTAAACTCTCTCTCTCTCTTTCCCCCTTTCTCTTACAATGCACATATATATGCTCATTAGCCATCTTTTATTATCATCTGTGATGGTCTCTTCCCAGCCACCCTTCAGCTCACTCCGTTTTCCTCTTTATCGGATACAAAATCGGTATCACACATCACATTCAGTCATTACCGATCTATATTATTTATACCCCGAGAGTATTCAGGATTTACTTATAAATTCATCAGCCGCTTTCATCCAAATCTTCTTGTATTCTCAGTCATTTCACCCTTTAATCTCCTATTTCCCGTGTGTGTGTGTGTGTGTGTGTGTACACGGAGTGTGAAGTTAAAAGGATACATTTATACTCCTCTTGACGTCAAACAGAAAAACAAATACACATATACACAGACAATCACTTAAAATGCCACTGTTCCGTACCTAGCTTGCATTCTTTTTCAATTGTTCTTCATAATAAGATATTCACTTCCGCTCTTCAATTCTACTCTTAATCAACATTCCTTCGTGAAAGTGTTTTCGAATTATACGATCTCCGTCTTTATGTCTCTCTTGCTAATTTTTTTCGCCATTTTTATACTTGCTCTTGATATAATTTAAATAAGATCGAAATATCTCTTACATATTTTGTTTAATTAACCACTGAACTCTCTTTAGGAAAATTCTTTATGCTTTAATTTACAATCCAATATTCTCTCGAAATGTCTTCGACAGTCTTACCTGATAATTCGTTCGAGTACCCAAATTCAGTAATTCTCCATACTCTCATATTCATTACGCTGTTTCAGTTATTCGAAGCCTTGCTTTTGATCTCTTTAAAAGCGTTCATTCCAAGTTGCTCTTCTAAGACTTCCATTCAATTACTCTCCTCGATTTCCAGTTAATTCACTCCTTTAATAGTTACATCAAATTACCCCTTTCAAGAGACTCGTTGACTTTCTACAATTTACATCCATCCATTAGTTCGCCAACAGTATTCAAATTTCTCTTGTATTGATGTATGGACATATATACGCATAAACACAAACACATACACACACATGCGCACACACACATAAATATATATATAATATATATAGACATGCAAACACGTACATATATATATATATATATATATATATATATATAGTGATATATATATATATATATATATAACAGAGAGATTTATATATATATATGAACAATATATATATAATATATATATATATATATATATAATATATATATATATATATATATATATATATATATATATATATATATATATATATATATATCTATATATAATATATATATATACATATACATACACATATATATATGTATGTATATGTAATATATAGATTACTTTGCACAATTTATGTATATCTATAGTTACTAGAAGTATTCAAATTCTCTTTTTATAGTCAGTATGGATGGATACAAAACGCACAATACGTATTCATATAATTACAAGAAAATTGTAAAATTATATATAATATATATATATATATATACATATATATATATTATATATATATATATATATATATATATATATATATATATATACGGTATATATATATATATATTCATATAATTACAAGAAAAATTAAATATATATAATATACAAAATTATAAATATATATATAATTATAGTATATATATATATATATATATATATATATATATATATATATATATATATATATATATATATATATATATATATATATGTAGAATCTAGTGGTCACTTTTTTAGACATATATAATTGTAATAGCCACAATGCCCTCTTAACTTCTCCGAATTCTTCGCGCTTTTTGGATATGTTTGTCACTACAAAGCCTTAGATCCAAATGCACGAAATCTGAAGTAATTATGATGTCCGGTAGCAAGACACGAACCGTGTCCTAGAATCACAACGAGGTCCATTGTTGCTTGGCCTGACCACGTGGTCAGGTATACATGTGTTGTGTGTATGTATATATATATATATATATATATATATATATATATATATATATATATATATATATATATATATATATATATATATATAGATGTATGTATGTATGTATGTATGTATGTATGTATATATACACAAACTTGGCATGTGATACAACTTTTCAGTTAAATACGTTTGCAACTGCTTCCTCATTCTTCATGGAAACTTCAACCAATATTTGTCCCACAGTTATTCCAGTGCGTTCATTTAATGCTTATCTCCTCTCGTTCCCATGATAATCATTTTCCAGAACTTTTATAACTTTCTATTCTCGTCCTTTTAAAACAGTTCCTCTCGGTCTCTTTATAAAAACTCATCCAATCTCTGGCCAACCACGCTTGAAAGCACCACCCGAAGGCAAGCCTTCTTGCTCCTGAATGGAACGTCTTTTATAGACTCTTTGCAACATGCTAGCAATTATTTTGCCCTTTGGCTGTCATATTTTTTCAGCTAAACCCTACCGTCCGATGACATGAATTTATTTAATAAGCTGAAATTAACTAAGCAGAGATTACCTTTTTCCATTTGTAGAATATCATTCACTGACGAACAAAACAAGACTTGTACTAATTATTAAGCCTAAATATATATTATTTACTTGACAATTCTGCCTCTAAAAGAAGTTCTTATTACTGAAATTAACTAAAGCTTTCAGTTGTTTTATAATGTGTTAGTTGTTAATGCCTATCATTAAAGTTTTCAAATACTTCGTAAGGAGTCTTCTTCTCGGATGTACTGACAACTAATGACAATGTAATTCTTATCCGGCAGCGTTCCAAGATTAGCGTGTACAGCAGAATGTGGGATTTCATGAGTTCCAGACCACAAGTGTTCGCCTCAACCTATGCTGAAGGCATCAGGAGAGTCAGAGCTTCTAAAGGGAACTACGCTTTCCTTCTGGACAGCGTTCACAACGATTACATCAATGGTCAGATGCCTTGCGATACTATGAAGGTTGGGCCCGACCTCAATGCAAATGGATACGGAGTTGCCACGCCAAAAGATTCGCCTCTAAGGTACAGTCTCACTCCCTCTGTCTGCCAGACCAAAACCCAAAACCTTCCAAGCTTTCCTATGATCTTGACATTCTCTCTCTGATTAACGTCCATGCTTACAACCAAGGTACTCTCATTTCTCTATATCTTAGAATGTGCCGTTTCAGTGCTTGCTCCCGCCCTCTCTTCTCTCCTGTAAATGCTATATGGAATAAAGAGCAATGTTTTAAATCAAACTAATATACTTCTAATATAATTCGTTTGTGAGAGAATAAATTTGTCTTAATGTTTAATTACTGAATTTAACAACGAATGCTGTTAAGCTATCACAGCACAGACGACTTAGCAATAATAGAGGCAAATAAAGACTAAAAAAACTCTAATTACTTTAATGTTGCCTAATGAAGAAATGATGTAAAAATGGAATGATAAAATAAAAATACCTGGGATGAATGGCATAATTACTGATGTTATAATCACGCTTTCATGATTAACCTCCAATTTTTTATAGAAAAGTCTAATAAGCTACTGACTTTCAGGGCAAGCTTCCCAAAAACAGATTATCCATAAGTGATAAAGTGGAAATGGAGAGAAGACAATAACAAAGACATAATAATAGAGTTGGATCACCAAAAACATAAATATACACATGCATTCGGAAAACAACAATATAATGTGAGAACATACGGCACTCGAACATGGGTCTTCAAGGTAATATTACAGTCTCGTTTAAATGGCAACGGCATCAATAATTTCTCATTAATTTACAAAGCATATACGAATTCTGGTAATGTATTACACGGCACTCCAAAAGTTGTGAATGAGGAGGCCTTAAAAGCGAGAAGCACGCACTAGTTGCTGGAATGTATGTACTAAGGGCGATAACAAAAGTTCCTAAAAACATAAAGAGTTTATGTAACATTTAATTTTAGTACTAAAATATCAAAATACATAGTTAAAATCGCCATTACATTACTGTGCATTAACTTTTTTTTATTAGTATACTAAGAATTTCAAAACGTCGTTTAGTAACTGAATCAACCCATACAGTTCCAACAATCCCGCAATTTCACAAAGTGACTAAAAGTAACGGACGAAAATTCTAAATACGTGGCACTTAGCTGCTTTCGACTGTATTCGTGGCAAACACTAAATCCCCCTTTTATCTCCAATTAGATTTTATTAATGTCACTTTGTCTCTTTGTTCTAAGCGCCCTTTGCCGTCTCTCCTACCCCCTCGTCGTCAATGGCCTTTCCTTTATCCCTTATCTTTTATCATCACTCAGTGTCCTCCCCATCCTTTGACCATTAATCAACTGTTATCACCTTCTCCCCTTCTGACCGTATATCCTCTTGTGTCCCTTGGATTTCATGCGTCATGGAAGAGCTGAACGCAAAAAAAAATGAAAGAACAAAAAGAGAAAAAATGCAGTGAGATTCAATGCCTTGATAGGCTATAATTTAAGGTCCATTTCCTCTCGCATGTTGAATAAGTTAATAACTTTCTCTTTTTCCTTGTATAAGAGAGTATATATATATATATATATATATATATATATATATATATATATATACATGTACATATATACATATGTGACTGTCGTGTATGCGCGCATACATATCCATTTCTAAGAAGCACAGCACAAAGAATTTTGAATAAATTCATTAACACTGTTTCAGGTTAAGAGCTCGATACTGTATAGTTTAGCTTTCTCAGGTCTTTAGCATATAGACTTTCGTCTGACAAAAAAAAAAAAAAAAAAAAAGTAAGGTTTTTCCGTTTAAATTAATAATGGATACTTTTGAAAAATTTCTAAACATGTCTGAACACTTACATTGTACAATTTGGAATAGTGTGTTTAATTGATGAGCCTGAGCCATTTTTTTTTTTATGCTACCTTCATTTTTCACCAAGCAGCACCACACTGATATTTCACACCATAAAGAGAGAGAAAAAGGATCTCCCAATCCGAACTGCGTAAGCTAATAACGGTTAATTATAACGTCAATTATCTCGATCATTACGTCCTACTTTCATTAGCCAGAAATCCCGAACGCTCCCGCGGAACAATAATCCTGGCTGTAAATAAGTAGTCCCTTTTCGCTTACCAATTGACGTTTCTTTCTCTTTCTATTGCAGGGATCGGCTTAACTTGGCCATACTGAAACTGCAGGAGGAAGGCGAGTTGGCAAGACTTAAGAATAAGTGGTGGTACGACAAAGCCGAGTGCACCGGATTCAGCCCCGTAAGTGGCACTAATGAAAATTAAGAGGGTTTCGCATTAACTTTTAAACAGATTAAAGTCTAAGCCTTTTACTCGAGCCTCTAGAGAACGACGCTTTTCAGACATTTTTTTCCCTCAAGTTTTAATTGTACCAGAGTAAATTAAGATAAAGGTAGCATTCCGAAACATAATTACCATTATCCATACAGAGCTGGAATCACTTTTGGAGAGGAGAAGGAGCCACAGCCTAAATTTAGTACTTGTTTTCTTTCTTTAAAAGACAGCGAGAAAAGAAGTAAAATGGAATGCACTTCACTATTGTAGTCAAAATTCGATCTCTCTTTGAAACTGTGACGAAGCAAAGGAAAATTATATAGCAGAATTATAAGGACAAGCGATTAGCAAAGTATAGGATGAACGGAGCAATAAAATGTTACCATTACACGAAGCCCATGACTTAGGTATGTTTTTAACTGTGTCACGCTTCTATATGCTCTTCACACATAACGGGGGAAGTGAGAAAAAAATTGAAGCCGGGACAACGATGGATACAAGTATGGGTAAAATAGGGTATGTACTTGTCCTTCCATCTTAATATCTGCGTTAATGGCCAATGAATTGATAAAAGACAATGCTGACAATCATCTTAAAAAGGTTGAATAGATGAACATTTACTTAACCCTTGCATGCATGTAAAACTAACTGAATAAATATAAATCTACTCCATTGGAAAAATTCATGTACGCTAGACATTTCAAAATTCCACAACTTCCAGGTCAGCGACACTCATTATGAAGGACACAGCTTTTTAGAAATCAATCACAATATTTACAAAAGTATGTCAATCATCAGTTGTAATTGCAGACTTCAAGACTAGATATAAAACAGGATATCTTTACTATTTAATGATAACATTATCAATAAATCTAAATGTGTGACTATGTAGCAAACTTTCATCCATAGAGTTATTAAGTTAGAAATAGTGATCTATAAAAAGAACACTAAAATTAAGCGTTCTGAACATAAAATTACCAGGACATCCAGGGTTTTTATTATATGATGTGACTGCTTCTGGGCATTTCCATTTATTATTAAACATGGAAAATATAAAAACAGCAAAGAAAGGTTTCTTAGAATATGTATTAGAGAAAGTAAATGAATGAACAAGTTGATGGGTGCGAGAGAGGTGGTTGTATGTATATCTGGTTTAAGCAAAAGTTGAATGCAATTCTAGATGAAAGGATGGCCATTAAAAAAATCTACAAATGAATATAATGCAATTAAATTTGGTAAAAATGGTGGCTGATAAATATTCCTTGGTTAAAGATACCACAGAGGGTAGCTTACGAGGAGAATGCGAAATTTAGGGATTAGGTCTCTGTTATATGCACATACAAGGATGGGAAAAAGAAATAATGTTATACTAAAGGTGAGGTTGCGCAGAAGTATATAAGAGGATGAAGAAGTAATGCAGAAAGATTGGCTATTGTACAAATGGATCTTGCGTGAATGATGTAACCAAAGAGATGTTTTTGAAGAAAATTATTTCCTGTGTTAATAGAGTGATAATTTTAAGACAGGTCTAAATAACGTGGCAGGAAATGGTTCACGTATAAATGAGAATGGTATGGATGATTGTTGAGAATGTAAGGAAGATAACTAATAGGTGAAAAACAGAGAGCCTACAGGTAGCTTCGGGATTACAAGCAAAATGCTTGGGCAAAATGCAAGTAAAACAACCGTGTGACTGAACAGGGTCTGTAAGGTACGTTGGAAAAACATAAATGTATCAAGAGAATGGGTTAGAGGAGCAAGGGTGTTTTAATATGCAGGGAAAGGTAAAAGAATTGACTGTAGAAAACTCAGGGACATAACATTTACCTATGAACTAAGAACTGAATGTGGTACAAATGGTCCTAGACTAAGTTTATGACAGAATAGGCAGACATCAGATGTGATGTGGCTGTGGATGTATAATGCAGAGTTTAATTTGTTGGGTGATCAAAAGTCTTCGATCAAATATGCTGATGGGAAAATGTCACGGGTTTGATGTAAAATGGGGTCACACACGTGGGAGTGTTGTTCCCATTGGCTTTTTAGTAATATTAAACACTTAACGGCAAAAAGTAAAGGAAACGATATTAGTACAAGAGGGCACAAGGTATCAGTAAAAGAAATGGCACTGGTAATGGATGCAGAATGGTCAATGTTTGCAAACGATACAATACTTATTAGTGATAGTAGAGAAAACTGACAGATATCAGCAAGCATAATGTGTGACGATAGGTAAACGTAAAATCTTTGCAAAAGATTTGGAAAAAATCTGTGGAATCAGAAAGTGAGTTGTAAGGAAAATAGCCTTTATAAAAACAAAAGCGTACATACTCAATGAAAACGAAAAAGAGATGTCGCAACTTCATATGTGGAATGTGCTAGTTTGATGGGGTAAAAAATTTAGTCTGAACAAGGATGTAGTAAAAAGTATAGCATTGGTGACAAGATAGACAAGTGTTTTTCATTAGCAGAATGAAAGTAGAGGGGTTGGTGGGAAGTTGTGAACAAATTGAAGTTTAGGGGAAAAGAAGAGGAAAGGAAAGAAAGATACTTGTCCGTGGGGTAATAAGTGTATTTTCTCAAAAGGATGGTTCGTCTTTGATTCACCAGTTCCTATATAAACTTGATGGGAAATTATATCTACTTTATCCCTGAAGAAAGATTTATCATGGGTAAGGGATTATCCCTGTTATGTCTGTGTATGTATGTATGTGCGTATATGTGTGTATATATATATATATATATATATATATATATATATATATATATATATATATATATATATATATATATTCAATTTTCGTTAAAGGTAATTATTGGCGGAACACAGGAAAGGAAATATGTAAATACAACGATATTCACATTATTTTAATGAAGTTTTTAAAAATCGGGAAGGGACCAGAACGATTAAGCCTGTTGTGTTTATACTGCATAATATGTCGCGTCTTTTCTTGCAGCTCATGGTTCTTTTACTGGTCACAGTAACTCCTTTTTATCGAACAGGTCTTTTGCTGCTTGTCTGGTCTTTCGGATTGCAGATATTCATCTTTCTCTCTCTTGCTCGCACTCTCCCTCATGAATGTGTATTTACCCTCTTTCATTGTCTTCTCCAGGAATTGCATACCAATTCACTGACCCTAAGCAGCGTCGCAGGAATATTTTACATCGTCACAGGAGGGTTGGTATTTTCCATGATCGTCGCTCTTATCGAGTTCTGCTACAAATCGAAGACGGACGCTACGCGGACAAAGGTTAGTTGGTTCACCTACTTGGGTGCCTGCCTGCGTGTGTGTGTGTGTGTGTGTGTGTGTGTGTGTGTGTATGCATGTTTATATCTATAAATGCCACTGTACACATATTCATTTTCTTGTAATTCAGATGATATCAGATAATGCATCAGTAAAACATTACACACAAGTAATTTTATACACACATATATTAATATATTGTATAGTCTGTGTGTATATATATACATATATGTATACACATACATATATATATATACATATTCATATATATATATATATATATATATATATATATATATATATATATATATACATATATATATATGTGTGTGTGTGTGTATAGAACCTACTGGTCACAATTTACCAAATGCATATGTAATTCTAATAATCACGATGTCCCCTAACTTTTTTATTTCTTCGTAACTTGTAAATCCTGGTCACTACTAAGCTTAGTTGCGAATGAAGAAAGAAATGAAGATATTGTTAAGGCCGCTTAAGATTCCAACTCGCATCCGGGATACCAAAACGAGACCATTCCAACTACCTGGCCACGAATAAGGGTATATGCCTAATGTCGTTCTTATGCACATACAGTATACCTATCGAATTCAGATTGGAAATATACAGTATATTTCAGCATAAAAAGCAATAAATCTATAATAATAAAGTCCGAGTGGATCTTGTTTGTCCTCCCCCGGATGACAGTAGGGGAGACATGACACAGCCACCCACCACTGCAAACCGGTTTATCCGCAACGAGTGGGGTGTGGTTGGTAGGGGAATGGGGGTAGAGGAGACTCTATTCTCCTCCTGCAAACCTATTTGTCCACCCTAGGTGGGGAGGGGTAGGTAGGGGATCAGGAGGGTAGGGAAGACAGCAGCCCCGTTCCAGCGCGCTAACAAGCTCGTTATTAAATACTTGGCTGTGATGGTGTTGGTATGTCTATCACACCACTAGCATATGCATCTAAATTTGAGAGATATATGTATATACAAGTGGTAATACATTTTATCTTACTTTCTTGGCCAAGCAGTTAACTTTAAGCAGTTCTGATACCCCGGATGAGAGTTCGAATGTCAAACATAGCGTCAGAATATCTTAATTTCTTTCTTCATTAGGACCTAGGAAAGCATTTGAAAAGTGTGAAAGAACAGCAAAGTTAAGAGGGTCTCTTGAATATTAAAAATACAGATGCACACACATATATATACATACATATACACATATAAATATATATATATATATATATATATATATATATATATATATATATATATATATATATATATATATATATATATATATATAAATATCCTTTAATATCCAATTACTCTAAATCGGAATAATATATTTTCATATATGTTACCGAAGGGAATTTTTAGGTGATAATATATCCATTGTCCTGTGGGATCGAATCAGTGTCAATGGACGGGGAATTACTTACAGTAACATAATATGTTAGGTGATAAAAGTCCACCGTCCCATGGGATCATCAGCGACGGACGGGGAATCAGGACTACAGTAGAACACTGGCTGATTCGATCCAGGGACGGTGGACTTATTATCACCTAAA
This sequence comes from Macrobrachium rosenbergii, assembly GCF_040412425.1. Classification (NCBI taxonomy): domain Eukaryota; kingdom Metazoa; phylum Arthropoda; class Malacostraca; order Decapoda; family Palaemonidae; genus Macrobrachium; species Macrobrachium rosenbergii. The sequence goes on from NC_089745.1 coordinate 32,830,106, forward strand.
ATTCCCTCTTAACTATCTGAAAAATATATTACTTCTTTTGGTAGATGAATTGGATATTACAAAGGACGTTTGTAGCTTTCTGATTGAGATATGAATGGCCGGTGATGTGATAAATAGTCATATAATATATATATATATGATATATATATATATACTCATCCATACATAATACCTGGTTTTCAGTGTCAATTTATTAGCTAGAACAGACATAATATGTGTGTTGATTAAAATCTTTTTTATACACTTTTATAAATATATATGTAGAATCTACTGGTCACTTTTTTAACAGACATGTAATTCTAATAGCACAATGCCCTCTTAACTTCTCGAATTCTTTTCGCGCTTTTTGGATATGCTTGTAACTACAAAGCCATAAGATCCAAGCGCAAGAAATTGAAGAGATTGTGATGGCCAGTCGTGGGAAACGAACCCACGTCACCATAATCACAAGGAGGTCACGTTGCCGACCTGCCCACGGGAAGGATAAAAGTCTATTACCTCTCGTACATACATATACCTGTCGTTTTCAGATATATTTCTTGCGCTTGGATCTTACGGCTTTGTAGTTACAAGTATATCCAAAAAAGCGTGAAGAATTCGAGAAGTTAAGAGGGCATTGTGGCTATTAGAATTACATATGTGTCTGGTAAAAGTGACCAGTAGATTCTACATATATATTTCAGCCTAAAAAGCAATAAAAACGATTGCCCACTTGGCTACGATGGTGAGGATGGGTCTATTCCAGCTCTAATAAATATATCTGAAAACAACAGGTATATGTATGTACGAGCGGTAATAGACTTTTATCCTTCTTGTGGTCAGGTCGGCAATGTGACCTTGTGCTTATGGTGACGCGGGTTCGTTTCCCGCGACAGGCTATCACAGTCTCTTCAATTTCTTGCGCCTGGATCTTACGGCTTTGTAGTTACAAGCATATCCAAAAAAGCGCAAAGAATTCGAGAAGTTAAGAAGGCACTGTGGCTATTAGAATTACATACATACATACATACATACATACATATATATATATATATATATATATATATATATATATATATATATATATATATATATAATCTGTTCAGATCTTCCACTGTAAATGGTGCTATTACTAACCATGTCACGGTAAGAAGTATGCTGATTAATATCTCCAGCTAAAAAACAGATGGATTTAGTTTCATGTAAGGAACGCTAAGTGAAGTATATTTGTGAAACTAGTTGGTAAATATCTAATAGTAAGAATTCGAGCAAATATAGAACTAATGCACTTATACGCAAATATAAAATTACACTTTATACACATACAAACCTACGAAGACATTTACATAAATCAAGAAGGATCGCTTCTTGTAGTGTCTCACAGTTACTCATGAAATATTTTGATTCTATTGCGTAACAATTTCATCAAAAACAAATCATATTATTTAAAAAGACCAGAACTAACGGTCATTATGTGGCCATGATAAAATTTTAGAAGAGCCGATTCTAGGAAGATTCGTTTTGTATAATCACTACAAGGAATTATGGAACTGCATTTTTGCCATTAAATGTGAGGATAAAAATTCATTTTATGTTTAAATATAGCATTGAAGACTGAAAAGTTTATACTTTATATTGATATCGAACCCTTAATATATTCATTGCGGTACTGTTAGTAATAGCAATATTTACATTGAAATATCTCAGCAGATTGTGTTTACATAAACACACACACACACATTATATATATATATATATATATATATATATATATATATATATATATATATATATATATATATATACATATACATATATATATGTGTGTGTGTCTGCGCACTCGTGAGTAAGTGTCTGTAAATACATGAGCATATATACTTATCATTTTTACACAAACATTTACTTACTGAATCACTCAATGGGGTAATAAGTTTTTGACAGTCAGAAAGGACAAATATGGCTATTTTTTGTTAAACAACTAGTTTTATCGAGTTCTTTTTTTACTTGTTTCCGACCTATTTGTGGTGATAATGGACTTGTTAGGCTCTTTGCTATTTGTTGTTTTATGTTCAAATGATTTCTCCTTTGCTTGCATAAAGTTTCTTATGTACATAAATTATCTTACTTTATTCAGTTTATCTTCCATAATTTATATACTGCACCAGTAATAATGAAATGTTTGCTGCTAATGTATGCGATATTACCCTACATTAGTTATACAAATTGTTCCAACACACTCACGCACAAGCACAGACACTGTATATATGTATGTATGCATTTTTATTTATATATATATATATATATATATATATATATATATATATATATATATATATATATATATATATATATATATATATATACATATACACATACATATACACAGATATATATGGTGTCTGTGACACAGTGTGCATGTGTGTGTCTTGAATAATGTGTGTAACTACTGTAGGAAAAATGCATACATTTGGAAATATTTTTATTATTACTGATGCAGTACATATTAAAATTCTGTATATGAAAAGGAGAAAATTATGATACATACACATACACACACACAAATATATATATATATATATATATATATATATATATATATATATATACATATATATATATATACTATACTTTAAATTATTATTCTAAAAGCCTTCCCAATATATATATATATATATATATATATATATATATATATATATATATATATATATATATATATATATATATATATATATATAATTTATACTTTACGAAATTATTATTCTAAAGCCTTCCCAATATATATCTATAATTTACCAGTTAACCCAACTGAAGGAAAACTGACCTAGAACAACAGTTAATGTACAAACATAACAGTACTCTTTAATGACTTTAAATATCACTTCAGCTTCTCTGAAATGGCATAAGTTCATACAGTTTAATTTTGGTAAATAAAAAAATGGACGAATCTTTCTATCCGGGATTGGGAAAGATATAAAACATAATCATTGCTAATAACAGCAAAGTATAACCATAAACAATAAAGTCGGTAGCTAGTCCATTCCCCTCTGCAAATTTCTCCCGCACTCACTCGCATTTTCATTTAGAGTGAATGTAGTTCTTAATTTTTTTTCATTCTCATGTTTTAATATATATATATATATATATATGAAATGTTTATCATCAATATCTTTATATACTAACACAAAATAGATAGATAATATCAATAGACAGATTTCCTTGATGAAATGTTTATCATCAGCGTCTTTATAACACAAAAAGATATATATAATATATATATATATATATATATATATATATATATATATATATATATATATATATATATATATATATATGAACGCTACAGAAATCAATTTCGCGTCACATTATCATTTCCTGTGATTCTACTTGCCCATTCTTACCACTTGTTACTACCCGTGAACATCATAAACTCCTTCGAAAGAAACAAAATATCTGTGAAATTGTTCCGAACTTCTAGTAATAAATCTTAGAAGCATTTCACGAAGAAGACGGAAAGTACTTCTATGAGCTAGACTTTATCCAAGTCACCGTAAAAGAATGACAAGCTGCAAATGTATGAAGTTGTTCAAACTTATCTAATCAGAGGCAGCGCTCAAAAGTTCCTAAACACTTCCAAAGTATCACGTTTCTGACATTCCCCCAAAATATTCTCTTTTCAGCTGAGTTTGGCAGCAGCCATGAAAGCCAAGGCTCGGCTTTCAATCACCGGTAGCCAAGACCTGGACAATGGCAGGGTAAGAAACAAATGCCATTTAATTACTTCTTTTCTCTACTCGCTTCTTTTCTTTTTCTAACGCTATGGATTTAACGTTCTGATGATTTGGAAAGGCAGTGCATTAGAGAGCCAGTAATTGAGCTAAGAATCAATACATAATAGAGAGAAAGGTAGAGAATGAGGGAGAGAAAGAGAGGTACCTTTTATATTGTTTCGGTCATTACAGTTTACTAAATTGCGGAATTCACTTTCATTATAAAATTGTGAAATCTCCATTCCTTGTATATTTCTTTTTTCTTATATGTGTAACCCATCTAACTATTTCAATGTACATACATCACTCACTTTCATTTATGTTTACACCTTTCCTTTCTTTTATCTCATTTATACTGACACCTTTCCTTTCTTTGCTTTCATTTTTGTAGTTTAATCGGAAACTAATACTAGCTTAGTAATAAAGGATTAGTAAATAAATGACATAAAAATGTGAGGTGAAGAGTAATAATGGCTTGCTGGCTTGTCTTCATGTCAGCAGGATTCCACAAAAAGGTTATATGTCGAACTTAACGAAAATGTTAATAAACAGCGAGTAACAACTTTTGGGGCAAAGGGGTACTTCGTAGAATTTCGTAACAAAAATGAACAACTATTTCTGCCAATTTCTAAAATGGAGGTTATTCATAATCCTCATCTGTACGGTTTCGTTTGGATTCCGACATCTAATCCATTATATGCTCATAAGGTCTTGATGTTGGAGGAGATGTGTACTCTCTCAATGCCTTTTCTACTCTCTTATTGTTCTGTTAATGTAAAATTACTGTTCTTTCCTTTTTAATGCGAATCTACGCTTATTTAAAATCAATCGATGGATTTATCATTAAAGGGAAGTATTACAATATGAGCAACCTCTTGGGTTTTATACTTTCATCGATAATTATATTACATGCTAGCTGCAATCCTTCTTTTACACTATTCTCTAATTCATGTATAAAGGAGCATGATGCTCCTCGTAACAAGATTGCCGCAATCACCTCTTATACGGGATGAACCCAGGACTCTCAAGTGAAAGGCACGAGGGATACCAACAAAGCCACACAGGTTACTGAGCAGATACAAATTGAGTCATACATCCTTAAAATCGAATTTTATATTTGTAATTAAGGTTATTATTTCTCTTTTTCGGAATCTTAATGTTAAGCCTTTGTTCTCATTAATTTTTTAAGTCTATTCCATTATTTGGTTGGCAATTTTTTATAAACTATATTTGCGAATGGTAATGTTCCTAACGAAGAAAATTGCTTGAACGTACTTTCTTGTATATTCAACAAATTTTTCGTACAGTTAAGGTATATTATATTGAAAAAAGACCTTCGTTTACGCTCATGGTCTGTTTATATCCTGCTCACAAAAGGAACGAAAAAATAACAGCATTGCCCGTTTTGCTAAGGGAAAACAAAAATTTAATAATAAAACTATTTACCACACCCATCCAAATTAAAATTCAATAGTAAAACTATTTACCATAAGCATCCAAAGTAGCAGTTAAGAACAAATATATACGTAAAAAGATTCGTTGTCTCTGAATTCTTATGAACACCCCTTTTTGTTAAAAATTCACCGCATCACAAATTAGATTGAGCTCTTTTTTGATACTCTCAGTTTAGATTATTTCCTATGGACATGGCAAGTTACATGAATTTACGACAATCGCATTTAGTAATTGGACTGGAAACTCGTCTTTGCATATTAGTCCAAATGTACAACAATCATATCCTTTTATGTACCCAGACAAATAATTTTAGGTAACTCTACAGCAGCAATAATTACACCCAAACGTTTGCTTCCATTTATATGGCAAAATTCTTATTTAATTTCAAGATACGAAAGAAAACAATTCAGAAAGTCGTGGGTGGTCTTAAAGGATTTAATTTTACAGTTGCTGAAGATGACACATAAAAGGCTACCTACAACTACAACCGTCTTCTTCACTTTTATTTTTTCGATAATTATTTTCCTTGAGGCTTACGTCAGAAACATCATCATCATTGAGGGGTCTGAAGAAAAGAATACTATTTTATTTCTTAAACACTGTAAAATACTTGGATACCTGTGAGCGAAATGCCAACTAAACACACTATCAGGGATATACAGAACTATGCCCATTGAGGAATAAAAGAACAGCGCTAGTTGAGAATTAGACTATTGAAAAACGAAAAGGCATTATGTCCCCTAATGGCTGTGAGATTGAAGCAATCTACCTGAAACTGCAGAATGTTTTCGCTCATCAAAAACAACTCCATTAATAATACTACTACCTCAAGAAAATTTCATAAGCAACAAACCTTTCTCCCGTTTACTTTCTAACAGGCATCCTCATCTCTTCCTCATTCATTTTAATCTTTCTTCTCTGTTAACATGTTCTCCTCTACAGATATATAGATTTTAGGTAACAAGTTGCTACTTAATTTAAAAACTAAATAAAAAATTAAAACTGCAGTCCTTAAGAGTCTAAGTACTTGTTTTAATCGTTTTACCGTTTTCCAATTCTTGTCATTCTGCCATTCATAGAAAAAAAATTTCTGACACAAAAATTGTTTAGAATTCTAATTCTTTCCTAATAATCTTTGCGAGAGAGAGAGAGAGAGAGAGAGAGAGAGAGAGAGAGAGAGAGAGAGAGAGAGAGAGAGAGAGAGAGAAACTAATTACTGTATAACAGAAAAAATACCGGACGGACTTACAAATAACAACACTGGTATCATACTGTCAATGTTAGGTCAACCGGTCTACAAAAGTTCCACTACCGGAATAGCAACTTAATGCTGGAGGCCAATTTGAAAAACCTTCCGGCAACTGATTAAAATCCGTTCCTTCCTCTGACTTCTCTCATCATTCCAGCCAGAAAAATAACCCTCGGAGAAACAAAGCACCCTGACTTGCATACTCTCAATATTGACTTTTGACTACCTCAAGCAAGTTGCGCTCTCTGCAAATTAACTTTCTAAATCACATGCACATGAATGTATATACATATATGTATGTATATATGTATATGTATATATTTGTCAGAATTTAAAATGTACTATATATTTCTAAACCAATAAGAATTCTAGTTTCAGAAATACAATCGTATCCACTGTATGGAGTGAGCTACCGAAAATGATCGGGACATTATTAAAACAATAAAAAGGAATGCTAGCAAAAAAAAAATTATAATAATAAAAATTAAAAAAAAACTGATATCGATTAGTTAGTGTGATGTTTACTTCATTAAGAAACTCTTGTAATGCATTAAACCGAAGTTTCATTTACCAACATGAACCATTTTTTTCCAAACTACTTCCTACCGCCATCAGGTGTTGCACAAGGCATGAAACGTGTCAGTATTCGCTACGGACTCATAAGCCCCTTAATGAAATTCTTAAGAGAAATATTTTCCTCTTATTAAGCTGCCTAACGAGGCCATCGACTTGTTCTTAAGGAGTAGCTCAAGGCCTCTGGCGGAAGAAAGGCAAACTAAATTGCAGAGGAGAACAAAAACGTCACAGTTACAAAGGAAAGAATGGACTTACGAAGAGGTTAAAACCGAAAGGAACTACTGCAGTGATGTGGTAATAGGTAATAAAATGACAAGGAAATGCTTGTCATAAATAATAAATTTTCCGTGAACTTTACTTTACTTCGGATCCCAGAAAGCGTGTATATTACTCTCCACCAAAGACACAGGAGCTGTGGTGTCAATACATTAGGTATACTTGAGCTGCTACTTCTACAGAATAAGAAACATCTTTTGATTATAAAACTAACAAATAAAAATTGCCGGGTAATTTTCATTCTCACTACGGCGCCATGTTAATATACAAGCCAGGACTTGAAACCCAGGAACAGGAATCTACGCAAAAAACGCAAATATATGAAACGCATTTAAGAAAAAATGCAGGCACTAAGCTAATAAATGTGAAAAAATATCACCAAATTCTTTCGAGATCTAAATTCTTAAAATTATTATATATATATATATATATATATATATATATATATATATATATATATATATATATATATATATATATATATATATATACACATACATACATACACATATACATCATATATATATATATATATATATATATATATATATATATATATATATATATATATATATATATATATATATATATATATATATAATGTTATATATATATATATATGGCTCATCAACAAGATATCGAGAACGATCCCAGACGGAGGATATAATGTTGTTCATGGCTCTGAAACCTACGAGAACATCGATTGAAATTTTGTTCATCTCAAACCTACAACATAGATTGAATAAGATATCTCTTTGTTACATAACTGTGGGGGATCGCAGCCAGGCTGGTGAAGAGCAGCTGCTAGGAACCTCACCCCAAAAATACTGGCAGGGAACTGGAACACATTTCAAGGCCAACCCCACAAAAAACTCAAAGTTTTCAAGTACACTAATACTATTTTGCGGCCTATTTTCCAATACAAGGATTTTATGGCATAGTATATCTGATTATGAGGGAAAATTTATTTTTTGAAGCACTATAGTTTAGTATTTTAACATTAAATCAGTTCACCGCAGCAGGGGATGGCTCCAAAGAACACAAAAGACCATGGTCACAGCCAAATTCACACTTTATCTCCTGAATCATGTATGAAAACCCTGCGTAGAAAGTTCCACAACATTAGCCGCTTCATACACCTACACAATACACTGAACCATCCTGTACACACCATGCCAATCACTAACCTTTTATTCTCCATTCTTACCACATGCTCGAACATCTCAAAACCCTCTGATCCATCTTTTAGCTTATGCTATCATTTCTATAAGGTCTACTTGCATTAAGATTTCTCTAACTTTCCATTAATATTCAATATATTTACCAGGCAAATAGTTTATCCCACCAACTTCTGTCTTTTTCTCAAGTTTGCATTCAACATCCAGAGTTCATTTCCATAAAAGGCGGTTGGCTCAGCAATCCCTCCATACATTTCCACCTTGACTTCAATAACTACACTAATTCTCTTCCATACCTTTCCACGAACTCTGGTACTTTTATTGCTTCACCCATTCTGAATTTCACTTTCCCTCCAATTCTGCCATCATCCATTACATTTAGTATTACATACCTGTACAAACCCACTACTTCCTTTCTTGACCATCAATGTAAACATTCATTACTACATCTTCCTAGTTTTCATTTCCCTTTGTAACCCTGCTCATGCTCATATTAACTTTCAACTTTCTCCTCTTACAAATACTTCCAATCTTTTTTTAAAGTTCCTGAGGTCCATTTAAAGTTTCTGAGGTGTATATATACATACATACACACACACATTATATATATATATATATATATATATATATATATATATATATTTATTTATACCTAAAAATGCATATTCTGTGCTGACACTAATTTTATTAATGTTCCCATACTTGTAATCAATAAACCCCTTTTCCTGAGCTGTCTTTGCCTTCTTACAGATAATTTACGAAACTGTAGCTTTACACAGTCTCATTAGAAATATCGGTGATTCTGCAGTGCTGATAATTGCACCGCTATTGAGATACAGAATATCAACTACCAACTCAGTCCCTGCCCATTCAGAGTTTCCTGTCCTCCTAAGCCCTGTTTTGACCATTACTGCTTCTCAGCTAACCAGTTGAGACAGTGGGAGGACGATTCATTCTTAGCCTTTTCTTGGTTTCATTTATGTGTCTTTAGAATCTTTTAGGAAACACTTTACAACTGTATTTGGAATCTCTTAGGAATCACTTTACCATTGTATTTCGAAGTAAGACATTTTTTCATATTATTATGAGCTTGGGAATCCAGACCCTGTCTTCTGTTAAACAAAATCTAGTTCATTAACATCAAATTCTCGAAAAATTCGGAAAATTATACTTTTTCTCTTGATTATGTAGCTTTCTCTACTAGTGAAAAGGGCACAATCTTTGGCTTTATTTTTCTTACCAGATCGGTAATTCATCTGGCCTGAAAGCCATTTCACAAGTTTGTTTCTGTCTGCCCTGTGTACATAATATGACTGGGAAGCTGTTTGTATACGTGTATATTATAAACATGCAGGTTTTGTATGTATATGGTATGAAATGTATTTATGTGTATGGGTGTTTTTTCAGTGTGCATTCGTTAATATTTGTTTCCTTATGGTAAAATTAAAGGTTTTCAGTTTTGTAATGACTCTAAAGAAAATCTTACGGGTAAATTCTGACTCATAAACTTACACAAAATCTAAATTAACATGGCTAAATAACAGTATAAAATAAAACAAGTGTCTGCCGGAAAAGATAATATACGCCTTATATGCAAGGTACAACTAGTACTTATGCCCTTGTCTCCAGAAATTTAACTAAACCCATGTAATCAATAAACTAGTAAATTTGTTTTTCAGTTAACCTTTTTGGCTAATGCTTGCTTATATGAAATAAAGTACCCAGTTTGACTGTTCTTAAGAGAATAATTGTTCATGTGTTTTAAGGTCTATGATGCTTTTCTGTTTGCTAACAACACTGTGATAAAAACGCTTCTTCTATCCACCAGTTTTACGCACCTGCCAGCCAGTTGTTCCATGATGGCGAGGCCGTGCATGCAACCAACACCCATACCCAGGTCTGACGGCGGCCCTGTGCCTCTCAAGGCCCACCATCGCACTTGCAGCTACTGCACGCCTCCTCTCAGTCATCCACCAACCAGCTTCCCCAACCTCTACAGCCTTCTGCCCAGCTCCAACAACAGCCCTTAACTCCCTACAGCTATCATCATCAATCACAATATCAACAGACCCCCATGCAGTCCTATGATCAGAGACGACCCTCTCAGTCATCTGTAAGTGGGGCCTTTCCCACATCACCACAATCCTCTTCTCAATTGATCCTTGGCCAAACACAGCTTAATCACACCCTGCCATCCTCATTCTCGCAGGCACAAATCAACCACAATATATTCACGTCGGTCAGCTGTGATTCCCAAGCTCTGCTGAGCACCTCACCCCCTTTGGTCACCTTCAGCCAGCCACAATCTGTTTGGTGCTCTTCTGGTAAAATGAATCCACCGCCGCCGATCGACCAGCCAACTATTCACTCAATCACAAGTTCGCAGCCTGACATACAACCAACTAATTCACAGAGCATAGTACAGGCGCCAACCACATCAGAGTGTGCAGATTTTCCCTTCTAGGATGGACAACAGAGAATGCTGTGCGGCACGTACTATTCCTCATTGCTTTTTCTACTTTTTGACAATCAAGGTAATGAAAATTTGTATACAGACATGCTGTTAACGGTATTTAAGATTGTATTTTGTGTAGCATAATTTTCCACTAATATCTTTTGACTTGAAATCATATCTAACAATGACTGGCAATTTTATAACACAAATGAATCAGAACAAATGGAAGTCGAAGTCCAAATATTTCTAACTCTTCAAAACTTCTGTATGTACAACACAATTTAAAAATATATCCGGGTAAAGATCCTAACAATATACCTATTTTTTCCATTCTATACAAGTATAGCTTAAGTTTACTTTTCTATTTTCACTGTTGCACAAAAATCGGAGACAGGAACTTAAACAGGTGAAAAATCAAGTATTTGATAAGAAAATTTTAAAATTTACAATGGAACATCTTATTCCACAAAGTATTTATTTTATTTTGTCTTGTTATCTGTTACACGAAAATTGAAGACTACCCTAAACAGGTGAAAAATCATGTTTGACAAGAAAATCTATACATCTATGATAGAATATGTCATTTCACAAAAAATTATTTATTCTTATCATCTTCTGAAAGAATATAAGGTGAGCTTATGTACAAAGCAAGAACCAAATAAAATTTAGATGTTCATTTAACAACTAACATCACTAAGAAATCAATGTAAGCATACATTTAAAGAGACATTAGCCATTATATTATCAATTTACTTGATCCATGATTACATTTATATCAGTTTAAAGTATTGAGTCTTGTCTCGTCCTCGCTTACAGGACAAATTTGTGATGATGTACATTTTTCGGTTAAAGTAACACATACAATATAACAGTTTTTATACCGTTATTCAGACATAATACAATATAACAGTTTTTATACCATTAATCAGTTGCTCGAATTAGTCTTGTGATAAACAAATCTTCACATAGATTCACTGTATAGATACCTCTTCCAGAAAAATCTTTACAGTTTCCAAAGACATACTGTTGATGAAAGGTAAAGATTCTCCCTTCAACACAAAATAAGGTCGTTTTAAAATATGAAGCTATTTCAAAAGTGGATTACAAAATTAAATCACTAATTTAAGACCATTCGTTAATTAATACATTAGGTATTTCAATATTCAACAATGGTAATTCTGTGGCAATACTCTAGATAATTTGTTCTGGCCATTTTGTCCTGATAAGTCACAAAAGTACGACAACAAAAATGAACGGATAATGTAAGAGACTTTTCTCCAAGTACTTGTAAGTTACTTGAAAGTGTATGCAGTTTAGTTTGCAGTTTTAAAAATTATTTTTAAAAATCTAATGAAAAGGAAAAATATGTTTTACAAAATATTTGTCATGCAATTATATTAAATATGCCAGTTATTTTAATAAGCTATACTAAAAAATAACAAAATCCATAAAAAAGTTTGTTTTTATTATAAAATCATTATCATTATTACAAAGTTTCTCCTTATATAATCTAAGATTTTCCCCTGCGCATCTCCAAGGCGATTTCAACCGGCATCCTTCCTATATGAAATTTCTTACAAGCCATGGTATGATTTTGTGTTTCTGATCTACTGATATACCAGACAGAGGAACTTTTACTTAAAATATTATAGCCATACACTGATGAATTTAACAGTATTTTATTTTTCTCAAACCACAGTAGGTTCTAAATATTATATCTTCATGTGCACGGACAGGAGAGGTTCCATGAGTGGGCTATAAACAGATTTCTTTTCGTTACTAAAATATAATTATCAGCTGAATATCACTACGAAGAGAATAGATAAATTATAGATGGGAGAGTTTGATTATGCCATTACAATTGTCCAACTAAAATCAAAAAGACTGTTCTTAAATTAGAAAACTGGGAACAACTAGAGGATAAATATATTTGGCAATAATATGCATCCGTTTGAATATTCCCCTCATTAGTTACCCCATCATCTAAACCAAAAATAACTTGGGTTCAGTTAATGAGATCACTGAAAAACTCGTTATTTGACAGTGATAGATAATCTTAATTGTTGTATTTATTACTTATGGAATTCTTGAAAAAAAGGTGAAACAAAACTTACAGTCTTAGCTCCACAATAAGGTATACAAAAAGAAAGGTTTTGCCTTAGGTCGATAGGCGTTGACTTGTTTAAGATTATTATTTAATGTTATTATTCAGTCCTCTGGAAAACTGGCAATTCATGTCAAAACCGAATAAAGATCTGACTGCAAAGACCAAAACTGTAAAACTCATAGAGAGATGCTTGGTACAGTTGCTTCTCAAACCCAGCCAGACTATCTGTGACTCTGAATATTAATTCGACTATTTTGCTTCGGACTACAAATGTGTGAGTCACGACAAAAAAAGGTTGAACTCTGATGGAATTATTGGAAGGTTTACATACATTTAAAATTTCAGTAAGTTGTATACTAGTTACTTTACACTACCTTGTATTTTATCAAACAAAATTCTTTGGACAAAAACAAAAATGAATAAGAAATACGATTAAAAATTACTAAACCAAATTTGTGACTGACAATCACCCTTTGCAAAACATGCAAAAGAACATTCCAGTTGATTTAAACTGCTATAGCTTCAAATAAAATGTATTTGTAATTAATAATAACAACACCAATAATGATAACACAATGGCAGCTAATCATGAATGAAAAAATAACTTACAGGTAATGCCACCATAAAAATGTATTAAAAGTAGCTGGAGGTTAAAAAAAAAAAATAAATAAAAAAATAAATAAAAAAAAACAGACAATTTTATGAGTTTTTCAGTGCGGCGTTGAATTTTTAAAAAATGCAACATTATTCTAACAACTTACTAATTAAAATTAGTTCCCTCAGTTTTCTGTCTTTTCCCTGCGCCAAAAAAAAAAAAAAAAAAAAATTTTTGTGATGAAAGGTAAAAGCATATATACCTAAAAAAAAAAAAACACATAAACGGGAGGTTATGTAAAATAATGACATTTGTAAGAAACTCATTACATATATAAGTACATAAAAAATAAAAAACAAAGTGGTCACATGTTAAATAACAATTACAATTTGGAATTCCCCACAAATTACGCAACAAAATATTAACTTTCATCAATCATTTATGACGAAAAACTACGGGGCTTGAAACGCAAACAAATAAAAACTGCGTAATGGGGGGGGGGAGGTCTGAAATTTAGTATTAAAAGCCCAGTTCATTTATTTCTGTCAGTCTACGTCAACAGGTTTCTTGCACAGTAAAACACTTGCGGTCATACAGGTACATAACATAGGTGAGGCTCATGCGCAAGGTTGAAGAAAATTTCCCGGTAATGATATCATTATTTATACTTTATATGGTGCAGTTAACTTGCAAAATACACGATTTCTTCTAATTGGAAAATGTATTTGTACAGCGCATACATATACCTCTATTAGCAATATAATCAAGTACATATAAGGTATATGTACTGTACATACATAAACTTAATAGTACCTACATCATACACAAGAATAGGTGGCAAAAAATCATATATAAAAATATGCATTAATTGTATTAGTACAAGGAAAAATGAGGTGGACTTTGGCGTTCGATGCTTTCCCACAAGTTAAAAAAAAATGTGGACTTTTACACCGGATACCTTTTCACTGCTTTGCTTTAATAGTAAGTATGAATTATAAACTGTGAAAGGGCATCCACCATTCTCTATTATTTTATTATGTAACGGGCGGGCACAAAAAGCTGAAATAACATAATAGAAACATGGAAAATCTTTATGACATACATGTTAATGGTTCTTTATATATATGAAACACCCATGGCTTCCCTCGCACTAATATTTTATTCATTAAAGTGATTTTACGTATTGGTACACTAACCAAATTAACTTTATCTCTAACCTAAATGAATTATCATATGAAAATTGTAACCCTATACCGGCATGTGCTTCTCTATGTAAATTATACTTCAAGTTTCCGAACGTAAACGTACCAATTTCAGCAGTATTGTACTTCTGGAATATTTGGACGCCAAAGCAAGCAAACAAAACAAAGATTAGGATACAAGTCTTTCCAAACTCTTGGATGGAAGTTCCTGTAACAACTCAGCTACTCCATATTCGATTGGAAAATGTCACCAGTCGTGTTCTCTAATTTTTCTTTTTCTTCAGAGTCTCTAGCAATTAAAAAGTTAAGTATACCTTAGTTTAACCAGACCACTGAGCTGATTAACAGCTCTCCTAGGGCTGGCCCCATAACTAATATTTTAGACATTTTTCAGGGTATCTTTTCGCCTATTAATTTATAAAATTTTCAGGTTGTGCACCAAAACGTCTCTTAAAATCGGGGAAACAGTTGTTGAATGTTCCTTTTGAAACGCAGGCAATATAATAAGATGTAAAAAAATATAAAAATACTGTATATATTTTTCACACCATACCACAATTAAAAGCGATCAATTACCAATGGCAAAAAATAAGACATTGCCAAACTCACAAAGACTGTTGTTTTACGGCAAAACTAACACTATTTCTAAACAAATGAATAGTGTGAACGTTTACCCAAGCAACATTGCGAAGACATCTACATAATTGCATTTAGCTTAAAATATCTAAACCTTACCTTAAATAATGTTGTTATATTTCGTCAAGAGAAATTACACGTCTTCTAAGCAACATAATGGGTTAAAATAGATACATCTCTTCCCAAAGGCATAATTAAAAAATGAGCACTGAGTCATTTAAAAAGGACAACAGAAAACCTTTTGAAGGAAGATTTTTTCAACTGTACAGGAATCAATTTTCTCCTTTCAATGTGTGTATGATTTAATGTTAGTTTTCTAAATGCAAAACTATAACCCGTCCATCTGCCTAAAATTTCCATGTAATTGTAGTCACGACATAACCTCATTATCTTTAGATTATTTGCAACCCTGATTTATCCGTACACACATTCTTATGATCTATTACGTACGAATAATTACACGACTGGGATCACGGAAAACGTAAATGCGAGATACAACGTTGCGTAAGTGTATCGGACTTCGTTTAAAGTCTGATTCAAATAAGTGACCTGCACTGTCGAAGCATTAAGCTATTTCAATATCATGATTTTACGAACTCATCTCTTGTTTACTATATAAACTTGCAAACAAAGAACCGCGAAGGAGGCTTCAGTGCTCATTATCTCCAAAAGTAATTTTTACAAGTTTTTCGCATCATTCAATCACTCGGTGACTAATACTTTATACCAGTAGGGTTCTTTACAAGAGTTTCGGTTCAATGCAGTCACTAAATAACTGATGTCATTCGTGCATAAAACAAATAAGTCTAATATAAAGACGATTTAAAGTTATAATTACTATCAGAACTACGATTACGTTATTGTGGTACAAAGTGTTATGACGATTGTACAGTAATTCCAAACGTTGCTGCAGACGATACAGTGATGCTCAAAACTAATCTGAAGATTATTTCTTTGACTCCCCTGAGATACCCTGAATCAGTACGAATTTAAGGCATATTAAACAGACAAACATGCCATTTCTTTACCTTACCTTCTGTACTTGCTGGTGCTTATTTTCACGAAGTACAGGATTTAAAACGTAATCGTTTGCTACCGTTAACGAGAAACCATATAATTTTTCTACCAAATTAATCAGGTGTCCAGATCCTCATGAAATTTTCACAGATTCAAAGGTTTTCAGTAGACATACAGTTGAGGTGTTGTCAAGATTTCAGCACTTGCTCTACAGAAAACCTTGATTACATGCCTAATCCATGATGTTAACGAAAATTAAAACAAAACTCCTCGATCTGCATCCGAATCCGGATTTATGTTAATACCTGATGAACTTTTCCTTCTCCGACATCCCATCCCTCCGCATAATTCCATTCAAATCAATCAATAATATTGAGTGACAGACTTACAAACAAAATAAACAAACAGATAAACCTAAACATTCGTTAGCGAAGGTAATTACGTAAAGTATAGGCTAACGAGAAACACGTCGCAACTCTTATTCATTCGGTAATATATTAGTCAGTATCAACCCTCTAATCTCTGTTGATTTTACTGCGAGCTGACAAAAGTCTCTTTTACTTCACATCATTAATAAAAGAGCAGTTGATCAAAGTCATCTCAGCTGAACAAGAGTAATCATCAACAAAGCACCACAACTAAGGAGACACTTTCCCCGAGAACCGACTTCATAGCGTTAATCAGAAAACTTTGTTGAAGACGATAAACTTTCCTGATACGTTAGGAGAAGAGCTATGCTCTTATGCTCCTTTTTTACACGACAAGAGCAGGTAAAGAAGTGACAAATGGCCCAACTTTTCTTAAGAAGACGGGAAGCCACAGGAGTAAATTTTTAAAGTCAAACTTATCTTTCTATACGTAAAAAAGGGAGAAATTTCACGTTCGGGAAATCTTTCGCATGGCTTGAATATATTTATTCAGTAAAACAAGCCTGCCTTCAAATAGTAAAAATATCACAGGATGGAAATTAAACTGTTTGTAAGTCATGAAAACGGTTGGTAAGCATTGCTTATCTTGACCGGTTTCTCAAATGTTTGTAAAAAGTCGTTTTCTCTCTTTAATAATCACTTTACGTTAGGGCTTTCCCATCAACAAACCATATAACACATTCAAGTCTGTGGAGACTTAAGGCAATATATTATCTTTCTTTCATCCCGTCAATCAGTCTCGCTGTCTCTAATAATTTTCTTTGGTATCTGCTTCACGTTAAGTCCCTCAATTGCAATAATCCTATTGGCAAAACGAGTGATGGTTATTGTTTTTTTTTTTTTTATTAAAACTCCTTCTATCTCACTCTTTTCTGTTCCCTCTGAACACCCAAAACTTCATTCATATATAAACAAAACATTTTAATTAGAGGTTAATATTAATGAAATCCCAAAAACA
>NC_089745.1:32852989-32892989 GCF_040412425.1 Macrobrachium rosenbergii
AAAGTATTCAGATTTCTCTATATTTTTGCAAACTCCAATGCTATAAGTCATATTTGCGATGCGTATGTGTGTATGCATGTATGTGCACGCACCCAGACACTTATCTCTCTTTCTCTCTCTCTTTTTCTTATATAGATACATACATATGTATGCGTATAAACACACATACAAACAGTAAATACGAATATCAACATATACATTTATTATATATATATATATATATATATATATATATATATATATATATATATATATATATATATATATATATATATATATATAAAGGAAATTTAGAATACATACAAGATAAAGAATAACGTTAGACCCTAACCTTTCATCTTCCTCTTGCATTACACTAACTGTCCAGTAGTTTCGCTTTTCAGTGCCACTGCCTTTCTGCCTCACGAGTCTAACCCTTTTCCTACATCAGTCATAACGCAATACAATTTCGATATCGTGTGCAGAATTTCAAAACCTATCGAGCCCAGTGGCAGAAAATGATGGAATCTCTAAATCTAATGACTCGTGAAAATAACAACCACATCACTTCTAACCAATTTCGGGTAGGTTTCATAGCTTCAGAAATGGTGTCACTGTATAACAAAAGGTTATTACACGAAAGATATACTGACTAAAGGTGAGTGAGTGCTCACCAAATATATAAAAGCATATATTTTTGGAAAAAGTAAGACTCGCGGGTTCAGAGCGCATTAAATTTATATATGAATGTATGTATAAATGAATAAATAAACATATATGTATATATACATACACACATATATATATACGCGTGTTTGTTTAGATTTCTTTAAGAGAAGTATATACTCGGCCAAATGAAAACATGCATCTATGAGTATATAAATAAAGAGTATATATGTATATATATACATATACATAAATCCATACATATATACATATACATAAATCCATACAAACAAAAAATTTATATATATACATATAGACCCCGTTGATGCCTACCCATAAGCCCCCACCCCTTTCAAACGAGAAAAACATGTAGGTATGCGTGTACATACGAACATACACGTACACACGAATGTATGTATATGTGTATGTGTGTATGCTAGATCTCGCTAATTCCTACCCATACACCACCACCTCTTCAGAATGAGAAAAACATGTAATGTATGTATGTTTCTGTTTATATGTATATATATATAATATGTATGTATCTATTTAAATATATATATATATATATATATATATATATATATATATATATATATATATTATTATACTAAGTATGTTAGACCCGCTAGTGCCTACCCTTTGGCCCCACTCCTGAGATCGAGAAATATAATATAATATATATATATATATATATATATATATATATATATATATATATATATATATATATATATATATATATATATATATATAATATACATATATACATGTATGTCTGTGTTTATATATATATATATATATATATATATATATATATATATATATATATATATGAGTGTGTGTGTGTGTGTATGTATATATATACTGTATATATATGCTGACAATGTTATTCATTTACGGATAATATCAGCTGGTGAAGGTAGACCAACATTCTCTTACATGGACTGGCCCTAGAGGATCATAGCTTTTCGGATTTAAATAACCATTTCCATGGATGCAACCGCTAGACCCCTGTCATTTTCTACTCTAGTTGAAACCCACCACAGCTAACTATTACCAAGAGTCGAACAAAACTCTCCTAGCTTGTGAAGAAATCATTCTAACACTGGATTACAAGGACTCTTATTAGCTTTAGAATGTACATCGACTGGTAACCTCGTTGTAACAAGCGTAACCGAAATCTAGCCCTTGGGAATGAAACGATAGGGAACATTACCTATAGAATCCATTATGCTTGCACTGATGTAAACAGTGAATTAGGAACCTTATGATTAGGCGACTACAGTCGACTCAAGTTAGAAAAAAATGTCAGGCTTGGAAACTCATTCGTGGAATACTTGTCAAGGACGTAAAGATTAAGAGTCTGAAATCATATAATGTGGGTTTAATGTGTTTGTGATATATATATATATATATATATATATATATATATATATATATATATATATATATATATATATATATATATATATATGTGTGTGTGTGTGTGTGTGTGTGTGTCTGTGTATGTGTGTGTGGTTTTATAAATAAAAAATAAACAAGGTTGAAACGTTAAACGTTGGCGCAGATGCAACTACGGTAACAAATTCACTGTGCATATATCTGAACCCTTTTTAGCAAATAATGAAGACTGGTTTTGACGTCAACAGACCACCAACATCGAAGAAAATATATTTTCTTTTACAAAACGCCAAGAGATATTGATATAGGATACGTTATACGTGAATGCGTATCACTGCTGCAAACGCGCGCACCCTTGTTTTCATACGTAAATAAACCTTGGCAGCAATACCAACTCTAAGTACAAATATACAAACGCTCAATGTTTCGAAAACTGCAATGGGAGTCATCAATAAAAAACTTATTTCGGAAAACCACGTTTCCTTACTCAACCATGAAGATTTAGTGTATAAGGACAACATAATCAAGTAAAAAAGTAGACAGCAAAAGGAGACTACTTGAACGAAAATTATGCAATGTGCAATCCAGACGATAAATTCAACAAGAAGTAAATACTCGATAAGAAGAAACTACGATTTCCGTTAACAACACAATAGAGAATTCTTTTGAAAGTAAAAAAAATAATTGAATGAAAGCAATATTTAATAGTTTGCACAAACTGTATAATTATCTATATATAAGCAATTTTTTTTGTTATAACAATAAAAATATGTCTTCAGGAACACCTTTCCGACTGGCAACACACCACCGCATCTGAAATATTAACTGCCTGACAAGCTTTAGTATTGCAATCCCAACTGGCTCTAGATTTCAGCCAGACCATTTTTCAAATGGTGGCATCAGGAACATACTAACTGACAGATATGTCTATCTCAACGGCACAGTGATCGGAAGTGACTATATATTCGCAGACCTTGAACTTCACAATAGCTGGAGCATCTGTGAATATGAGGGTTTAATCCATTACCAGAAATAAGTGTGGGTTCCTAGATCAGCTGGACAAAATCGGAGGATACACAGAACTCAAGAGCACACTGGCCATGTTGATCTGTGGAATTTTAATTAAGCCACTTGTTGTGTTTTGCATTGCAGTCTCCACAAATAACGAATGACGCTTTTGAATCCTGTAACTGAGCCATACCTATCCTCTCCAAGAGATAGTCATATATAGAATCGTCGATATTTGGAATGCGGTAAACAGCAAATACATAAACATTATACAACTTGCTGAAAAGCTTAAAGCAAAGAACTTAATGGCAACTACATTCCCAGTTTTTCTGACGATAAATACGTCGTCCGGACTTAATGCATACAGCTATACCTTGACCATGTGGGATGTTACGATGATAGTCAGGGCCAGTCCTACGGCTGGAACTCGTTGTCTCAACCATCTTATATTACAGTTTGTTTTGACGGTATATCAACTGAACTGATAAGATCAACTGAGATAAAAAGAGAAACGTATATATATACTAGCTGACCTACCAGGCGCTGCTTGGGAAAACACTGAATGACAGTCTACGTGTAAGGGGAGGGAATAGGGATAGAGGAGGGAAGTGGGGAGAGGGGACAGGAAGGGAAGGGAGAAGGGACGGGGGAGGGGTTGTGTTGACAGTCCGACACAGTCCTATTTTTTTCATGCAAATGTTCACCCTTCAAACAGTCATGGGTGAACTGACAGAAATTACTGTGGTGACTGCCCCTTTTATCCAGTTATTACTGAGATGACTGTCCCTTATCCAGAAATTACTGTGGTGACTGTCCCTCTTATCCAGGTATTGCTGCCCTATCTGTCCCTTATATCCAGGCACTAATGTGGTGTCTGTCCTTTTATCCAGATACTAATGTGGTGACTGTCCCTTTTATCTAGGTATTACTGTGGTGACTGTCCCTTTTATTTAGGTATTACTGTTCTGTCTGTCACCTTTACCCAGGTATTACTGTACTTTGTGTCCCTTTTATCAATGTATTAATGTGGTAACTGTCCCCTTTATCCAGGTATTACTGTGCCGTCTGTCCCCTTTAACCAGGTATTACTTTGCTGCCTGTCCCTTTTATCCAGGTATTACTGTGATGACTGTCCCTTTTATCCAGGTATTACTGTGCTGTCAGTCCCTTTTATCCAAGTATTACTGTAATGACGGTCCGTTCTATCCAGAAATTACTTTGGTGACTGCCCCTTTTCTCTGGGTACTATCTGACCAATCTGGCGCTGCTTGGGAAACTCTGAATGACAACTGATAAAATCTCTCTCTCTCTCTCTCTCTCTCTCTCTCTCTCCAACTTTCCCTCACTCTTTCCCTCTTTCTCTCTCTCTCTCTCACTCTCCTCTACTCTCTCTCTCTCTCTCTCTCTCTCTCTTGTTCTTTCCTGTTAAGATAGTTGCTACAATTACATTGCCCAGAATTTTTGACATTTTATATTTCATCCCTTCTCACCCGCCCACCCCCTATTCCTATTGGGGTTGAACTTGGACTTACAGGGCATCAGGAGTGTCACTATTCATCTCAGCGACCTCAAAAACTATGGATTAGACACTAATATCTGTCATTTTTGACATTGTATTTTTCACCCCTCCTCACCCAACCCCCTTCCTATCGGAGCTGAACTTGGACTTAAAGGGCATCGGAAGTGTCCCTATTCATTTCAGCGACCTCGAAAACTATGGATTAGACACTAATCCCTTCCCATCCCGCACAACCTGGGGCTGAACTTGGACTAAAGGGCACCAGGAATGTCATTATTCATCTAAGAGATCTTGAAAACTATGGATTAGACACTAATATCTGTCGTTTTTAGTTATTTTTACTTTTCACCCCCTTCCCACCCCTTCTACATCCCCTTGCTATCGGGACTGAACTTGAACTTAAATAGCATCGGGAGTGTCACTATTCATCTCAGCAACCTCGAAAAGCATGGATTAGACACTAATATCTGTCATTTTCAGTTATTTTTTTATGTCACCCCCTTCCCACCCTCATTCTTTCCCAGGTAGTAAGTCATATGTATACCAAGTTTGGTTGAGAGTTATGCTGGAATATACATTTATTATTATTTATTATTAAAATAGTTTAACCAGACCACTGAG
The DNA here is from genome assembly GCF_040412425.1 of Macrobrachium rosenbergii. Taxonomy (NCBI): domain Eukaryota; kingdom Metazoa; phylum Arthropoda; class Malacostraca; order Decapoda; family Palaemonidae; genus Macrobrachium; species Macrobrachium rosenbergii. Next base: position 32,858,187 of record NC_089745.1, read on the forward strand.
CTGACCATCAGCTCTCATAGGGCTGGCCCGAGGGATTAGGATGAAATAACATGTCTAGGCTAGAAGCCTAGCACTAGGACCTAATAGGTCATTCGCCAATGATGAATGAACGAAAATGAAAATGAAATTAAAAGCTGTAAAAAGGAATACGCTTTCATACTGGAACACACACACAATAAATACATTTATATTCATGCTTCCATATATACTCACTAAAAAGGTCTATTAAAATTCAAAATAAATTAATTAAAATGATAAAATTTACTTGTTTTAAAATGCATTATACTGACTGATTGATTCTTTATATTTTCTCAATTAATTCGCAGCTTCTCATGAACATTAAAATGGGTACTATTGAGAATGTTGAAGATTCCGACAAAATTTCTTTTATTGGTCTATTTCCAAAATTTGATAATCGCTGCAGGTTATATTTTGGACATCCACACAGTACATGCTTAACTGTTATCAACACATTGCAATCTGGGCATTTGGGAGGAGGGCCACATGTACTGTTCATCAAGTGTCCATGTGTCAAACGAGTATGGCCTATTCGAAGACGCGTCAGAATTACTTGTGCGTTTCTCTCTCTCTCTGATATGATGAACTCCATTTTCCAACATTGGATTTTATCTGTTTTAATGTATTATTTTCAGGTTCTTGGTTCCATATACTTTGCCATTTTTTTACAATGACTGTTTTTATATATCTTGTACAGACACACGCACCCCAACACCAACACACATACATAAGTCCATTATTATATATATATATATATATATATATATATATATATATATATATATATATATATATATACATATATATATTATATATATATATATATATATATATATATATATATCTCCTCTATCACATATACACATATATATGTATATTCAATATCCTCTACACGTGTTTTATCAATCATTCTCTCCCTTTAATTATCCTACCACATATGAGCTTCTTCTGTAATTCTCCAGTGACGACATAAAATCTGTGCTGTGTAAGGTGAATAGCCCAATTGTAGGCTCACTTTGACTTACTACTGCTGCTTAAATTTTTCTTCGGACTAGGTCATTTTCTATATTTTATTCCTACCATAGAAATAACCTTCTACAAGCATAATTAATGTTCAACAGCACCACTGCCAATTTCGTTAGTAAACAATGAATTGCTTATAATTGAATAACGTTACATGATAAAATCGTACGGTTCAATAGAGCAAAAAGCTGTAAATCCATATAACATGTAAACAATCTGAGAAGTCAACATTAAAACAAATCAGACATAGGCATTATAATATAAAAGTTACCGTACATTTGGGAACTACACCCAGAGAAAATGTGTGTGTGTGTGTGTGTGTGTATATATATATATATATATATATATATATATATATATATATATATATATATATATATATATATATATATATATATATATATATATATATATATCGATGTATCAAAAGTGGTGCTGTTTATATGCTGAGAGAGAGAGAGAGAGAGAGAGAGAGAGAGAGAGAGAGAGAGAGAGAGAGAGAGAGAGAGAGAGAGAGAGCTATTTGAATTTTTAATGTTTATCAAAAGCACCTACGTATAGATAACATAAACCTCTTTAGCTGTACTGGGTAAAGTTTGTTGTGATACGGTAGGTAACATACGCAGCCGGAAGCCAAAGAGAGTTTGAGTGGAGACTGAAGAATATATGCATAAAAAAAACAAAAGATGGGAGATATTTGCTTCCTAAGCAAATAAGTTGTATTTTCAGTCATTAAATTAGCGTTAAGTGTCACAACTCGTTCTTTAAAAGAGACGCGGCAGGTTGGGAATGAAACTCAAAATTAACTCACAGAATATGAGTTCTCTCCAACATACAACGCCAAGACTGACGGCTTGCTGGCGTTTGTCAGCTGGGAAAATGCATGAAACTCTGTGTTCTGTATTTCATGTTTTATAAGTAGCTTTTTCATGTTAATCACTTTTTCACGATACTTCTTGGTCCGGTACGTATATTCCCCTAACACAAATGCATGGTAATAACAACAAAATATTAAAAAATTGCGGACACAATACAAACGGCAATTTGCAGAGGAAATTCTTATTGCTGTATTATGAATATGAAAATCTGTGCTGCTCGCCCTAGAAGAAAACAAAGGAGGAGGAGGAGGAGGAGGAGGAGGAGGAGGAGGAGGAGGAGGAGGAGGAGGAGGAGGAGGAGGAGGAGGAGGAGGAGGAGGAAAGATTAGTAAGAAAAATTCTGATTTAACAGGATGTGTAACAATACGATGGAGGAGGAGGAGGAGGAAAAAAGATTAGTAAGAAATACTCTGATCTAACAGAATGTGATGACAACCAGCTTTTAAAAAACTAACATATCTACATTTCGATGTGATAAATGAATCTCTTTCAAAACAGATGTGGTACTGAAAAAGCTAGGAATATTAAAAAAAGTCTAAAACAAAAGAATGTCGAGGAATAAGAAATGTATTGCTTATTAAACATTTGTTTTCAGAGAAAAAGAAAGCATATTGTTTTGAAAATAAGTGTAAAACATTGACAAAGTTCTCGTAATTTTTGCAATGTAAATAATCTCTTTTGGTATATTATAAAATAGTACATTTTATACAATGTCTTGAAGAGTTTTCCCTCATTTGCTTCGACTGCTGTCTTCAGAAGGATAATGAAAGACAACCTCATGGCGGAAAAGAACAAAGAATGCAACGGCTGGTGAATCTGTTCTACTATCACAAGAGCAGCTATGAAAAAATATGTCAGGGAAATAGCAACAGTTCCTATTCAAAGAATAAAAAAAAAGGGATTAAACATGAAAAATTTTAAATATATTATATTATCAAAATTGAGGAATTACAAGTAAATATATATATAGTAAAATAATTTACGAACATTAACTGCTTGCCGTCTAATCAGAGGAAAATACAAGGAGGATGTATAATAGCTACAAGTCAAAGTGAACATTAGTCAACAAGAATAATCAGTGCAACAGGAACTTTTCCCCCTTAATAAATAACTCGGTTGTTTCATAACGCAGTAACTCTAAACAAGGGTAAGATAAATAGGGAATAATAACACAACATAATGAATGCTTTAGAGACTGAACTGAAGCAATCGTCTAACCTCAAGTAATATATATATTTCAATCAAATTATTTTCTTGCTATCTTTCACCCTTCAGTATACATTCATATGTCAATGTGTATTAATTGAATCATATTTTTGAACCTTATTCACATATGATTTTCTTCTAGATACAAAAAAATTGCAACAGTATAGCAAATTACTCTTTTTTCAAGAACAAGAGCACTGATTTTTTTTACGTTAATCTGAAAATATATTACAAAATAAACTACTCTGATAAACGTTGAGCTGTTAGAATAAGTGTTCCAAAGAAATATGAAAATTTTAAATCTGATATTAACATATTCCACTGAAATATTAAACAACTTTCAACTATAAGAATCTCAGGGATATGTCAGCAACTGAAAGTTTGCTTTGCTATAATAATCTTAAATCACTGGTAATGTCATTGGTTACTTTACAATCATATACTTTTTTCTCAAAACCAGTACGCTCGTATTACTCTGTTCGTCTACAAAATCTCCTTGGAACAACATCGGTTACGTTTCAGGGGCCGCACCATCTGTTGTCTCCCACACCACAACAGAAGGAAGGAAATGCTTCACCGTAGCTTCCACGATACCACAGGAAAGGAGAGTTGAGTCTGATGTTACCCTAAATGGAATGGTTGACGCTCACTCGCCTCTTTAGGAAGCTTTCCTGCTTCAAAGTGGTCCACTCCACTATTATGCACTTAACCATCCCTGGACTGATGCAAGTCTACTACTGGGCGCTACAATTTCCTCACGCAGCTCTCTCTCTCTCTCTCTCTCTCTCTCTCTCTCTCTCTCTCTCTCTCTCTAATATATATATATATATATATATATATATATATATATATATATAATTCTACAAGCATGACTTCTTTATATTTACAAATATCGTTCAATACCAAATTCACTATACCTCGGGAATAACTAACACCTGAGGGGAATTGTATTGATACGTGATTCGGAACAACGACAGACAGTGACTTTGACCACACTAAGTTAATATATATATATATATATATATATATATATATATATATATATATATATATATATATATATAATATATATATATATATATACACACATATATATATATATATATATATATATATATATGTGTGTGTGTGTGTGTCCTACAAAGGTTGCAGGCAAGAATTGTGTAAGGTCCCAAGCAGCCGACGAGAATACCACTCCAATCGAAACAGTAGCTTCATGACGGCAACATTTTACCTATTAAGTTTAGATTTCTGAGTCTTAAGAGTTGCAGTGCGTAGGGCTATAATATATATTTAATGTGACTCGTTATTTCAGTAACGTTTTTGCAACTTCCTTTAGTGCTCAATTCTAGAATGTATTTTCCTCAAAATACTTCAGTACGTAACATTCACGAGTCATATCACCTTTATTTTCAGTTTCTCCTAATATGAGGTCTAGGAGTCACTTTAATATTTACTTACTCTCAAAGCTATCGTGAAAATGTAAAGGAACGTTCGGACAACCTGAATGACTGAAGAGTCGAGGACAAAAATACCACAGGAACTAAGTATAAATTTTATAATATAATTGCCGATAATAAAAAACAACACGACTGACACTAACATTCAGAGCAAGTAACAGAAATTAAAGCCAAATAACTCCGAAAGCGCAATATTTTTCAGAGCAGAATAAAAATAACAAATAACAAGCAAAAAATGAGCCGAAGTTTTTTCGGCGTAATCAAGTTTTCTGTACAGCTGCTGCAGCGCATAAACAAGGTCACCGAAAATAAATCTACTTTTCGGTGGTCTCGGTATACTGCTGTATGAGCTGCGGCCCATGAAACTTTAATCACGGCCCGGTGGTGGCCTATCCTATATCGTTGCCGGATGCACGATTATGGCTAACTTTAACTTTAAATAAAATAAAAACTACTTAGGCTAGAGGGCTGCAATTTGGTATGTTTGATGATTGGAGTGACAGACAAAACTACTCTAGCCTCAGTAGTTTTTAAGATCTGAGGGCGGACAGAAAGAGTGCGGGCAGAAAAAAGTGCGGTCAGAATTAGAGTACGAACGGACAGACAAAGCCGGCACAAAAGTTTTCTTTCACAGAAAACAAAAAAATTGCACTTATAGACGCTCTGAATGTGAAAATTACCAACTAAATTGCAAATCTTGACACTAAGCATACAGGACGTCAACACGTTGTTTGCAATAAAAAAAAAATATCGAGGCACAGGCGTGGCAAAGCTCTCTAAAACATGAATTTTATTCAACTTACAAAAATAACAAGAAGTAATAAGTAACGTAGTTAAGGATGAAAAATATAATTACTTTCCAAATTATAATAAGCGGTAGTTTAGAGAATAATCATAATTTACAAGGGATGTCACAAATTCTCGTATGAAGTATACATGGACATTTCTATCTTTATCGGGTGTCTTGACCAAAAATGCGTTTACTATGATAACAATGACATAAAAGACTTACTTTCCAAAGATTAATTTAGTAATACACTAGTAAATGCACTAACGAGCAAGGCAACACTCAAAAGGAAGAAAAAAAGAGATGGATCAAAATTCACATTACAGTATCGTTAATTATTGTAAACAAAAATTATAAAATGACGACACTTGCACACTGTGTAAATCACAAAATTAAGGTTGAAGAGTACATTTAATCAATGTGAAATTCAACGGCAAAACATGAATGCACACAGGTTTCTAGCCCAAACATTACATAATAAAACTACAAACTCAATCTCGTTTCTAATAACAAACATGGGTGAAACAGACATGAAAACATAAGGTTAAGAAACTGAATTGGCTGGCATAAGTAGGTAATGCTCTTTCAAGGACAATTTCTTCTCAAATTACATTATAAACAAGTCAGCTGAATAACAGCTTCGCATCGACTTTACATTAGTAACCTTGATGTTTCGAATAGCTGTTTGGGTAGAATTAGTAATACATATAATTAGAATAACGTTCCCTAGAAGCTGAATCATGCCACCAATGACCTCTTGCCATAAAACACTGCTCAAGGATAGCAGATATTTTACTAATTCTTGAAAAATATTTGGTACACAATGGGAACCTTTAAGTGACAAAAAAAAATTGAACGGTTTCTTTTCTCTTTCTGAAGCACTTTGTAAAACATCGAAAAAGTTAAAAGGAAGATTTAAAATACCCTTTTGCTTTACTTGTAATAAGCCGTGATTATCGATGCGCACAGGCCTCGCCCATTAAAAACTTTATTAGCAACACTTTTCAATACTGAGGGGCACCAGCGTCGAGGACAAGTCTAGTTTTCACTATGCCTACTTGAAGTGGGGATTTCTTTATATCAAGTGAACATGGAATGAATCATGAAATTTTGGCTATAAAGTCAAGAAGCTGGGCACTTTTCAGCCAATCTGAGCTTAAGGTAGTGAAAAAGGGAGTTGAAGTGGTTGGGCAGCAAAATAGAGGCCTAGAAAATAAGATGAAGTTCACGGATCTAAAGGTGAAAAATGAGAGAAAACACCACACTTCCATAAAAGAGTAATAGTTAGAGGTTGGAAAAAAGCACGGAAGGAAGGAAGCCATAGAGTATAGAGCAAAAGACTAAAACGTGGATGCAGCAAAGGGTGAAAGAGTTGCTTCAAACACTATTTAGGCAATGCCTTTGTGCACCCCTAATGGGCTCTTACGGCACGGAACACAATTTATCATTGTGGTACAAGGATAGATAACTCTCAAAGACTAGTCATTCACAGAGGCAAAGCAATTCCTGCAGCATTTTAGGTCTCACCTGTTATGAAGATTTTGAATTGATCCAACTCTGTTATGAGCCATTAGTTCGACCTCCAAAGAGCAGAGGATTTCCTTCGCAAGTGCAAAAAGATGAGCAACAACTGCCCTCGAGCCATCACCGGCTATTAATGTGCAATACTGTCAGATTGCAGTCTTCTTTGGCAACCACTATGATAAAGTGCTTAAAAGTGTGTGCTTTGTTACTGACGTCACATCACATGTTCTATCTGGCCAGGAAAGAACAGCTTGCCTGGACTAATTAGATCGTAGTCTAAGTTTCTCCGGAGGGAACTGCCAAAGAAGTGACAGATGTGGCTTTCTCCCCATAAAAATATTAGATAGTCAAAAGAAGTGGAAAGAAGGAAAAATGACATACGGTAAATATAAGAGCAGTTACTTTAGTTATCTGTTATATTTTCATTAACGAATAATTTCAGATAAGCAAGGAAAAATCAACGCTTATTGTATTCAAGAATTCTCGAAAATTAAAATCAACCTAAAAGCACTTAATTTTATATTTTTCATATACCACACATACATATACAGTATATATATATATATATATATATATATATATATATATATATATATATATATATATATATATGTGTGTGTGTGTGTGTGTGTGTGTGTGTGTCAGCATAACACATATACATACATATGTGTATATATATAAATATATATATATACATATATATATATATATATATATATATATATATATATATATATATATATATATATATATATATATATATATATATATATATAGAGCCTCGGTGGCTCAGTCGGTTACAGCAGCAGCTTCGGACTTCGTAGAGGTCTGTGGCGCGGGTTCAAACCCGCAGCCGACTGGTCAGTGAGGCAGACACTTTGCTATCCGTGTAGACATCCCGGGATTATATATGTAATCAACGGATAGGTTTGCTTAAAAAGCAAATGGATGTTACAGACTAAATACACACACAAAACAAAGCCACTACAACACCTTCTAAAAAACATAACAAACATCTCACACGTCTCGAACTCTCGCCATACCCGCGCAATAACTCTCGCTGCTGGGAAGAAAGGGCGTTGGGTCGGGTATGATACATGAAACATACGTACCGGGGTCTAAGCGATGTCAGGCAGGGCAGCCGATCGAGACCACAGGTCTACCCCAAAGCCAAATCAAAAGTCCTTCAAAAGAAGGCATCGTGCTTACCCCATACAAAAATGGGAATAAAAGCACGTTAAAAGAAAAAGAAGAAGAATATATATATATATATATATATATATATATATATATATATATATATATATATATATATATATATATATATATTAAAGGGGCGACGAGGCTATCACAAGAATGTGAGGCGATCACTTTAGCGCTATCCTGAATTGCATAAACGATCAAGAATCCCAGAATGAGGGAGATAATCCTTACTGGTAACATACATACATACATACATATATATATATATATATATATATATATATATATATATATATATATATATATATATATATATATATAACGCACAAACACACGCCGACGATATGATTTTGATTTCCCCACCAGTGCAAGGTCTCCAGCGACTAATCGATACTTGCCGCAGATATGCAGAGGAATTTGACATCCTATACAACGAAACCAAGACCCCGTGCAGGTCGCTGCTCCCGAGATCGCATAAGCGTATTGCAGAACCACAAATTTTCCTCGGGAATCATCATCTAGAATTCGTGCATGAATTCCCATATTTGGGCCACGTCACCACGGACGACCTAAAAGATACGGCAGACACAGAACAGAGGCGTCGTAAAATATGTGCAACTGGCAACATGATGGCAAGGAGGTTTACCTTCTGTCACCGGGACACGAAACTGCTGCTCTTCCGCTCGTACTGCTACAGCATATATGTGTGTGTTCCCTTTGGACGAACTAGTATACCCGAGAGACCATGAGACGTATCTCTGTTCTTCGCAGTGACACGCCTCGCTACCACTCTGCCAAGCTTAAGTTCATACAAAACCGCTTGGATAATCTAAAAATCATTGTTAAGCGAACAATGTCCAGTTTGATCAACCAACCAGGAAATAGCAGCAGTTCGCTTATCCAAAGCATCCTAAGCAGCGAAGCAAGAAGATCTCAAATGATGGAAAGATGGGATAATAAAGCATCTACTCCAAAAATGACGTTTTCTTCCTTCACACAGGGGTGGCCTTGGTTGTGTATACTTATTCTCTATTTTTTGCAATTATTCAGTATTATTTGCACAATCTATTATTACTGTTGTTATTATTTCTATTATTATTACTCTTACTATTATTTTTATTATGAGATTCTGTTTTTCATTTTTTTCGTATTTAGCATTCTTGACCTGATTTCAGTAACAACCTAAGGTCCCTAGGTGAAAATTAATTGTATGCAATCTGTTTTTAAATTCTTATAATTTTTATTAATTTTTACCATTATTCTCAATATTATTATTGCCATTACCATAATATGAATACTGTTTTTACTACTACTTCAGCAACTGTCTGGATATTGCCGATTACCATTTTTATCCTTTTATCTCGTGTATCTACAGTAGATTGTATGTATTGTGTTGTCTCTACTTTGTATATTCCATGTGTATGGCCTGAGCTGAAATAAAGGATATTATTATTATTATTATTATTATTATTATTATTATTATTATTATTATTATTATTATTATATACATGATATATATATATATATATATATATATATATATATATATATATATATATATATATATATATATAATCATGTATATAATAATAATAATAATAATAATAATAATAATAATAATAATAATAATAATAATAATAATAATATCCTTTATATATATATATATATATATATATATATATATATATATATATATATATATATATATATATATATATATATATGTGTGTGTGTGTGTGCACGTCGAAAGAGAGAATTTCTCATTACTGTCTAAAAAAATTGATTCAAGATCAAATAGTAACCGAATGCACGAGTAAGATGAAAATCCGTGCTTCTCCTGACATCAAATAATAAAATTTATTCCTAGACATGAAATCTGATTGCGAATATAAATGCAAATCGCCATGCTGATCACCCAAAATCCTTTACTTCCAATAAACATTTGTCCAAGAAGGTAACTGGGTTTCGGAGAAAATTTTCCGTCACAAAATTCCAATAGATAATCAAAAATAGCAATGAACCAATATCCATTTTCTCTTTTTTTCTAAAGAGTACAACATCCACGTAAATGTATTAACACTTCTCAAACCTTTAAAACCAAATACAGATGTCATCAATCTTTTATATATCAAAGGCTGCAACAAAAATCCTTCTCTGGAACCACACAGTGCGGAAGCAATAACTATTTCGAATAAAGTATTGGCACATGATGAAAAAATATTTTACCAAATTTATCTAAGGCTAAATGAACAGCACTTATCAAAATTGAAAATTCATAAATAGGAGTCCTCCTCTTCAGTTTTCTACAAAGATGAAGGGAAATATTCGTATATTATCTAAACACTGTATTTAGAAGACAGAGTGCATCCCAGAATTAAGTTGCGATGAATTATTAAAAATGCCCATTAACCTATTAAGAATTATAACTAGCTAATTCTCTCATACATACAAATATATATATATATATATATATATATATATATATATATATATATATATATATATATATATATATATATATATATATATTATATACATATATATTCAGTATATATAAAATTTCTGTGTGCCTAAGTGTGCATGGCTTCTCTCTTCATGAAAGGTCATTTATATTAAAATCGCTATTTCCCGGATTAAAACAATGTTAAAAAATAATAAATTTTGTCCTATCATACTTGTATGCATGCTCTCTCTCTCTCTCTCTCTCTCTCTCTCTCTCTCTCTCTCTCTCTCTCTCTCTCTCTCTCCATTTTTTCCAAGTTCTCAGCAATGTTACTCATTTTTTTTTTAATTTCGAAAACAAGGAAGAAAATAAATATGTAGAATGTACGGCGCTACTTTCTCTGCCTCCTTATGCCTTCCGTATTAAATAAATTCAGAAAGTTTAGTCTTATTTTTGGACGTAAACATTCTACAGCAGCATAAGATGTCTCCGAAAAGGATCATTTCTATAGAAAATTAGAAACTATTTTCATTTTTTTTCCGCATATGATCAAAAAGCCTATTTGAGCAGTTTTATGCAAATGCTAGACAAGACTCCTTTCAACCATGAACGAACAGAAATTCAATGTTTTTCCACCTTAAATAAACCACTTTCTTTGATCCATGACTCGCGGCATATGTAAAACCAACGAAATGAGCGAATATATTAGGAAGGGTAGCCAGTATAGCTCCCATCCTAAATCCCTGGCCCTTTATTTACTGCCTAGATTTCCGACGTTTTGGGCGTCCATGTATCCGCTGAACTTGGGAAGGAGGGAAGCATACGGACCTCGCAGGGACACAAGCTACCTTGCCCAAAGTCGAGAACGATTTTCTTTGAAGTATTCGCAGAGTTTCCTTTGCTGCAGACTTAGTACTTATATTCTCTTCCATCACAATTCAAAACGTTTAGGATATAAAACTGAAGAATAACAAATTATCACGAAAAAACGTGTTTTACAGAATACTGGCAAAAAAATAAATTAATCTGAGAGGTAAACTACGCTTTGCTAACCTTGCAGATTGAAAATAATTGCATCGAAAACTTTTTCTGCGATGTACAGTGCAAAACTATTTTAAATGAAACCTCTAAAAAACTACAAATAGGGCGGAATGGCGGCTCTAAAAATTTCATAAGCATTAATAAACCGTAAATTAATTCGTGATATCACTCAGTATCTATCCTAATAATAAGCTTTCATTGAGAAATATTGTAAATATTGAACTGCGTATTACAAAGACGATGGAATTATGTTTTTTGTTGTATGTTCAGTACCCTTAAGACAAACCATTTTCTATCTAACTGCAGTATACATGGCTATGTGCCTAAATCCCAAAAGTCTCTACTGCATCAGTATCAAATTTTACACACATCAATTTTTCCTCCCCTTGCTATAAAAGTCAAATTTCCTCTACTTGGGCATCGATACCGTATGGACGTTCGAAAAAAATTACGAAACAATATTAAGTCATTCTAAAATTAACTGGCAAACAACGTTGCAATATCTTTAATATCCTGACAATAATTGTTTCCTTTAAGCATTCTTCTCTGAAATCGCACTTGAGCAGATTCATGGGAAACCTCCTGCACATGCAAGGACATGATGGATAACGCAGCTTTACTTTATATCATGATATATTGTCTCTGACAATGCTACATTGAAGAAAAAGGTTCATAATGTGCGGTAAAGCCTTGCTCGTATATCATTTTAAGAAAAAGTGAATTATAGAAAGGGAATAACGCCGGTGCAGATAATTTTTCCTTGTTTTTTATAACATACATTTCCAGGACATGGACACTGTTGGTAAACCTCACTTTGACAGTCTTTATGAAGAAAAATAATTCTAATTCAAATATATATGCCATACAAAAACTTAAATATAACAATTACAATCTTGATCAAGTACAAAACGCAAAGCAAATCAAAATTTGAATATACTGACATAAATGGGCTACAAAAATAAGAAAGTAACGGCATTTAAAAACGAAAACAGATGTCTCTAAAAATATATTTGACAATGAAATTATATTTCACAAGACGCCCAAAAATTCATAGTTTGATAAAAAAAAGTGAACAAACCAACATCAAGATCCCGTCTTATGTTAGACTAATTCATAACTGACACTAATAAAGAGCTGAAGAAAAGTAAGAAATAAATTATATGACTGTGACCTTTCATATTACGATTAATTTATTACTTTCAACAACCATGGACATGCTGAAAATGCATGCCGGAAAATATTCTTTCGATAAAAAAATTTGAAATTTATATTCAATATAAGAAGAAAAACTGAGATATTTAGATTTATGGAGGTCTGTATAAAGAATTCCAAACTATTCAATACACAGGTTTTATTGATTATGTTGAATGAACAGAAGTTAAAGAATGCATGCACCGTTTTCAAGATGGAGCAATACACACCAAGAGCAAAAGACGGCAATCATAAAATAAGTGAATGTAGAAGATAGCTATAGAATTGAAAAATATCCAGTGGGTTCAGAAAAGAAGTGAACAACTTGATAAAGAGAAAAATATGATACTGAAATCAAGAAAATAATATTAGATGCACGAGGAAAAATGAAAGAACAAAAACGTTGTCAGTTTGTAACTGTTTACCATAAAAAAGAGAGCCTGTAGTTCTCTCAGAAGAGTGAATAAATTTACAAATTTCTTCAACTGAAAATTTTTAAAATGCATAATAGTTCTTAACCAAATAAAATTGAGAATGATAACTTTTGCCGAGAGACCTTGACTGAGAACTGATAACCCCTAGTCAGACGCATTATCAGGATACCTACAATAAAATTAAAGTACGGCAAAAAATATATATATGATATTGATCCATTTTCAATGACATACAGAAAAGCAATGGTAAAATTTCATGTTGTGTTATACATATACTGATACAGAATATCGCAGTGCAGTATTACTACTCAAACAGCCAGGAAATGGCAATTGGAAAACAAATTTCCAAGAATAAAGGCGATAAGAAAAACCTTTAGAATCTTACTGACCAAATATAATTTGCCATTTCCATGGAACATTGTTTAGAAATAGAATAAACAACTTTAACATTATCAAACTTTATGATAAAGGATCTGTAAATTATTGATTATGGTAAGGGTGGAATATCAGTAATACTGAAGTGCAGCGTTTGCTACATAGTACATGAGCTTATACTAAAAAGCTTAAAATGAATAAACGATGAAGATGATGCAACAGATTATTTCTAAGAAATACTTCCCTGGAAGCGGTTTATAAACAAACTGAAACTCGTAACTGTACCTCAGTAACTGCCAAGTGGAATTCCAGGGCCGTCATTATTTGGTGTACCTCGTACGTCCAAGGCCAAATTATGCTTAAATTACATATGGACAATAAATACACCAACAGTAACTTGGTACTAAAACAGAGAAGTACAGATTGTTAAGGTAGCGAGGAAATTATACATGCTAAAAGATAACATCTAGGAAGGACATATTAAATACAAATTTTTGTGAAATGTCATTAGCACCTACGAAATACATCCATCAGACAAATTAAATATGAGTACGATCAAATCTTGTATAACTATATCATCAAAAGACTACAGTAGAGCGCTTTACCTGCTTCAGTGATGGTCTACAATATTACTTACTAAAGAAGTTAGATGGTTTAATAAATGTCATCATCGTCTTTTCCAACTGTGCGTCTCGCAAAAGTCCTCTGTGAAATTCCGCCCGCCATGTCCTTCTTGTGCTTCATCTTCCACAAATCCCCACCCACATCCGAGTTCCCTTCTCACATTTCTCATCCAAGTAGGTGTGGGTCTTCCAGCTCTTCTGGTGCCTGCAGGAGCCCAGCTGATGCTATCTCATATTATTCTCGTAGAGGTTGCTCGAATGACATGTCCCAGACATCACCTCCCGCCCAACATTATCTTGTTTACATGTGGAACTTCCGTTAATTTCCTTTGTGGTATACTATCTAACTGTATCGTTCCATCTTACCCCTAATACTCTTCTTCAAGCTTTATCCTTAAAACGTCAAACTGTTTCCAATATAATTTAACTGTCCTATCAAGACTCATGTCCGTATAGTAACACAGATCATATTGTGTTTACAATCTAATTGATTTCGAAATACTATTCAGCCTACCCATTGTTTGAATGACTCATTTTTAATCTTTCACTAAATTCCAGTTCAAGAGAACCTGCACATGCTTATCTTTGTTCCTAGGTATTTGAAAGATTCAACCTCATTCATCCTTTCAAGATCTAATGTCATTTTGTCCATCTGTGCATACGCTCTCTTCTTTATTTGTTCTTTTTTCTTAAATTTATTTTGAGTCCCACCTCTTCATTTTAATGAGTAGACTTTGTAAATCTTGTAGTGCTTTACTGATTATTAAACAAGGCAGCTAAAATTAGCAGTGAATAAACTCCCCTGGGATAGAGTCATGCCTATCATTATTGAGCTTCATGGGCTATGTCCAGGAACTAACTAAAAAATACATGTTTTGACAAATATCGCGATAAAGAGAAAAAACATTTTGAAAAAAATCTTCCACAGAAGTATAACACCGATAAAATAAGAACACGTAGGGGCATGAACAAATATAATGGGAGGAAAACTGTAACAAAGACACTGGAAAAAACTCATCTATTCAAAAGCAGTTAAGAAACGGAAGAGCTAATTATTCAGGAAAACTCTAAACTGTAACTAACAAATACTGTAAATGGGGCCCGGTGGATGAGCGACCTAGAGGACCGAGAGGAGGGCCAACAAAAATGAGCAAGGATGAAGATAATCACAAAACACAGGAATATCTTGTGGAAAATCCACAAAGTTTTCTCCTAGGTTCTTGAGCAAGATTAATAAAATGATTTCCATCCAGAGAATCTAAATTTTCTTTTTCCCTGGAGAAAGAGAAAGAGAGAGAACGCTGAATTTGGATACAACTGATACGGCTCCTCGCAGGGGAGCTAGCTTATGCGTTCCTCAGTTGCACAAACGTATTCACACACACACATACACAAAATCATATATATATATATATATATATATATATATATATATATATATATATATATATATATATATATATATATATATATATATATGTGTATGTATGTATGTATGTATGTATGTATATATGTATATGTGTATGTATGTATAAGTGTATATATATATACACATATATATATGTGAGTGTGTGTGTAGCCTATGTATGAATGATTAAAACATAAGTAGGATACGTTAAACAGAATAAATCACGGTATATGTTTGGACACATGAACATGTTAATCTTATACACAGGCCCCGTATCTTGAGTCACTGGAAAGGCAGCGAAGACCGAGGGCGCTGTTTCTGGATCATTTAGCAAGATGGCCGACAGGTCCTGACTAATGTCCTCTTCTCTGGATCTAATTTGGCGGTCAAAAAGGAGTCCCTTGAGACGTCGCTTTTTGTCGAATTCTTTTCTAACATGTCTTTCGCCGCTGACTGCTTTTCAATCTTCTTCAAATCAAACGGCAAGAACCTTTCTCTCATCCCGATTCTATTTATTCAGATCTTACAGCTGCCTCGGTGTAATGACCCGATACTTTGACAAAGGATGTGTGCCGCGACTCTGGCATTTAAAGGGATAAAAAAAAAATGGGGGAAGGGGAGGGGAGGGGAGGGGCAAGGCGGCCTCATGAACGGCACTTTCCTTTTCACTGATCTTGTCATGCCAGATAATCATATCAATTTCTCTCTTCCTCTCTCCATATGTATAGTCTTAAGACTGACTCGCCTTGAAACTCATTTAATCCATCACATAAATCGTAGTGAAAACCAGCTTAAAATGGCGGTAGGCAATGAAGGACAACAAAGATTTCCACTAGAGAGTGCCTATAATATGACTGTATCACCTGCAACACCATCTTCATTGAGAGTTTGTGTTCCCATCAACACCTAATATGACGTCATAACCGGCGAGTGTCGTCATCAGCACAGTCCGACGATTACGCTCGTAAGTGGGTCGTTTAAGACTATGATTATAGAGGGAAAGTCATTCCAACTTCGGAAACCTCAAGAGGATGCTGTAACTGCTACATGGAGATTGAGGAATTTTTCTTGGTGATGTTTAAGAGGAGCTGATGGCAGTCTATCCAATCAACTAGTAATGGCAAAACTTAAAATGATATTTCACGCTGTAAAAGTAACTTCAAAGTAAACGTCATTCGCTCTTATAACCATCTCTTGTGCATCGACAGTACAATTACGGTAAAATGATCTATTAATTATTAGGACTACTTTTTTAATTTCACAAAGTCAGTAATTAATGACAATGACATTAATGTAATCATTGTGATTTTTCATTACTCTAAAATCAGCCCCAAACAGCGTAGGTGATCAAGTGTCTACTTTTAATTCTTCTCTATTTCTAAAATCAGGATTCATTAACCTTCTAGGCAAGTATTATATTCAATGCAAATCCACAATCAAGTAAATAGAACGTCCATATCTACCCACGTAAACCTGCTATTTATTACCATAGTTTCGCCGTGTAAAAAGTGAGATCTACAGTTTCAAGTAATAAAATAGGTCTTCTATACAATCCGAAGCACTGTATACTGTATAGCTTAAATTCTTCCTATATAAGCCATTACCCAACTTGGAGACTTTCCAATTATAATAATACGTGACGGCTTATGGAAAATAAGCATTATTGCCAGTTCAGCCGTACTTGGGCTATTATTACCCTACGCCAATAAATTTATGCAATTGTAACAAGACGTACGTTACGAAAATCCTTTCCCGCTATTCCCTCACATTAAGCTGACAAGACAGACGCTATGATAATTATTTCTTTCTTTATACATTATATGGAAAGTCATAAACACATTTAGGAGGATTCACGGATTCTTATGACTAACATCACATATTATATATTTCATTAAATCATGTCAAATAAAATGTCCTTTAGTTAATGAATAACTATACGTGAAGTTTAGCTTCAAATATTTGTTTCATCCAAGACTTAATAACTTTTGACATTCTCTGCCGCCCAATTCCCGCACACGAAGGGGCTGGGTAGAAGCCGGACAATATATAATTATATAACTATATATATATATATATATATATATATATATATATATATATATATATATATATATATATATATATATATAATTATTATCACTTTTGTACGTGATTCATTTATCACACATTACCACAGGTGAAAAATAAGAAACGGGGTGTAGGTCCTGACCGGTTTCGACTTTATTTCCAAGCCATTGACGAAGGACTGATACAGAGTGTGAGAAGTCACAAATATATATACTACAAGAACAGTACTGACGAACATACACAACCGTTAGAGGCTCCATATCCCCACTCAGGCCGGTGTCGAGGTAGGGAGTGGCCTTTAAAACTCATTTGGCTAAAAATCACAATAGACTCTCAGGGGACATTGTTGATAAACAGACCATACCCCACCTCAGATCCACACCTGACAGGTGTCATGGAGGCGGAGTTTGGAAACTCATTAACATTACTACCCTCGTACTGTGTTTACAAATATGATAATCCTATTTTCATATATCTCTACTGCCTACCTTAAAGTTTAAACAATTTACAAATTTCTTTTGATATTAAAGGATCAAGTTTATACATCCCTTGACTGATATTCATATTATGGTTGTAACTTTCTTTTATGAAGCTAGATTCAATGATGTTCCTTTCCAGTGCATTATTAGAATATACAATCCTTTTGCCCCTTCCCAGTTGATAGCATGATTGTTCTCACTAACATGTACAAATATACCACTGTTCCCTTGTGCATATCTCACACATTTCTTATGTTGTTCAATTCTTTTTCCAGTGCTTTCCCAGTTTGGCCAATATAAAAGTTGTCACAAGACTTACACGGAATTTTATATACACACCCTTTAATATTGTCTGGGGAGTTCTTGATAAGTACATTTTTCATTGTTGTATTGTTCTTAAATGCGACATTAACACCAAAATTCTTAAGAAGATGAGGGATATCTTTCATACTATTATTATAAGGCAGAACAAGCAAATTTTTTGTGTTGTAAGGTTCTTTCTGGTTTTGATACATAGTCTTTTTGCCGCTTCAAATGCACTGTTTAATACATTATCAGGATATTTCAATTTTTGCCTGCATTCCTAATCTTATCTATTTCATCATCAATATACTCAGGGCTACATACCCGTAATGCTCTTAAAAACATAGATGAAAACACTGACTTTTTAACCTTATTGCTTTGTCCAGAATAGAAATGCACATAGGAAGAAATATTAGGCTTGTAAGTTTTGATGTTGTATCACTATTCACAAAGGTGCCAATAGATGATCTGATGGCGTTTTTATCTGAATTGTTAGAGAACACACAGCTGGATATCCCATTTTCGAAAAGTACTTTAATTGAACTGATTAAATTATGTGTAAAAGATTGTAAATTTGAATTTAATGGTAAATTTTACTCACAAAATTTTGGTATGGCAATGGGAAACCTCTATCCCCAGTGTTAAGTAACTTATATATGGAATTTTTGAAAAGAAGATATTAAACAACATAATCCCACGTAATGTAACATGGTTTAGGTATGTTGACGACATAATTTGTGTATGGCCAGGAACCAAGATGTAAAAACTTTTTTGCTAAGTTAAATCAATTAGTACCATCAATTAAATTCACGATGGAAATGGAAAATGATGGGTGCTTACTGTTTCTGGATGTCCTCATACGAAGAAATAGTAGTGGGTTTAAATATAGTGTGTATAGAAAACCCACTAATATTTCTTCCTATGTGCATTTCTATTCTGGACAAAGCAATAAGGTTAAAAAGTCAGTGTTTTCATCTATGTTTTTAAGAGCATTACGGGTATGTAGCCCTGAGTATATTGATGATGAAATAGATAAGATTAGGAATGCAGGCAAAAAAATTGAAATATCCTGATAATGTATTAAACAGTGCATTTGAAGCGGCAAAAAGACTATGTATCAAAACCAGAAAGAACCTTACAACACAAAAAATTTGCTTGTTCTGCCTTATAATAATAGTATGAAAGATATACCTCATCTTCTTAAGAATTTTGGTGTTAATGTCGCATTTAAGAACAATACAACAATGAAAAATGTACTTATCAAGAACTCCCAGACAATATTAAAGGGTGTGTATATAAAATTCCGTGTAAGTCTTGTGACAACTTTTATATTGGCCAAACTGGGAAAGCACTGGAAAAAGAATTGAACAACATAAGAAATGTGAGATATGCACAAGGGAACAGTGGTATATTTGTACATGTTAGTGAGAACAATCATGCTATCAACTGGGAAGGGGCAAAAGGATTGTATATTCTAATAATGCACTGGAAAGGAACATCATTGAATCTAGCTTCATAAAAGAAAGTTACAACCATAATATGAATATCAGTCAAGGGATGTATAAACTTGATCCTTTAATATCAAAAGAAATTTGTAAATTGTTTAAACTTTAAGGTAGGCAGTAGAGATATATGAAAATAGGATTATCATATTTGTAAACACAGTACGAGGGTAGTAATGTTAATGAGTTTCCAAATTCCGCCTCCAAGACACCTGTCAGGTGTGGATCTGAGGTGGGTATGGTCTGTTTATCAACAATGTCCCCTGAGAGTCTATTGTGATTTTTAGCCAAATGAGTTTTAAAGGCCACTCCTACCTCGACACCGGCCTGAGTGGGGATATGGAGCCTCTAACGGTTGTGTATGTTCGTCAGTACTGTGCTTGTAGTATATATATTTGTGACTTCTCACACTCTGTATCAGTCCTTCGTCAATGACTTGAAATAAAGTCGAAACCGGTCAGGACCTACACCCCGTTTCTTATTTTTCACCTGTGGTAATGTGTGATATATATATATATATATATATATATATATATATATATATATATATATATATATGTATATATATATATATATATATATATATATATAAATTTCTGACTCACGTCGGGATCGAACCCAGGTCTCTCAGGTGGAAAGCAAGGGCGTTACCCACTGGGCCATACAAGTCTAAAAGAAGTTGGAACCTGAGAGCAACTGCACCCAAGGAATTACCTGGGCAAGCTAACTGCTTGCATACCAGTTGAGTTTTCCCCAACTTCCCGACTCAGCAATGACCCAATAGACAACATTTCATTCGAATTATCCCTTCTGAGTGAATAAGATAGAAATCATCAACACACAATCACGTGTGGAACAGAAATAAATTTCTGACTCACGTCGGGATCGAACCCAGGTCTCTCAGGTGGAAAGCAAGGGCGTTACCCACTGGGCCATACAAGTCTAAAAGAAGTTGGAACCTGAGAGCAACTGCACCCAAGGAATTACCTGGGCAAGCTAACTGCTTGCATACCAGCGAGTTTTCCCCAACTTCCCGACTCAGCAATGACCCAATAGACAACATTTCATTCGAATTATCCCTTCTGAGTGAATAAGATAGAAATCATCAACACACAATCACGTGTGGAACAGAAATAAATTTCTGACTCACGTCGGGATCGAACCCAGGTCTCTCAGGTGGAAAGCAAGGGCGTTACCCACTGGGCCATACAAGTCTAAAAGAAGTTGGAACCTGAGAGCAACTGCACCCAAGGAATTACCTGGGCAAGCTAACTGCTTGCATACCAGCGAGTTTTCCCCAACTTCCCGACTCAGCAATGACCCAATAGACAACATTTCATTCGAATTATCCCTTCTGAGTGAATAAGATAGAAATCATCAACACACAATCACGTGGAACAGAAATAAATTTCTGACTCACGTCGGGATCGAACCCAGGTCTCTCAGGTGGAAAGCAAGGGCGTTACCCACTGGGCCATACAAGTCTAAAAGAAGTTGGAACCTGAGAGCAACTGCACCCAAGGAATTACCTGGGCAAGGTAACTGCTTGCATACCAGCGAGTTTTCCCCAACTTCCCGACTCAGCAATGACCCAATAGACAACATTTCATTCGAATTATCCCTTCTGAGTGAATAAGATAGAAATCATCAACACACAATCACGTGTGGAACAGAAATAAATTTCTGACTCACGTCGGGATCGAACCCAGGTCTCTCAGGTGGAGAGCAAGGGCGTTACCACTGGGCCATACAAGTCTAAAAGAAGTTGGAACCTGAGAGCAACTGCACCCAAGGAATTACCTGGGCAAGCTAACTGCTTGCATACCAGCGAGTTTTCCCCAACTTCCTGACTCAGCAATGACCCAATAGACAACATTTCATTCGAATTATCCCTTCTGGAGTGAATAAGATAGAAATCATCAACACACAATCACGTGTGGAACAGAAATAAATTTCTGACTCACGTCGGGATCGAACCCAGGTCTGTCAGGTGGAAAGCAAGGGCGTTACCCACTGGGCCATACAAGTCTAAAAAGAAGTTGGAACCTGAGAGCAACTGCACCCAAGGAATTACCTGGGCAAGCTAACTGCTTGCATACCAGCGAAGTTTTCCCCAACTTCCGACTCAGCAATGACCCAATAGACAACATTTCATTCGAATTATCCCTTCTGAGTGAATAAGATAGAAATCATCAACACACAATCACGTGTGGAACAGAAATAAATTTCTGACTCACGTCGGGATCGAACCCAGGTCTCTCAGGTGGAAAGCAAGGGCGTTACCCACTGGGCCATACAAGTCTAAAAGAAGTTGGAACCTGAGAGCAACTGCACCCAAGGAATTACCTGGGCAAGCTAACTGCTTGCATACCAGCGAGTTTTCCCCAACTTCCCGACTCAGCAATGACCCAATAGACAACATTTCATTCGAATTATCCCTTCTGAGTGAATAAGATAGAAATCATCAACACACAATCACGTGTGGAACAGAAATAAATTTCTGACTCACGTCGGGGATCGAACCCAGGTCTCTCAGGTGGAAAGCAAGGGCGTTACCACTGGGCCATACAAGTCTAAAAGAAGTTGGAACCTGAGAGCAACTGCACCCAAGGAATTACCTGGGCAAGCTAACTGCTTGCATACCAGCGAGTTTTCCCAACTTCCCGACTCAGCAATGACCCAATAGACAACATTTCATTCTGAATTATCCCTTCTGAGTGAATAAGATAGAAATCATCAACACACAATCACGTGTGGAACAGAAATAAATTTCTGACTCACGTCGGGATCGAACCCAGGTCTCTCAGGTGGAAAGCAAGAAGGGCGTTACCCACTGGGCCATACAAGTCTAAAAGAAGTTGGAACCTGAGAGCAACTGCACCCAAGGAATTACCTGGGCAAGCTAACTGCTTGCATACCAGCCGAGTTTTCCCCAACTTCCCGACTCAGCAATGACCCAATAGACAACATTTCATTCGAATTATCCTTCTGAGTGAATAAGATAGAAATCATCAACACACAATCACGTGTGGAACAGAAATAAATTTCTGACTCACGTCGGGATCGAACCCAGGTCTCTCAGGTGGAAAGCAAAGGGCGTTACCCACTGGGCCATACAAGTCTAAAAGAAGTTGGAACCTGAGAGCAACTGCACCCAAGGAATTACCTGGGCAAGCTAACTGCTTGCATACCAGCGAGTTTTCCCCAACTTCCCGACTCAGCAATGACCCAATAGACAACATTTCATTGAATTATCCCTTCTGGAGTGAATAAGATAGAAATCATCAACACACAATCACGTGTGGAACAGAAATAAATTTCTGACTCACGTCGGGATCGAACCCAGGTCTCTCAGGTGGAAAGCAAGGGCGTTACCCACTGGGCCATACAAGTCTAAAAGAAGTTGGAACCTGAGAGCAACTGCACCCAAGGAATTACCTGGGCAAGCTAACTGCTTGCATACCAGCGAAGTTTTCCCAACTTCCTGACTCAGCAATGACCCAATAGACAACATTTCATTCGAATTATCCCTTCTGAGTGAATAAGATAGAAATCATCAACACACAATCACGTGTGGAACAGAAATAAATTTCTGACTCACGTCGGGATCGAACCCAGGTCTCTCAGGTGGAAAGCAAGGGCGTTACCCACTGGGCCATACAAGTCTAAAAGAAGTTGGAACCTGAGAGCAACTGCACCCAAGGAATTACCTGGGCAAGCTAACTGCTTGCATACCAGCGAGTTTTACCCAACTTCCCGACTCAGCAATGACCCAATAGACAACATTTCATTCGAATTATCCCTTCTGAGTGAATAAGATAGAAATCATCAACACACAATCACGTGTGGAACAGAAATAAATTTCTGACTCACGTCGGGATCGAACCCAGGTCTCTCAGGTGGAAAGCAAGGGCGTTACCCACTGGGCCATACAAGTCTAAAAGAAGTTGGAACCTGAGAGCAACTGCACCTAAGGAATTACCTGGGCAAGCTAACTGCTTGCATACCAGCGAGTTTCCCCAACTTCCCGACTCAGCAATGACCCAATAGACAACATTTCATTCGAATTATCCCTTCTGAGTGAATAAGATAGAAATCATCAACACACAATCACGTGTGGAAAAGAAATAAATTTCTGACTCACGTCGGGATCGAACCCAGGTCTCTCAGGTGGAAAGCAAGGGCGTTACCCACTGGGCCATACAAGTCTAAAAGAAGTTGGAACCTGAGAGCAACTGCACCCAAGGAATTACCTGGGCAAGCTAACTGCTTGCATACCAGCGAGTTTTCCCAACTTCCCGACTCAGCAATGACCCAATAGACAACATTTCATTTGAATTATCCCTTCTGAGTGAATAAGATAGAAATCATCAACACACAATCACGTGTGGAACAGAAATAAATTTCTGACTCACGTCGGGATCGAACCCAGGTCTCTCAGGTGGAAAGCAGGGGCGTTACCCACTGGGCCATACAAGTCTAAAAGAAGTTGGAACCTGAGAGCAACTGCACCCAAGCGAATTACCTGGGCAAGCTAACTGCTTGCATACCAGCGAGTTTTCCCAACTTCCCGACTCAGCAATGACCCAATAGACAACATTTCATTCGAATTATCCCTTCTGAGTGAATAAGATAGAAATCATCAACACACAATCACGTGTGGAACAGAAATAAATTTCTGACTCACGTCAGGATCAACCCAGGTCTCTCAGGTGGAAAGCAGGCGTTACCCACTGGGCCATACAAGTCTAAAAGAAGTTGGAACCTGAGAGCAACTGCACCCAGGAATTACCTGGGCAAGCTAACTGCTTGCATACCAGCGAAGTTTTCCCCAACTTCCCGACTCAGCAATGACCCAATAGACAACATTTCATTGAATTATCCTTCTGAGTGAATAAGATGAAATCATCAACACACAATCACGTGTGGAACAGAAATAAATTTCTGACTCACGTCAGGATCGAACCCAGGTCTCTCAGGTGGAAAGCAAGGGCGTTACCCACTGGGCCATACAAGTCTAAAAAAGTTGGAACCTGAGAGCAACTGCAAAAAGAATTACCTGGGCAAGCTAACTGCTTGCATACCAGCTGAGTTTTCCCCAACTTCCCGACTCAGCAATGACCCAATAGACAACATTTCATTCAGAATTATCCCTTCTGAGTGAATAAGATAGAAATCATCAACACACAATCACGTGTGGAACAGAAATAAATTTCTGACTCGTCGGGATCAACCAGGTCTCTCAGGTGGAAAGCAAGGCGTTACCCACTGGGCCATACAAGTCTAAAAAGTTGGAACCTGAGCAACTGCACAATCACGTGGAATAGAAAAAGGAATTACCTGGGCAAGCTAACTGCCCATACCAGCGAAGTTTTCCAACTTCCCGACTCAGCAATGACCCATGACTCAGACAACATTTCATTTGAATTATCCCTTCTGAGTGAATAAGATAGAAATCATCAACACACAATCACGTGTGGAACAGAAATAAATTTCTGACTCACGTCGGGATCGAAACCCAGGTCTCTCAGGTGGAAAGCAAGGGCGTTACCCACTGGGCCATACAAGTCTAAAGAAGTTGGAACCTGAGAGCAACTGCACCAAAAGGAATTACCTGGGCAAGCTAACTGCTTGCATACCAAGAAGTTTTTCTCAACTTCCCGACTCAGCAATGACCCAATAGACAACATTTCATTCGAATTATCCTTCTGAGTGAATAAGATAGAAATCATCAACACACAATCACGTGTGGAACAGAAATAAATTTCTGACTCACGTCGGGATCGAACCCAGGTCTCTCAGGTGGAAAGCAAGGGCGTTACCCACTGGGCCATACAAGTCTAAAAGAAGTTGGAACCTGAGAGCAACTGCACCCAAGGAATTACCTGGGCAAGCTTTCCACCTGAGAGACCTGGGTTCGATCCCGACGTGAGTCAGAAATTTATTTCTGTTCCACACGTGATTGTGTGTTGATGATTTTCATCTTATTCACTCAGAAGGGATAATTCGAATGAAATGTTGTCTATTGGGTCATTGCTGAGTCGGGAAGTTGGGGAAAACTGCTGGTATGCAAGCAGTTAGCTTGCCCAGGTAATTCTTTGGGTGCAGTTGCTCTCAGGTTCCAACTTCTTTTAGACTTGTATGGCCCAGTGGGTAACGCCCTTGCTTTCCACCTGAGAGACCTGGGTTCGATCCCGACGTGAGTCAGAAATTTATTTCGTTCCACACGTGATTGTGTGTTGATGATTTCTATCTTATTCACCAGAAGGATAATTCGAATGAAATGTTGTCTATTGGTCATTGCTGAGTTGGGAAGTTGGGGAAACTTCGCTGGTATGCAAGCAGTTAGCTTGCCCAGGTAATTCCTGGGTGCAGTTGCTCTCAGGTTCCAACTTTTTTAGACTTGTATGGCCCAGTGGGTAACGCCCTTGCTTTCCACCTGAGAGACCTGGGTTCTGATCCCGACGTGAGTCAGAAATTTATTTCTGTTCCACACGTGATTGTGTGTTGATGATTTCTATCTTATTCACTCAGAAGGGATAATTCGAATGAAATGTTGTCTATTGGGTCATTGCTGAGTCGGGAAGTTGGGGAAAACTCGCTGGTATGCAAGCAGTTAGCTTGCCCAGGTAATTCCTGGGTGCAGTTGCTCTCAGGTTCCAACTTC
The DNA here is from genome assembly GCF_040412425.1 of Macrobrachium rosenbergii. Lineage (NCBI taxonomy): Eukaryota > Metazoa > Arthropoda > Malacostraca > Decapoda > Palaemonidae > Macrobrachium > Macrobrachium rosenbergii. Next base: position 32,884,819 of record NC_089745.1, read on the forward strand.
TTTAGACTTGTATGGCCCAGTGGGTAACGCCCTTGCTTTCCACCTGAGAGACCTGGGTTGATCCCGACGTGAGTCAGAAATTTATTTCTGTTCCACACGTGATTGTGTGTTGATGATTTCATCTTATTCACTCAGAAGGATAATTCGAATGAAATGTTGTCTATTGGGTCATTGCTGAGTCGGGAAGTTAGAAAACTCGCTGGTATGCAAGCAGTTAGCTTGCCCAGGTAATTCCTTGGGTGCAGTTGCTCTCAGGTTCCAACTTCTTTTTAGACTTGTATGGCCCAGTGGTAACGCCCTTGCTTTCCACCTGAGAGACCTGGTTCGATCCCGACGTGAGTCAGAAATTTATTTCTGTTCCACACGTGATTGTGTGTTGATGATTCTATCTTATTCACTCAGAAGGGATAATTCGAATGAAATGTTGTCTATTGGGTCATTGCTGAGTCGGGAAGTTGGGGAAAACTCGCTGGTATGCAAGCAGTTAGCTTGCCCAGGTAATTCCTTGGGTGCAGTTGCTCTCAGGTTCCAACTTCTTTTAGACTTGTATGGCCCAGTGGGTAACGCCCTTGCTTTCCACCTGAGAGACCTGGGTTCGATCCTGACGTGAGTCAGAAATTTATTTCTGTTCCACACGTGATTGTGTGTTGATGATTTCTATCTTATTCACTCAGAAGGGATAATTCGAATGAAATGTTGTCTATTGGGTCATTGCTGAGTCGGGAAGTTGGGGAAAACTCACTGGTATGCAAGCAGTTAGCTTGCCCAGGTAATTCCTTGGTGCAGTTGCTCTCAGGTTCCAACTTCTTTTAGACTTGTATGGCCCAGTGGGTAACGCCTTGCTTTCCACCTGAGAGACCTGGGTTCGATCCCGACGTGAGTCAGAAATTTATTTCTGTTCCACACGTGATTGTGTGTTGATGATTTCTATCTTATTCACTCAGAAGGATAATTCGAATGAAATGTTGTCTATTGGGTCATTGCTGAGTCGGGAAGTTGGGGAAAACTTCTGCTGGTATGCAAGCAGTTAGCTTGCCCAGGTAATTCCTTGGGTGCAGTTGCTCTCAGGTTCCAACTTCTTTAGACTTGTATGGCCCAGTGGGTAACGCCCTTGCTTTCCACCTGAGAGACCTGGGTTCGATCCTGACGTGAGTCAGAAATTTATTTCTGTTCCACACGTGATTGTGTGTTGATGATTTCTATATATATATATATATATATATATATATATATATATATATATATATATATATATATATATATATATACATATATATATATGTGTGTATATATATATATGCAATTATTTGCCTCCAACAACTAAGATTGGTAAACAGTTCGTTTCATTTAATAACATGGAAATCGGCGCTCTTGCCTCTAAAAACGGTGAGATGAACTTGCAAGTTTACAGACGGCAGAAGACCGCTGTGGAAATATGATTACAAATGAATTTTCTCAGAATTTAATAACACTTTACACAATATTTCTTAAACCGAATGTTTCCTTATATTACCACTTTGCTTCAAACGGCGAAAACATTAAGCGTAGCGTGGACATGAGGAATGCATAATAAACTAATACTCTGAGAGGGATGAGCTACGTTACATTCCACTAAATGGGCACAAAAGATACTAGAAGTTTCGAAATGTGAAAGGTATAACTCTAACTTTTACGGCGACATTTTAATGTGAAATGAGACAAAAATTACCTAACACTAAAAATACTATATAATTAAAGAAACTTAACGGTATTCTGTCCATCGTATTAGAGTTTACGCACGTAAGTCAGATTAAACTGCGCTGCCGTGCTTTTCCCTCTGTTCAAGTCTGTATAAACATTGATTATTTTCTGAAGAAACTTGCTATCTTAGAAGAAAAAACTGTAAATAAACTGGATATTTAATCAATTAAATGTCCAAAAAAAGTTTAGAATGGAATATTTTATATAATAATAGCAAAATAGTTATTAGAATATGGCGGGCGGCAGAATTAGTGGAGAAAGGGAATGAAGCTATGTTCATCATTATCATTAACTCTTTATATGCAAGGTTTTCATTCTATACGGTTAAGCCTGATTTGGCGTTCTCTCCGCTCATCTGCCCTGTACTCTCTCTGCTTGAACTCCTATGAACGCTTGGTCTATTGCCTTTTCCCATTATTTCTTGGTCCTTTTAAGCGGTTATTTACAGCTACGTACCTAGGTATAACAGTCAAAATGCAAATGACCTCTTGGAAAAAATTGAAAGAACAAATACCATCTAACAAATACGCGCTAGAACTAGAAAAAGAAGATTGCTTGCCCTTTTTAGACATTGATGCCAGACGTGAACAATTTCAATGTAAATTTATTATAACTGATGTACATTAAATGTACAGTACATTATTTTCCTGGACATCATATTAATATAAGAATATGTATTCTCATACATGTCCCTGGGAGCATTACGTGTTGTTTGTCTCGAATTCGTGGATAGTAAACTACAGAACATAACGGCAATAGGTAGGGGCTTGTGTCGTCCAGCTCATATTTTGAATACTTAACACAATAAAGATGTGAAGTGATTTCATAATGAAAGTGACAGAAAGCCAGAATACCCAAGGAACTCTCTTTGTTTGCCTTACTCAATCGACATTGAGCCCATTAAATCAACATTGAATATATTTAGTGTTATGTATTTTTTTTAATATGAAAGAACTAAAAATATGTTTATAGAGAAATTGTCCTCATCAGAGCAGTAACACTGTTTATATAATCGAACAATGTTCTTTTTGTGCAACTTAGTAAAAAAATCACAAAGTTCATTGCTCCCGTAAAAAAATCACAAAGTTGATTGTTCCCAAAGTAGTATAATAACAAGATGTGAAAAAAAAAAAGTTTCAAGAATTCTCATAGAGTCTGTATAATACTGCTAACAAAGGATAATAACATTAATTTAAGCTCAGGTGTATATAATCTTGACCCCATTCTGCACAAGATGTTCAAAGGATATTTAAAAGAGAAACTAAATAACCTTAGTAATCCTTGTTAATGTCCTTTGCCTCTCCTTCGTTTACCTAGTTATCTAAGTTAATCCTATTGAGCTGTTCCTCACCTGAAGAACTTTCTCAAACTCAGTGACATTTGTACGCATTAAAATGGTTATATAATCCTTTAATCTTAAATCCTGTTTGTAAACTGAGTTTCATTTATAATATTTTGTTCCACAAGAATAAATGCAAGAGATCTTAAACTCAATTTTCTTGTGACCATATAATGTTTATATATGACATAATTTTATTTTCGTGATAAAAAAAGTTATATATATATATATATATATATATATATATATATATATATATATATATATATATATATATATATATATATATATATGAGTATATATATATATATATACAATGTGTGTGTATTTATTTGTGTATGTACGGTGTATGTATGTATGTATGTATGTATGTATATATATATATATATATATATATATATATATATATATATATATATATATATATATATATATATATATATATATATATATATATATATATACTGTATATCAAGAATAGAAACAGTAAAGTTTATTCGAACACAAAAGCCTAACTAAAAGGTGCATGAGCAGAGCATATATTTATATACAAGTACCTGTCATAAAACATTTTCTTACATATTACATTTGTTTTACCATTACTTACCTTTTTCGGTGTTTTGTAATGCGAAAGCCAGTTAGGGCCTCATTGGTACGTAGTTCTCTGTTGTTTGAAAACAGTCAAGACATGTCTTAGTTTAACCCACATTTACTATCCTGGGAAAAAGGAAACAAAATATCTATAGAATATTTAAAAAGATCATACTAGATTATTCTGATACACTAAATCAAAACACTTTAAAACAAAAAATGAAAAAGTTACACCACCCAATTATGAGTATCTGCCCGTAAGAATAATTCCATGCATACCTAAGCAGAGTGTTGTGTCTTCATGTGTATGTACTAGATGACCCAGAATTGTTTTGCTAATAATAATTTATAAACAGTGGAATTAAATCATTCTCTAAGCAAATTTAACGTTCTCAAATCTAAAATAGCAACGATTCTACTACAAACTATCACTTAGTCTCCCCCCCAACAAAACAAATGGATATGAAACCATATCTGCTGCTAATCTTGGCCCACAGTAAAGCCTTCTCATATATCTGCTGAATATCAGAAATAATTTCTAATATACTTCAAATAACTTGGATCTGCATTCTCTCCGTCTTAGAAAAAAAAATGAAATTTCTTGGCCGAAAGGCGGTGATTAAAAAATATATCAGTTATTCCCTGCCTGCATCCACCTCTCCCAAATAATCAAAATAGTAATTGAAATCGAACAAAAAGTTCCTGGATCCGCTCTGAGGTTCTTATCAATCATGGATGCTAATCTACACTGCCTTGGCCCATAACTACCCACCGCGATATTTTCATTGACATCCATAAACAAATTTTTGAGATATTTTACTTTGAACAACATCTTAGGTCCACATAAGTGTATATATGTATATTTCAATATCTAATCCTTTCTTACGTGGCATATCCCATCCTTACACCAAACTTCATATCTCTTGCAAGTATAAATGCAGAAAAACAGAGATGCAAAACTGCTGAAGAAGTCTCACAGCAGACCAAATTACTTCGATTCCATGGGTGCAAAAACCCTTTGGACCTGTTCCCCGAGAATTCAATGGTATCCCTGTGAACCTAAATGATGAATCATGCACCAGTCGAATTTGGCCACCAATTCTGAAAGGTATGCAATATATATATATATATATATATATATATATATATATATATATATATATATATATATATATACTGTATACATAAAGACTGCTTAACTTCTCAACATCCTCGCAAAAATTCGATAGGCTGATCATTGTAGGTTTACAATAGAGTGGGATATAGCCGAAGAGGCTTTAACCTTTCCCGGCAAAATTCCAACAATGACACACTATAACACACTATATATATATATATATATATATATATATATATATATATATATAATGTATACACACACATTTATGTATATATATATATGTATGTATATATATATATATATATATACACGACATGCATTTATGTATATATACGCAACTGGAAAAAATCAAATCAGTGTCATCCTTATCCGGTATACGAAGTAGCTTCTGGACATAAAATTCGCTTTCGTTCAGATCGGAGAAGTCGAGTCACAAGGCACATTACAAGGAAACCTTGAGTCCCTATATATGCCTCATTATATACGAGAATTCCCTCACTTTATTCCAAGTCGTGTATGAGTTGTAATATTCAAGCACCGTTTACAAGCATTTATATTCTCTTATCCTAAAAGTTCACATAAGACAAAAAGTAAACGGCACAGCATATGCAGGTTTTGAAACTGTGCATTTTAGTTTTCTGTAAAAGAAAACTATTGAGAAGGCTTTGTCTTTCCGTCAGCACTTTTTCTGTTCGCACACAGATCTCAAAAACTACTGGGGCTAGGGGGGCTGCAAATTGGGATGTTGATCATCCACCCTCCAATCATTAAACATACCAAATTGCAGCCCACTAGCCTCATAAGTTTTTATTTTACTTAAGGTTAAACTTAGCCATAATCGTACGTCTGGCAGCGCTACAGGTACCAACAACACAGCCACCACCCGGGCCGTGACTGAAAGTTTCAAGGGCCGCGGCTAAAAGTTCATGGGCCGTGGCTGAAAGTTTCATACAGCATTATACGCTGTACAGAAAACTCGATTGCGCTGAAGAAACTTCGGCGCATTTTTTACTTGTTTTCTTCAGAGTACTCTCATAAATGCAATAATGACTGTCATTTCGTTTTAATCTAATGTTTTATCCTTTTGGGGAAAAAGTAAATTTTCATGGTGAACATATATATTTATGAGTTTTCAGTTTCATACTAGCTTTTATTCAAATGCATGTAACGTACAACAACGTCAATAAAGGATTTTAATATTAATCAAAGTGTGCTGAAAATTGACGATTGTGCAAAACAGGGTAGAGAACATTTTCTTACAGCGACAAATATTAAGTGAGTTTAACTTTTTCAATAAAAACATATCTGCTACATTGCATAAGTGAAGTTTAAGCTGAGCTACGCTAAAGAGACTACAAAATTCTCATGATATAGAGGGGAAAGAATTATTAAACGTACATGGGCAAGGGTTTTCAGGAAATTTCAAGAAATAACTAAGGGCATTCCATAATGAGGTTTCTGTCAAAATTAATTAATCGATAGAGAAATATTGTCTCTGTTTATGGATTCGCGGTACTAGAAACATAATTCAGGACTGCCAAATACTCAATGAGGATTCGTTTAACATCAGGAAAGTGCATTAGATTACTGGAAAAGTACTCGAATATTGGGTAACACGAAGGAAACCCTGGAAGACGCATTTTTATACAATAAAAGAGTATGAAAAATCAAAAAATAAAATTTCAGCAAGGGGATGTTATGACGCAAAGTAGAACGTGCTAAGTATTCAAGCCTCCATACTGAAGTTAACGAGGGTCAAAAGGGATAAAGAGAGAGTATTACGAAAAGCAGGCGGATGATGCTGACACAGTCATATGGGAGCGCACTGATGTTAGGTTAGCCAACAAATTATCAATGAAATATCCGTGGGTAAAAAAATGAGAGAAAAAATGGAAGGTTGGGTCAATAATATCACAAAAAGGACGACAATGTTAGGTGGAGCAAATTTGTGAGATTATGAGTACTAGATATTAGGGGGGGATAATTGGACTGATATGCTAATAGCTGAAGAAGTCTTGAACGTATTTATAAATGAATTCACTGTTTTTGAAGTGGGATCAATAATAAAAAACTTAGGAGATGGAAAACGCCAGGCAATAATCGAATCACTACAGAGATAATTTTAGCTGAAACTGAAATAAAACCTCGAATACTAACCATACTATTTTGCAGAGTATGGAGTGAGGCAACAAAGCCTAATGATTGGGAATGGCAATCGCAGGTATTAAAGAAGATGACCTGAGTGAATGTGCTTACTACTGAGGCGATGAACTTTCATGGGTTCTAAAGAAAACATTCAGTATGCTTATTAAAGTATGCAAAAAAGGAAAAAGTAGATATCGTTCACATTTCAAAATTTTTTCAAAAGAACTACTACGAAAATAACATATATAGATGGAAATGGAGCCATGAAAAACTATCTATCAATCTATCTATATATACATACATATGCATATATATACACACACATATATACTGTATATATACATACATACACATTAGCTGACCAAGCTGGCGCTGCCTGGCAAAACTGAATGAAAAACAGATCCTCTCTCTCTCTCTCTCTCTCTCCCCTATTTCTCCTCCCTAACACCCCCTCTACTCTCTCTCTCTCTCTCTCTCTCTCTCTCTCTCTCTCTCTCTCTCTCTCTCTCTCTCTCCGCCCCCTTTTTCTGTTAAGATAGTTGCTTCAATTACATTATCCAACATTTTTGACATTTTATATTTCATCCCTTCTCACTCCCCATTCCAATCAGGGCGGAACTTGAACTTAAATGGCATCGGGAGTGAGACTGTTCATCTCAGCGACCTAAAAAATTATGGCTTAGACACTAATATCTGTCGTTTTCGGTTATTTTTACAAGTCACCCCTTCCCACCCCCACCCCCAGCAGTGGCAGTGATGCCTTACCCGTCCCCCGCCCCAACAGTATTCTTTTCCAGATAGTAAGTCATATGTACACCGAAATGAGGTATGATGAACCGGCAGAGTTTACCTAGTTACTAAGTCTATGGGCAGAACCATCCCCGTTTCAGGGAAGCCCCACCCCCAGCCCCTTAAGTACCCTTTGGTGCTAGTGATGTCTTACCCCCACAGTATTCTTTTCGAGATAGTAAGTCATATGTATACCAAGTTTGGTTGAAATTGCCCAATGCGTTTAAGGGTTATGATGGAACATACACATATACTTACATCCATTTTTATATATATATATATGTATATATATATATATATATATATATATATATATATATATATATATATATATATATATATATATATATATATATATATATATATATATATATATATATATATATATATATATATATATATATATATATATATATATATATATATATATATATATATATATATATA
>NC_089745.1:32897989-32902989 GCF_040412425.1 Macrobrachium rosenbergii
TATCAGAACTTACGAGAAGTAATAGCAGGATTGACAGGTATAACATTCCACGTTGACAGGCGAACAGGATATTGATGATGTGTAACGGACATGTCAAACTATTCATAACAGATCTAAACAAGGAAACGGCGTTTACAACTACAGAAGAAACTACAGTAGTATCATATTACACTACTTAGTTCTGTATCTCTGTAAAGGCACTCATTTTTGGCCATAAAGCTATAAATATAAAACACTGGTAACATTACAGTGCCCAAGCTATGAGCAAATTTTGCATACTGAGGTTCAATACTTCTTTGCAAAAGAAAACAAGTAGAAAAATGCGCAGAAGTTTCTTCGGCGCAATCGAGTTTTCTGTAAAGCCACTACAGCATATAACCAAGGCCATCAGAAATAGATCTATCTTTCGGTGGCCTCGGTAAAATGCTGTATGAGCCGTGGCCCATGAAACTCTCAGCCGGCCGTGGTGGCCTGTCGTATACCGTTGCCAGAGGCACGATTATGGCTAACTTTAACCTTAAATAAAATCAAAACTATTGAGGCTAGTGAGCTGCAATTTGGTATATTCGATGACTGGAAGTTGGATGATCAACGTACCAATTTGCAGCCCTCTAGCCTCAGTAGTTTTTAAGATCTGAGGGGGGACAGAAAAAGTGCGGACTGACAGACGAAGCCGGCAAAATAGTTTTCTTTTCAGAAAACTAAAAGAACTCTTATTGCAGAAAAGTATATTATCAGAATGGCATATTAACGAAATCCCAAGGTAAACGAATCGTTTATGCATCTGACACATAAAGCACAAGTCTCTCATGAGACAGAGGGCAATTCAGCAGGCATGAACACATCCCACTACAACTTTATTGATTTTATGTCCTTTTCTATCACTTTTAACACCACGTCAGTCAGTCGGCCTTTTCAGTGGGTAAATAACTTACTTTCCTAATTAGGCAATCACAATTTCAGCATTTTTCGGGTTCAGAGTATTAATGTGTCCAGTGTAAGACATAAGTCATGTCTTTATTAGAAATTTCCTAGCGAAAGGCATCGTAATCGTTACACAAAAGTGCCTTATCGCCTGGTCGCTTAGACATCGCTCTTCTCTCGCGCTCCTTTGCTCACTCGCATCATGTCAGATCAATAACCAGGAAAAAAAAAAATCTTCGTATATTAAGCTTTTCCCATCGCTCCATTTCATCTAACTTCGGAATTTTAAAGAATTCAAGAAGGATGCCTGTAGATGAATCATTTAGAAACGGAGTGATCGTACACAAACACACACACACACTTGGCTCCGCCAACACACACACACACACACACACACACACACACACACACACACACACGCGCGCGCACACACACCAAAGCGGCCCTAAACTAGCTAAATTTTCGAGAAATGCCTAACTTTAGATTGGCGTTCCGCTTCGCTTCTGGAATCTCGTTCGATGCTTTTCAAGGGAATTATTCATTTCCCTCCGTCGTGACGGTGCGGTGGTAACAAGCATAACTCAAGGCCACAGGCCTTTTTACCATTTCCTGAGAGGCGAAATTGAAAGAGCTACACCCTTATCGTTGTCTGCGTGTTTGACTATCGCTAAAGGATATCGGCTATGGTGCAAATATCAAAGAAATTCACATTAAGGCACCTGCAGTACACAACGTTACATAATACAAACAGAATGTTAACTGGCTAAAGTATCAAAACGTATGAAAGCCTTTCTTGTATTATGAAATATAGTGCAACATGAAATATACATACACATATTCCTTAAGCTTGCAGAGAGGCAAATGAAATCATGTTGATATATAGTCTTAATTTCTTGATTTATGTATAAAATTATAATATATATATATATATATATATATATATATATATAATATATATATATATATATATACAGTATATATATATATATATATATATATATATATATATATATATATATATATATAGACACACACACAAACACACATACATGTGTGTGTGTAGGATTTGAGTAATAAAAGTTAATAAGAGCAATTAAAAGTTCTTATAACGCAACCAAACTGTTTGTTGGACTAGGTTGATAGAAGAGCGACTGGGATGATTAAAAACTGTGTTTGGGCTAAGGGTGAGATATATCTACATGGCTCTTCAATTTTTTCATGATAGAGTGATGTAAAAAGTCAAGAGAAAGGACGGTTAACGTAGGTGCAAAGTTGTGAGATAAAAAAATTAACTGTCAATGAAAGTTTGAATGGTTAATTTTTATAGGAGATACAACACTAACTCGAGACAGTGGGGAAAACTGAAGAGCTAGTAAGGGAATTCGAAAGTGCTGACATGAGGAGAAAGTAGAAAGTAATCGTGTGCAAAGTTGAGGTTATGAATGTACATGGGAACCAGGATAACGAGTGATGGAAGAATGGAAAGTGCTCTACGAGTATACAGGTATCTGGGGCCAAATATAATCGATAAGTGAAGGAAGAAGAAATGTGTGTGTCACAGAACAGGATAAGTGAGAAAGCTAGCAGCGTTTGTGCAATAGACCGGGAAGAAGCTTGAAGTGTGTCTAAAGAGGCAATGTGTGTAGGTTTACTCGGGTATTGAGTCAAATCTCTTTTTCTGAGGGGGAATGAAGAACGGATGTTACATGTGAATGAGAGTAAGAAGGCTGAAGTTTTGAAATTAACTATCAGTGTATTGTATGTGGCATACAAAACCAAAGCAATGAATATAAAGTGGTAAAAACGTCAGTCACAGCGAGAGGATGTACCAGAGCGTAACGAGATGATTTGGTCATATGGAAAGAATGGAGGACAATAGGTTGATCACAGGAATATGCATTTCAGAAATGTTAGAAGGGAAGAGAAGAACACTTACAATGCGTCTGATAAATCGCAAGAAACCACAAACAGCACAGGGCATACAAGACTGAAGAGAATGGTACATCGAGTAAAGGGTTTGATGAGCTGATGGCCTGCTTTATGTGTTGGCATGAGGAAATTAATGTTGTTGAAATTGTCTGCAAGAAAGGGTTCATCCACGATTTAAGAATTTAAGTACGAATGCGACAATGCCCGTTGCCTTTTTTTCTGGAGAGAATTATTACTGATATTACATATATATATATATATATATATATATATATATATATATATATATATATATATATATATATATATATATATATATATATATATATATATTAAGCATCTGGATAAGTAAAATGGAATGCCGTCTTTCTTGGAATTCGAATCCATTACATCTGGATTTCTGCTCAGCTGAATATCGCCGGTGAGCGATGAGAAAAGTATACTTTTCTCGGAGGAGATTTCTTTCAGCTTGGTGGTTATAGTCTGAATTCCTGGAACTCTGGGGTAATGAAATTGAATAGCGGGAGAGCGACGATGCGGTTTTCTCCACATTAATCGATGTATAATAGTGCTAATCACAGTAATGTGTTATTACGATACAACGGGCTATGAAGAAATATTCATTCTTAAATATTTGCACCGGGAGAAAGAAATTGACCATATACTGTACACAACAACTAAGAAGTGACAATACAAAGAGATTAATTATTTAAACGTTAAAAAAATTATCAACCTTGTAAACTTATATAGGCCTATGTGTGATAACTAGCCATAATGACCGCTATTATTTTTCGATTACCTCAAATGTTTTGAAAATGCTTATCACTACTACACTTTTCAGATGAGAAATGAATCAAAATGCGTTTAACTTCCTTAATAATAATAGTAAACCTACGATAATGCTACCAAGAGTTATATAGCTATATTTCAGCTCCTCTGGGAAGTCAAGACTTACATACCCCAGCAATTAGGTGACATAATGCAACCACCATATAAAATCTCCAAACACAGACTGGCTAATTTATCTTCCACTCTAATCAGTTTTTTTTTCTGTATCAGAAACAACCACTGTCATAAAGTCTTCCTTAACGGTACTCATTATTACCTGCACAATCCGTGTTTACAATTTTTCACCCGTTCCAAATCTCCTCTCACATTTCAAATGTTGAGCTTTCACTAGCACCACACTTTTCAGGTACCACAAACATATTAACTCCCTGCCGTTCCCATTCCAGCTCACACTGGTTATTCACTTTTTCTTGCTAAGTGTCAAACCATCCAGGCTTCTCTCTAATATATCAATCATCATACATTTTTCTACCACATCCACACTAAATCACATTCTATTATACACACACATTAAATATATTTTCATGATGTTGCCTTGTAATATGTATATCACCCCATAGTTTTGATATATTCACTCTTCTATCTATAATGTATTATGTGAAATAATAGTAATTGTTGAAATAGCATATGTAGTGTAATGTCAGATCTCTAAAGAGTTAGTGATTTGGGTAACTTAACAGCATAATTTAAAATTGGTTATGTGTTTTAATAGTAACGTGGTATGTGACCGCACATTTTGTCCCCTAGCAACAAGTGTTCTATACTAGTGATGAAATCGTGTTTTGGTTCAGTTGTTGTTGCGAGGATAACAAGTTAACAAGCACAGGAATAGCAATCAAGTCGTGTTGAGATTTCTGTAAAAGCTATGTCTCATACAAGAAAAGACGAATGATTTCACAATGTTTTATGTACTGTTCTGGAAACCAGCTTTGGTTCTTCATCTTTGTTTTGAAAGCATGCCATTTGTGGCTGGCCAGTTGCCATCTGTTTTGATGTGGTGAGATTTCATTAAGAACTTCATCCCATATGATTTTCTGTTCATGTTTTGTAGGACTGCGTTACTCTGATCATGTATTGTTCTGACATCATCTGATTATTTCATTTCCCACTGGAACCCAAAAGTTTGCTTATTTTGATTTCAGAAGCCGTTTGTGTTGGTTCTCTCTCTCTCTCTCTCTCTCTCTCTCTCTCTCTCTCTCTCTCTCTCTCTCTCTCTTCAAAAGGGAACAATTTTAACATAAAATACTTCTGTGGTCATTAACATTAAACTTAGCTTTTGAGATCAGAATGTAGGAAAA
>NC_089745.1:32907989-32912989 GCF_040412425.1 Macrobrachium rosenbergii
ATTTTCCATACAGCTTGTAAATAAGTAGCTATATTTTACCGAATATTTTCCATACATCTTGTTTTTTGTGCGAACACGATCTATCACGATTTCCACTTTTTTGCACTGACTGTCAAGCTTCAAAGCAGAATCACGATACTAAGTTCAGTCACAGATATAACTAATTAAACACAGTTGTTCTACACAAAATTAAACCACTAAGATACGAGGGTACATTACAATGATGAAAGACTTTGTATATTACAACACTTTTATTCTTTCGGTACACCAGCATTTGGTTATACAAAGGCGAAGCTGTATACAATACTGGGTAATCTCAAAAAAAAATTTCTTTATTTAGGAAAACTAAAGCTATAGCCTCACACAAACGCACATAAAACACACACACACACACACACAAACACAGCTTGATTTCCTGTGTGGTAGGACCAGAACGAATGGGTGCGAGTCTAAAATAAAAATATACGAAATACTTTACAAAACGCTTGAGTAACTATATATATATATATATATATATATATATATATATATATATATATATATATATATATATATATATATATATATATATATATATATATATATCTGTGTGTGTGTGTGTGTGATACTCGTCACTGCTGAAGAATTAATAAATGAGCTTGAAGATTCTTATCGATAATTTTGGTATTAATTTTTCATAGTGTAATAACAACATTTTTAAAAGTTGCCCAACCAATACAAAGAAAATTTAACTAAAATTAATCCAGCATATCAGTAACGAGATTACAGTGATACATCATGACAGAATCAAAACCTGAGAAAAATAATAAATCCTACTTATATAAGTTTCTGTATCGCAGGCGACCTTTACCTCAAATCGCAAAATACGCAGCGCTGATCAAAGAAGGAATTAAAAAAAGAAAGTATAAGCAAAAAGAACTAAAACGAAACGGAGCTTCAAAAGTTCAAAAGGCTACCTGCGTCCATTGACTCTGTTCACCATGGCTTGACCTTTCGTGTATAATTAGGAGGAAAAAAAAGTATAAAATGGGAACAGAAATAGAGACTACAAAAATATTTCAGTATTAAACAAATACATCTCTTGATATCTTGAAATATCCACAAGAAGTGTCTATCTCTTTCTATGCTTTTGTACCCCCTTACTAAATAGAGGAATGTACCATACAAAAAACGTACATCAAGTGTGAATTTATACATATTCACTTTACTCATCAGTGGTACGTTACAAATACATTATGTATAAACAAATTATTACCTACATTCAAATTAAACTATCCCTCCCATTTTGCACAACTAGGGAGAATTACAAATATTGTTGAGAATATTTCATATTTCACCTCTAATTTACAGCAACTAATAGTTAATTAATGCAGCATTTACTTACATCACGGATAGTCCGAATGATAACCGTCTGCACTAATTAAATATTCATGCAAATTATTCGCTACATTCTTTCCAGACACCACTAAATGCCATAACATCCCATAAGCCTTTTTAATCTGGTAATAAGTTGTAACGGAAGTTTCCGTTACCTCACTTTGTTAGGAAAATAAATATAAATCTAAGTTATGAATTCGCAGGTAAAAGTTCACATGCCATTAGGATAAATATAACATTTTAAACTCTCACGAGGAAAGACACTAGTTTGATAAAAAAAAAAAAAGGTAGCATTCTGACAGGTTTGATTATGCAGAGAAAATGAGATGTGACATATAGCAGTGATGTATGAGTTATGATTGTTTGGAAGAAAGAGGCAAAAAACCTACAAATGAGAGGTTAAAAGTGAAGTACAATTACTCTTTGAACAGAAAAACTTCCGAAGGACTTAATTGCTATTGACTTGTACGACGATTTCTATCCTAGATACAGTTCTTTGAAAGTAACTATAGCGAACGACTGATATATGAAAATTTGGCAATAAACCCAAGCACTGAGGCAGTTCCAGCCACTTAGCACTTAGTGAAAAGAAAGAATTCAGGTAGTTGGAAAACATGACAGAAAAAGGTAGGGGGAATGGAAGTAAAGTAAAAGGCTAAAAAGTGGGTGCAGCTAGGACAAAAGGACGCTGAGAACACCCTTTAGTAATGCCTACAGTGCACCACGTGCGGTGCATTGACGATACTATGCCCTAAGGGGTTAATTATAACGATAAATGCTGCCTTGCTGTTCAGTGCGGTCCGTACTTTGCACGGAATACGGCCTTATTGAAGATAAATAAAAACTCCACCATCCTTCATTCTTTCCCTTTTCAACTTACGTTAAATATATTGTATCGTGTAAACATTTCTTCACCAAAAAAAGTAATTGTTTAGAATGAATCCATTTAGCTTTCGTTTTGGGAAAAATTCCAATACAAAAAACAGCTACCGATTCCGTCACATATAAAGGGGATCAAAAGAAAGTGGATTCAAGAAACAAAGAAAAAATGCATGTGATCCTCCCAAGGCAACCAAGCTGAGTCGTAACCCAATAGTGCTATTCCGACCTCGGAAAATCGAAGATGGAAAAGGTCCTGCTGGTAAATCCATTTCCAGGTAATATTAAAGTGGGACAATCAGCACCGAGTAGCCTGAAGGGATCTCAATCTAAGTGGCCCTATACTCCCTCTCTCACTTTTGAGTAACTACCACTTCAATCAACATTCAAGCGATAAAGTGGCTCTTATAAGAATTATTATAACTGCAAACAATATACCTTAGAGCCATCTAAAAACCTACAAAAGCAAACTTATGATTATCCCAAGACCGATTGGGTTTCAATATCTAATGTCATGGACTTGCTTTCAGTCACTTGAAATCATTATCAAAATTGGCTTACTTTCCGTTCAGAATTAACACAAAGATAGGAATGAAACATATATATTTCACTGCTTGTAACAAGGAGCCTAGTAAATAAATAAATAAATAACCTAAAAGATTTCTCTCAAAATACAAAAGTTTGTAATGTTATGCACAAATGTCACGAGCTAAAATAACAGCAGAACGAGATTCCCTGTAAAAAAAAAAAAAAAAAGTACCTTTTCATGGCAAAACTTGAATCGTTATTCCTCAGCGTTTATCTATCAAGTGTGAAGGAAGGGACGAGTAAAACTTCAGAATTGACTTAATGGTGTGAATGCAAGTCATAGATGACAATTCAGGAAAACTTTTACAAAATAAACCTCTCAGGAGGCTGCTGACACCCAGAAAGGAGAACAATATTAAGCAGTACAAAGAATCAGTAGCCCACAACATGAAGATAATCGTTTCAAGAGATAAAGGAAGCACTGTGAGCAAGAGTTTTCTAGCAACATTAGAGGATACGTTTTCACGTGCTACGAAAAAAACTATGGCTTTGAAGGTAACACCAATAATCATAATGTCTTGTTACTTGTGTAAAGTGAACCATGGAGTTGGTTATCCGTAATCGACAATCATAAATGGCGGGCGCACTGATTGTCTTGAAATCTGTTCTTTGTCTCCGTTATGGATAGCTGCACCTTCAATTCGAATTTGGGAGCGGCAAAATAAAAAATAAAAAAATAAATAAATTGGCAGCGCAAAAAACCGTAACATGATTAACAATTTGCATACTGTTTAATTTTATTTACTAAACCAACAAAAACGTGCATGCAAAGACCGAAAACAACTATAACATGTGTAACACCAGAGGTCTAAATTTACTAAAATCAGTGCGAACAAATCTGTTAAGTCCCTTAAAAAACTGAAACGGGAACATGAATAAAACTTACAAAAACTGAAATGGGAACATGAACAAAACTTACAAAAACTGAAATGGGAACATGAACAAAACTTACAAAAACTGAAATGGGAACATGAACAAAACTTACAAAAACTGAAACGGGAACATAAACAAAACTTCTAAAATCTTAAATGGGAAAGTGAACAAAACTTACAAAAATTGAAATGGGACCGAACAAAACTTACAAAAACTGAAATGGAAACATGAACAAAGCTTACGAAGTTTGTAAAAATCCTTCAGGTTTCCTAAGTTAACGGTAGCACTAATGAACTCAAATCCATGTCCAATGTTCTTTTCAATGAAATTAGTTACACCGAGTATGCTCACAAGTATCTAACAGTTTATGAAAAGCACACAGCTGTTAGGTTGCAAGTCTCTACATTCAAGATGATTTTATCCAGAACTCAACTTCAACCTTTCAAGCAATGGAAGGATGATATCCCGTAGAGAACTGGCACCGTATTGCATAATGACCATTCACCTTTATAAATATTTCACACATTAAACTGATGAGATTACATACACTTGACAGACACCATATACTTTTTCTACGTCCACGTATTACACAAGCAGCTTTTTTACGTTATTTCCAAATTTCTCATATGAATTCTTCAAAACACATTTAATTCACACACCATCTTCTTCGCCTATCAGTAATTGTTCCATGTCATACTTTCTCACACAAATTTCTACCTTGTACCTTTACAAGTGTACCAAGTAATGCTATGCCCCTGCACTTCTGTACTTTCGTACAATGGCACCATTACTCGACTCATACACTGTATCTGAACATTCCCTTCATCGATGCATCTATTATAAACCCTCTCTAGCCACCCAATTACACTACTACTAGAGCGCCGCCGAATCTTGTTTTTATGCCATCTACACATGGTTTTCTTCCTGTCTTCATCATCTGAATTGTCTGGCATACATTCACAACGGTGCTTCCCAAACCATTCAAAGACTTATAAAAAACACTTGCAATATTCAGCTCTGCGTCTCTAATATTCCATATTAAACATTAAATCAATCTTTAAAATACCCAGGAAAACAAGCACATGTTTACATCGGCAACTTTTTATCTGAGATCCACTTGTTTATTAAACTTTTCTTTCTGCATTTACTTCCCCGAAGAACAATTTACTCTCAGGAACGTTTCACTACCTTTTCCTTTCACTTACACCTAGTTTTTCCACTTTCCTCTTGACTACCTTTTCATTACTACTGTAAACATGGACATGTTCGTATCTTCTTCTATT
>NC_089745.1:32917989-32967989 GCF_040412425.1 Macrobrachium rosenbergii
ACTTCTGTGCAGAATGATGCCACAAAATTAATCATTTTTAAATATAATAGGCCAACTTGCAACGCACTCTGACACCCCTACAAACATTGCACCATTCACCTCAATCTTGAACATACCCTCGCACTTCCAAAATATCTAGACCCTTTTTTTAAATCCATCTGTACACTAATTTTAAGCCCTTCTTCTCTTCCATCCTTAAACCTCCGATTTATACGATTTTACTGTTTCCACAAACCAATCGAATTCTTTTACCGACGCAACTTTTTACCTATTTTTAAAAGTATCTTTACAATTCTCATCTTTTCAATTTTTTTATTTATGCTTAATATGATGGAGAAAACTTATTTTATTCATTGGCATTCAGCATCCATTTAATAACACATGCTTCGCTTCCATCATAAACAACTTCAATCCCGCAACTTATGTTCTGTACATTATCAATATCTTCTACGTCCATGTGGGACACATGCGAGTTCTTACTTTTACTTTTAAACCTCTCACATAATAATTTAATCTAAAAAATTTGATTGATTCACCATCATCCTTGTCCAAACCCACTCTCTCTCTCTCACTCTCTCTCTCTCTCTCTCTCTCTCTCTCTCTCTCTCTCTCTCTCTCTCTCTCTATATATATATATATATATATATATATATATATATATATATATATATATATATATATATATATATATATATATATATATATATATATATACATATACATACATAATTGCATGTGATAAATGTTCTTACAAATTATTATGCTGAATAAATAAAAAGAATATCCAATAAAAAGGACGAATTACTTTTAGGATCGAAGCATGAAGCATTTTTAACTGCTTACCGAAACGTTCTCAAAACAACAAAATATGACTGACTTTATCTGCATAAGAATTAATTCCATTTAAACGCAGCAATATCTATATAAACGATGCTGGGCGAAACTTTCCACTTGTTTTCCTAGGTATGAGAAATTACAGGTCCAAAATAGCTTTCAATTAGGATACGGTGACTCAAATATTGGTTAGTGCCTTTCTCAACAGAGTGATCAAGGACCAGGCTAAACTGAATAAATATTACACGGCTTCCCTTTATTCATGGGAAGGACAATCGAATACACCCACGTCAGCTCGAAAATTGTAACAAAATAAGGAACACTAATATGAAAAATGTTAGACCCCCCACATAAAAATACTTCATTAGGTATTCATTACCGCGAACTACTTCAAAATGACAATAATTCCAAACGTAAACAGTAAATGGCAAATAGCACAGAGGCCCTGCTATAAGGCATCCGTGGTTACATGCAAAGGAAAACTAAAATTAGACTACATATATTAAAATTCGAAGATCATTAAATACAAAATATGAGTATTTAGCCAAACTGATCCGGTGATATAACGTACTTTGGGCTCACCTTTTAGTTAAATATATTTGTCTAAATATTTCTTCGTTCTACGAGTTTATGCGCATTTCATCAGATTTCAAGTAAATACTTACAAAACAACAAAATGGCCATCGCATTCATAAAGATAAAATCTCAGATAACAAAATGACATACCTGAGATCCTATTATAACCAGATAATCTGAAACTAATACTGTAATGTTAAGGCCAAAACCTCTCATTGGTTTACAGCAGACGTTTTGATATTTTCTCGAAAACTGTTATAAAATAACTTTTTACCATTATCATTACTTCGGTAATAAACGGAAATTTGCAGTGCACAATATACTTTTAGCGTAATCATTTATTTTCTGTGTTAATCTTTGGGGCTTTTGGCAGAAAGCCACACCTAATTGCAACGCATTTTCCTGTACGATAAAAACTTTCATAGCAATATCCGTGACAACGAAAGAAATAACATGGCCATTTACAATCCTTCGTTTTTAAAGCGAATGAGAAAGCCCTATTAGCAAGCATCAAATGGAAGAAGACAACTCAAGGCTATAACGGCTAATTGTACTCAAACGAATTGAATGAATTATATGATCTACGTTGAAGACTGCATAATTCTTCGTGTTCATTAATTATAAAGAAAAAACAAGAAAATCATCCTCTTGAACAATGAAAGGATGCTATATCCACACTGAAGAACTAAGAGCTTAAATACAAGAAACACCAAATACTTCATTATTTCACTCATCGAGAAGCAACATGTGTCGAGATAGAAAATATCATCCTTTCCATGAATCAAAGATGTTACCATGAGTAAACTAAACATTTTTGTTACCCTGTAGTAAAAATAGTAGGGATGAAAAATGTAAACTTATTAGGTTCCATTTATTATTCCTTTTCAATAACAATATTATTCTTCTTCACCAAAGACAAGCAAGGTTCTGATGACGAGGCCAGACCAAATTTTAAAATTTTCATTTGTTATAAAATATGTAAATTCCAATAGTAAATAAAATAATTTTACTGAGACAAAGGGGCAACTTATCTTAGCAGATATCTCATTTCTTGCATTCCAAGTACTACTAACTCCTTCCTCATCTTACCCCTTCAATCGATCGACTCATTGCAGTATCCCAACACCTGATCCACAATGACAAATGCTTTCTTGGATTAAAGGGGTATATTAAAGATTAATATACTTGGCTGTATCCAAGATTTTGTATTTATTGCTGTAGTTAAATGGATTACTGTATGTTGTTCTGCATGACGCGATGGAAAATCACGTCAGTAAGATTAAAAAGGTCAGTACACTACGTCAAAACTACGTTTGACGGATAAAAGAATATTGAAGAAATTCCTGCTTTTCAATTGCCTACAGTTTATTAAAGATGAAATTTTACCCTTTCACTTTTGCACCGTATCATCCGTATGCTTTGACCTATGAGCTTTAGTTAATAATTTGTAAAAATAGAACGGAATACGTGAATAGTAAGTAATTAAGGAGATACAATGACAACATAATCTTAAATATAGATATAAAAAAATACAATCTGTAATGTACTCTATACAGATTACCACAGGAGGGAAAACATAAAATAATTCTACAAATAGAAATACTAATAAAATGATATGCAATGTACAGCAACACCTATGTATTATGATGTGATAAAAACATTCCTTTTACTTCAGTGAGCGCCGTAGCCAAATATAGTGTTAATACTATTGACAGAATATATGTATAAAAGTAAAAAATATATTTTTTAAACTGAGTTATAAAGAATCATAGCCACAGGGTATGAATATGTGAAGTAATAAAATATATCTGCACATCATTATTTAGCTCACTACTAAATCATCAAAACTAAACAACAAACCCTTAATCATTTATTAGTCAACACTGTTTTAACGATTTAGATTACTTCGATGCGCGACATCCTGCGATACTGTTACCACGTTCAGGAGTCATTTCAGAAGTTGACACTAAGCTCCAACTTGATTATGATAGCACAGCCACCTCCCTTATGATGTTAATTCGACGAGATTGCTGTTATGTCAGAATATAAAGTTATAAATAAAAAAATAGGAAGAAAATAATACAGTATGTATATAATTACATAGACAGGAAGATTTTCAACAATTCACAATAAAATTAATTTCAGTATCACACATTAATCTTCAATTATCTATGCACGGATGAGTGGCCTTTTGAATAAATCATGAAGGGAGACTGCACTGAATTTCTATTCACGCATTTATAATCATAAAGCTTAATAAGTTCAATTAAAAAAAAAACGGTAAAAATGATTTTTTTTTACTGACCAACTACACGTACAAACCTTGGGAGGGGAATACTGAATAAAAAAAATTCCGACTCATTAGTTCTGGCTCTGACTTAATTTTCAGCTTCACTGGTTTCGGGCAGAGACAGTTACGGGCACACTTATTTAAGCGTTTTAAAGGAAAAATTACGCGAAACCTTCCTCTTCATACAATCAGATCAGCCAGCATATACAAGCAACGGCATGTAAAGAGTACTCACTTATAGAGATATACTCATCTGATATATTCCCCCCCCTCTGTCTTTCTCTGTGCGTGAATAAATGTATATATATATATATATATATATATATATATATATATATATATATATATATATATATATATATATATATATATATATATATATATATATATATATATATATATATATATATGAAAATAATAACTGGTGAGCCTTGGTAAATGGGCGCGAGAGTGCCACGGTAATCCCTGCCAAAGCTTCTCTGAGCTCCAACCCTCCCCTAAGGATCAGACCCCAGCTGGGCTCACCAGGGCTACCCTGCCGGATGGTATACTGCTATGGAAGTTATATATTATGTTTATATACGGCGCAGTGTGCTAGCTTTGACTCAGGTTGGGCCTCGTGATAACAGACATATATATTTCATGATCATCCATGTCGGTTCCTCAAATAAATAGCGGTACGTTTTTTTTTTTTACCGCCGCAGTTTACAGTAGAAGTATATAGAGATGAAAAAGATTCTTCACGAGGTAAAGAAAGAGACCAGCCTATACAGTGTAAGAGAGAGATCAACCGGTAAAGAGATTTGTCTTTCCGGATAATACAAGGCGAACGTATTTTTGTAATTTACCAACTGACATCTTGGAGCAGCATGAATAAGCATTGTTTGTAGGACTGATTTGTTACGCTTATATCTAGGAGGCAAACTTGATGTCCATTTGAGTTTAACTTGATCTAGCAATTGCGTGGCAAAGGAAATAGTACGTATACGTACATGCGTTTGTGAGTTTTCATCGGATTAAAGGTATTTTTGCTACAAACATGTTTATTACCTTAAGCGTTATATATAAAACAATGATGGTTTCAACATCAGTTATGAACATGAATGGAAGAAAAACAAGTATTAATCAAGATAATCCATTACAGAAATATTAATAACGCTGCCAACACCTAATTAGGCAAAATGCCAAATCCAATCTCAAAAACAAAGTAAATAATGAAAATAAAAGTGCCAGACAGATAAAGGCAGTCGCCATAGTACACAGGTTTTTATACGTAATCAACTGGGTAAAGTTGCCATAAACCATAATTTATATTAAATATATTCAAACGTATTTGTAAAAAGGGAAAAAATCAATTACGTCAGATATTCTTAGTGTGATGAACGTTTTGGAGGAAGATGGCAAAATGGAAGAAATAGTAAACCCATGAAAATAAAACGTAGCCAAAAATTAGCAAGAAAGATTTAGGCAGTTATGATTCGACATTCAGATCACAAATAAAGAAGACAAATCTTTACAAAAAGATCACTGACGAAGTTTCGAGAATTATCTGGAATAAAAATTAAAAAGAAATTCGAGATATGTCACGATGAAAACCAACAACTTCACAAGAGAAAGTAAAACCACAATTCTCACGTTAATAGAAGTATTTCAGTTTATCAAAATAAGACAACTTAAATTATGGTTCTTAAACTGCTCATTATAAACATTTTTCTTCCAGTTGTATTATCTTATTTGAAACAGCAAGTCAGGACCACACGGGACATATCGTCCCAGTTTTGACGAACTGGCGCATTCCAGTCTTTTGACTTTCATGAGTTTTCCAGCCAAAGTGTCTCATCTTTTGATACTCTATAACATATCAAAACTTCAACTGTCTGTGTTGTCACATTTTCGGACCAAATTTCCTCAATAGATGAGCTAATAATAAGCTATGAATAATATAAAAATCTTTTAAGCCCATTTTCTCAGAATGGGGAAAAATGGATTACGCCAGTTCGTCAAATTAAGAACGATATATTTAAGTTAAAGCTTCCTAGTCCCGTAGTTCCTGATGTTTAATCTGTATTCCCGACCACTGCTTAAATTTAACTGAAATATTTATATAGAATTTGTTTGTTTTTAGAATTCTGTCGATAAACAACAGCATACTTGACTATTTCATCAATATCTAAAATGACATATCGTTCTCTTGCCTTACATAATTTTCCGCACCAAAAAAGTCACAGTCTGGTTTTCATATCCACATAAATACATCAGAGTCCATCACAGTCATCTCTGATCATTCTCTACTAGATACCATTCACCGTCAATATTCTACAAGGTGCTTCTCTGCTCCTATCTTGACCCTTGTTTAGCTCTATACATGCTATGCGGGTTTTTGTTCCAAACCATCCATTATGACGAAAGCTTAACTGGTTTGCGCATACAATAACCTTAAGTTTTTCCACATCTCATTAAACTATCATTGTTGAGCGATATTCTTTCTAAATACCTTTAAAATGTATCGAAAATGGCATATAAAATTAGAATCTCTTGTATACAAAAATAAGAGTACCTTCATCAGAACATAAAATAAGTATAAAATAAGGGAATCCTTTAAAATGGTTCTCCTATCAACTTACCTCACCCGTTCAATAGTGAATAATAAATTTCCAAAATAATCTTTCTAATAAAGGCGGATTATGGACGTCTCACTATCAATGTCCGTCAGTAAATAACATCAACCGATAACCTCCACCGAAATCCAATTCAAAAAGTTTCCCACGAAATAAAGAAGAGACTTTGAAACTCAACGTATCAGTAGGGTGCAGGAAGACCCAATTAAACTTCCAGCTTCGTCAGACAGGTGTTGGTCGTCTTGATAATTGAGGCAAGTTTGATCGTATCTTTTTCTTTATCCTAGTTTACACTTCCCGTTTTCAAATAATTCAGCTTTCCGGTTTTTCATTTTAACGTACTTGTAATGAAGTTTTGGTGAATGTGTGCATACACACACACACATATATATATATATATATATATATATATATATATATATATATATATATATATATATATATATATATATATATGTGTGTGTGTGTATGCACACATTCATATATATTCATATATATATATATACAGTATATATATATATATATATTATATATTGTGATTATATAATAATAACCATAATGTCCCAAAGATATAGACGCAGCTACGAAAAATAAACCAGACAACTAGAGTCTTCAACAATTATTCCTTCTTCAACAGCTGCATCAAGGATGAACTCACTGTGAAAAAAAAATCCATAATAAGAGCGGCTTCAAATACCAAAAAACAAAAATAAAAAAAAAGCTCAACAGCAGCTCCTCGACCCACCTAAAAGCGCTGCGCCATGAACTTCTAACACATGCTATCGAATGCCTGCATAACAATTCCCTCTCACTCCAATAGCAATTCCAGTTCAGACAGTCAGCCCTTTCTCCGTAACCAGTCATTTCCCACAAAAATTCCAGAGAAAAACAAGTTATATGAAACAGAAATTCTGTGTTGCACACAACTTATTTTCCTCCTAGTTTCCAGATGACCAAATTATCTTCAAACACTCCTCACCTATGGTGGCCTTTTCCATCCATCCATCTTCACTTCACAAATGCTAAACATACTCTTCACTCTTAATTTTTCAAATTTTTTTAATTAACCCACGCTTCTTTCATTATTCCTTTGTTTCTACATATAAAGAGACACATATATACGTGTGTATATATATATACTGTATATATATATATATATATATATATATATATATATATATATATATATATATATATATATATATATATATATATATATATATATATATATATATATAAACCAGATTGTTATTACTTAATTTTCTATTACTACTCTTCTCCACTAAATGTTAAAACAATTTTCATTTTATTTACTTAACTGAATTTTGGTTACAGCAGGTAAATTCATCTCTCTTCGTAGTTTTGGAAGCTACTACGTTAGTAAATTGCCGATTTTCTTAGCTGACTCACAGCATTAGAAACCTTTACCTTGACCATTTGATTATACACACGTCGGAGATTATGTCCGACTGTCACTGTTAACTGTGTATGGTACAATGTCGGGCGCGGTTACTTAATTCGTCAGTAAAATATAACTGCATTTAAAATTGCATTTTCACACATAACGTTCTTTACCGTGTATTTTTTTCAATGTTGAGTGAATTAAATGAAGAATAGAACTTTCGAGGATTCTACCAAATTGAATGTTACATGCCCATTCAAAGATTGGCGCGGAAAGATATTTAAAAGTTTATGCATTACTTTCAGGGGCCTTTTGTTTCTAGTGGTAAGAAGCAAGTAGTAGAAAAACAAATTTGTAGGTCGGCAATTACGTTAAATTTTAGCTGAAATTCCTTTTAAGTTTTCAACATCTTTCCTAATGGAATAGAAACAATATTCAATAATTCATCTCCGTGATAAACTTTGCAGTTTATCTCAATCGTTAGGACATTTGGAGAATGAATTTATACCTAAATGTTCTTCGCCCCATCCACTGTCGGGAAAGTCAGCGAGATATAAAACTAAAAGGAGCGCAGCGGCGTGAGAACGATATATTTTTCTTGTGTTAATCTTTCCCTCTACAGGTACTCAAACACGTCTACGCCATTTTCATCGCTTATTTTCACTTGACTTAACGAAGTTGTTGCTGTGAAGTTCAGGTGCACAGAATAGAGTCATTAAATTTTAAATTGCTCGTTAAAGTTTCAAACACCTTCGTTATCGTAGTTTCACGAGAAACATGAAGGGAAGTGGTCAGATTTTTTTTTTTTTTTAGTATAAGAAAACTAACACTTTTCTACGCTGTAATTATTTCATTCTAAGTACATTCTGCTTCTGACTGCTATGCTGGCATGGGGTGTAGAGTGAAAAATAAGTCATCGCTATGGTATTTAATAAAATAGAAAATCCTTCCAATATCGGTCACATTGGGAGTAAAATAAAAGTTAAATAAATCGATAGAGATATACGTGGTTTCCAACAAGACTTGGAATTGCCATCATAAAAAAAAAAAAAAAAAAATCACATATACGTAAAATTTAAAAAAAGAGGATTATAAGATATAAATGTTGGTGGTCTTGCAGATATGATGCACTATGCTAGAGAAAAAAAATAATGTTTCAAAAAGGAACCAGGATGGTCTGGCACTGCGAAATACGATCGAGATTAATATGCCAAGAAGACTTGGGTATAAGTGGCAGAGCCACAGACCATTAAAAATGAACAACGCTTATCATCATATATGTTAGACTGTTGAAAGCAAAAATAAATTACCCCACATAAACTCAAGTTAAATGCTGATGGCTTCAAATATGTCGAAAAGCCTCACAGAAAACAGTACAAAAGTGTGGTAATAAACAACAATGAGAACACATTTCCACGTTGCTGAATTAAATAAACACAGCAAGGGCTAACATGAATACAGCAACAGATATATGCGCTTGTGAGCGCATACACACATTTTTGTATACATGTATGTGTGTATGTATATATATATACATATATATATATATATATATATATATATATATATATATATATATATATATATATATATACACACATATATATATATATATATATATATATATATATATATATATATATATATATATATATATATATATATATATATATATATATATATATATTCCTCAGAATATTTTTTTTCATAAAACACGCTTAAAACATTTTTTTTATTTAACTTGTTGAAAAATAATATATTCAATAACAGACGTTGTAGAAAACAAATAATAAAGGATGATTGATCTTACAAAAAGCATATGCACAGGAGACTTGTCAATGAAAAACAATGGCTTTTCATAAGTTCATAAACTCGATAAATATCTTTAATTAGGTGAAAAACAATGAATATTCAAAAGTTTACAAAATAGTTAAGTATCTTCAATCAGATATGAGATTTTTTCAGAAAGTAACTGGATTTGAATTTTTCGTTTTACTCTAGGCAGATTTTGCAATGAGACTTTCAGAAGGAAAAAGAATTTACAAATCTAAGCAGACGAAAAACGCCTGTCGTATCAGTGTAGTGCAAGTACCTGTTTCCTTAAAATAAAAAGGAACAAATTTCGAAAAATGGTGATAATAAATATCGGTGTCCCATAACTAAATGATATCGAAAAATAAAAGGAAGAATAGAACCGAAACTGACTTAAAAAAATTCACCCAGGCGTTGAAAAAATAGATTACAAAGGATTTTAAGAAAAATACGGTATACAGCTACACGATAAATCCAGCAGCTACAAACTAACTAACCATAACAATAACAATGTAAACTTTGTCTAATAAGGAAAACGTAATGCGCATTAACATTTTTTCCAGCAGTGTAGAGTACGAGAGAGCAACAAGACGCAATATTCAACTGGAACTTCCCGATGCTGAATATTGAATTCATTTGAACCGTCATGGCTCACTGAATTCACGAGAAGAGGGAAAGCTGGAATTCTGGAACAGATTCGCCGTCTTCGACTGTATCTGGTATGAAGCCTAAAATAAGAAATTTATTTAATTTGCTTCCGTTTTCCCCGCACTCGAAGTGGTTGTCTGCTCAGCGAAAGGTTTTGATGTATAATGCAGCGCCTGAATTGATTTATTTCATTCTGAATAATGTTGTCTGGGTAAAGAAGAAAAGATTTTGATACGTCGGCTGGAATGGAAATTTATGCAACTTATGCCACAGGCTCCGATCTGGGTATGAAAGCTACGATATAGGAATCGAATAACTCATTCATTTTATGCATTCCGAAAGTTGAAGAGATATACCCACCGATCTGGGCGTCAATTCAATAACCAAAAAGAGACGCGCTTTAAAGAAGCAAGAAAAATATAACGCTTATTCGGATGCTGAAACTATAAACAGTAATATATTCTGTTTGATATAAAAAAAATAGAGGAAAAAATGAAAAGAGCAATTTAGTGTTTACACTCAGATGCACGCCTATGATACTAACCGTAAAACTATAAACGTGACTTTAATTGACAAGCAAAAATAAAATGATACAAAACAAAATAGTGTGCTACGCAGGGATGCTCTTCAAAACTATGGAAACATTGTTCCATTTGCAAATTACTTAAAACATTAAAAATATATATAACATAAATGCAATAAAAGCTGGGTCACAAAAAAATAAAAACACGGATAAAACCTTTGCAAATGGCTAGCTGTAAAATTTTCTGAAAAAGAGAATCATTAAATACTGCGAATAAAAATCTGGGTTAAATGTGCTTTTGTCTGCCACAAAAACACTATATTCTGTTCCATACCAACCTCACGGTGCTTGGTCAGTGAAGTCAGCTCTGAAAAAATATGTAGAAACTAAAAAAGATTTTGTTTTACTATAGCGTTTGAAAGTTTCCAAGAATTTAAACGGATACATGAGTGAGTGCACAATCATATTACAGGAGGGGAAACGTACTTTGATTTTCCTTTATTTTGTCTTCACATAGACGGCAATTCTACTGATACCATGACGACTAACATGATAAACAAACGGTCTTATGAAGAGCGCAAATCGCAAGTTCACTGCCTCAGTTCCTGATCCCAATTAAGGTTAACACTCATTCAAGTTCTGCACGACTTCCCGGTCCTTTTCTTCACTTCTATTGATGTCATCTTCGATATTTAATAATTAAATTATTAAATTTACAACATTGTTGCGCTTCACTATTTTCCATTTTCTCTTACAGACATTCAAATGGTCAGTACTGTAAATATTTAGTTTTGCTATGAAAGTCTTCTCAGCATGGACAATATCGGAATACTTTGTGGAATTTATGACAGAACATGAATTCCATGTCGGGAAGTAGAACGCTGGGAATCTGAGACTTGTTTGGGGGCCTTGGGTTATTTTTCTTACCCAACTCAGACTTTGATCACAGAGCGTCCATTATTTTAGACTGTTTTATTGCTTTCTTTTGTACTGCAAGAATGTGAGAATCAGCACAGCAAGTCATCTGAAACGTACAGACGGGAATGTCTCCATTTTCTTTCAAATACTTTTGCTTCGAAAACCATTCTTTTCATTAAATGGGAAACGAGGCCATATAACGGGATTTCGTATTTCTTATACACGTAACAATGATTAAGCCTCCTACTTCACATCAGTCATAAAGAGGTTATCTTGCACTGAAACTGTTCTGTTTAGGAGCATTACCTGTAGCAGGTGCCATATATGTGTATTTTTATAAATGAGAAAAAATACCGCGCAATGCCGTCTAAATTTGAATACTGAATACGGACGTTCAAGTTAGGCCTCTTCCATAAAACTTCTTAACACTATTTGCGGGCTGCTTTTAGGCAAGAAGGCTGGTCAAATCTAATATCTACGAACCAATACCACCATCCCTCATTATGACCAATAATGATTATTTTATCCTCTGAATTTTTTGTAATTTACGATTACAATGGTTCTTTTAATAACTATTGGACATTATGCATGCGTACATACACACATATATATATATATATATGTGTATGTATATTATGTATGTATGTATGTATGTATGTATGTATGTATATATAATTTATTTATATATAGACATTATATATATATACATATATATATATATATATATATATATATATATATATATATATATATATATATATATATATATATATATATATATATATGAATTGGTGTTTGTCACTTATACACACTTTCTCTTTTATTTTTTAAATTCACAAATATCATTTAATATCGTATTAACTATACCTTGTTAATAATTTTCACCTAACGGAATTCAAGTGATAATGTATTTTAATGTATTATAACGTGCTTCGGCCCCGGCCGGGATTCGAACAGTGGCCTAGTTTTGAAACCACTTGTTCATATATATATTTATATATATATACTGTATATATATATATATATATATATATATATATATATATATATATATATATATATATATATATATATATATATATATTGACAATTGTTATGTATATCGTTTTCCAAGATAACCTTTCTTACAACATAGGCATAAAAGCAATATCATTTGATATTCAATACTATTCAAACGATCAACTCGCTCTCAAGATCGAAGTTAATATTGCAATAATATCTGCAATTCACTATGATCATTCCTCTCCAGTGGATACACCAATCTCTCTCTCTCTCTCTCTCTCTCTCTCT
Source organism: Macrobrachium rosenbergii (assembly GCF_040412425.1). Taxonomy (NCBI): domain Eukaryota; kingdom Metazoa; phylum Arthropoda; class Malacostraca; order Decapoda; family Palaemonidae; genus Macrobrachium; species Macrobrachium rosenbergii. Next base: position 32,930,901 of record NC_089745.1, read on the forward strand.
CTCTCTCTCTCTCTCTCTCTCTCTCTCTCTCTCTCTCTGTTTTATTCAATAAGCGTTTTGACTTTGTGCCCTGAAAGTTCCTTACCTAATGTTTTTAATGTTTACATGATCCTTGAGGAATTTCAAAAAATAAAAATATTCAAATATGCATTGAAGCTTAAAATGCTTCATATGATGATTTGCGCCATATCAAAAATAGATAAAAATCCTCATAACAAAAAAAATATACCTGAAAATAATCAGTACACGTTATCTGGTAACAGAACAGCTGACACAACGCCGGAAGAGTTTTAGCGAGTGTTAAATCTGTCTATCGATGGGAAAAGAAAGAAAACACTACACCTTAGGAAAAAATCATGTCTTAATAAACAAATACCATTCACTTCATATGCCACAGCGCTGCTAAGTTAAACTTGCAACTTTCGTCCAGGATCTCACACCGAAAAATGAATTAACAACTTTTATTTTTGAGACAGCGCCAAATAATCATGTAGGTAGACAGTCAACCCTAAGCTTAAATTGCTAATTTAACATTTCTATAAAAAAAGGCAAAAAATCAGCAACCCTAAAACAGAACATACCACTAAGCTGACAGCAAAACACCAGCTTAGAAACTACCAGGGTATAAGACAGCATTAATATACATTATAACTTGCAAAAATAATCTTGACCAGGTACAAAGATATGCCACTAGAATATTTTCCGCAATATGTATGAGCATATGGAACCGCAAGATCCGATATTCGCGTTGAGCTTCCCAAAATCTGAATATTGAATTCATTTGAACCGTCATGGCTCACTGAATTCACGAGAAGCTGGAATTCTGGAACTGATTCGCCGTTCCTAACTGTATCTGGGATCGAGCCTAAAATAGGAAATTTATTTAATTTGCCTTCGGTCTCGCCACACCCGAAGCGGCTGTCTGCTTAGAGAAAGGTTTTGATGTATAATGCAACGCTGAATTTATTTAATATTAAATAATGTCGTCTGCTCAAAAAGAAAGATTTTGATATGTGGCTGAAATGGATATTTATGCAACTTATGCCCAAGACTCTGATCTGAGTATGAAAGCTACAATATAGAAACCGAATAACTCATTTTATTGTGCATTTCAAAAGTCTACAACAAAAATTTATACCAACCAGCATTTCACTTCAGCAACAGAGAAACCTTTTCAAAAACCAAGCAAAACAGACCGTGACAAGCAAGAAAAACGTGATTTTTACTTTTCTTTGAAGTTGACAATGGAATGAAAAATAAAAAGTTCAAATAAGTCCGAACCCCCTATACATTACTTTGATATTAACAGCAAAACTGTACGCGTGATTTAGTTGACAAAGAATTATGAAGCTAAACTAAATAAAAGGGTTTCTATACAGGGAGGGGCGCTCGAAAACTGGAGCCAGCTTCAAATTATATGGTACACTAAATGTATAAAACAAAATTGCTTTACAAGTTAGGTCACAAATAATGTGCATAAGATCAAGTCACGAGTATTTTTTTGTTGTGGAGAAGAAAGCCCACTTAATATATATTTTCATTATTCAAACGAGATAATTCTCTGTATTTCCTTTAACAAGTAGAATACAGTATTTTAAAAAAACTAAGTCAGGAACGTGATTTTTTCATGGAAAACAGCCAAAACAGAAGTAAGCGTGAATACCCTGAGAAGGAGAGAACTTTAAAAAAAAGGGGGGGAGGGGAACTCTAAAAATTTTATCTCATTTGTGGCAAAATCTTTACGATTATTTATTTCGTCACCAGCTTTAAGCCTTGAGAATGCTTCGTGTGATGGAAACGTCGGCTTTAGAAGAAATGTAATGTCATCAAACGACTTTCCCTGAAAACCTGGATCGTGTATCGACTGAGCTACAGCTCTTGTCCTCTGATATACATACATATATATATATATATATATATATATATATATATATATATATATATATATATATATATATATATATATATATATATATATATATATATGTGTGTACATATATACATATGTATAATACATATATATATATATATATAATATACAGACATATAATATATATATATATATATATACATATCTAGATAGATTTATTATATATATATATATATATATATATATATATATATATATATATATATATATATATATATATATATATATGTATGTATGTATGTATGTATGTATGTATGTATGTATCAGAGGATAGGAGCGGTAGTTCAGTCGATACACGATCCAGGTTTTTTAGGAAAAGGAGCTTGATGGCATTACGTTTCTTCTAAAGCCGACGTTTCCATCACATGACGCATTCCCAAGACTGGAAGCGGGTAACATAATAAGATAATCGTGTGCATTTTGTCACAAATGAAATAAAATTTTTACAGTTCCCCATTTTTCAATTTTAAGGTACTCTCCTTCTCATGGTATTTACGCTTTTAATTATTTCAAAATAGTTGTGCCCCACTCAATAAAAGTTTAATCTCAAGATGAAGGATCCACCTGTGCGCAAAATTCCCCTTCTTACATGAAATTAAATTTAGAAAAAAATGTCTGGGCGTATTTGATAATGATTTACCAGCATTAAGTTTAAACATTCCGATGAACACACGGACCATCAGATTCTTATTCAAGCTCGAGAAAAGAGCGAGTCACCAGTTGAATCCAACTTGATATATAAATATACGTTTCCTAGATGCAGTCTGGGCGCATATATTGGATGCACCTATGAGATTACTGAGGGTTGGCATCTATTCTCATCAAGGGGTGAGCTACAGAACAGGGAATGAACTATCCAGTCCTGACCCATCTAACACATGAAATCATTCAAAGATATATTATGTATAACGAATGTAGGCTCAAAGATTTTAAAGTTTTTCTCAAGTACCTATATCTATATAAAAATATCTCTTCCTATACTAAAAAACCAATTTTCATCAACACAGTTGTTCACTACCAAATATTTATTCATTTCCTTTTTACCTTTATTTATTTTGTTTTTAGTCATACTTCTACTACCACTGTGATTTCAAGGTGTTATTGTGTAGTTTTTATATTTCTACAGCTTTTATCTCATTTCTGACAAGGTGTATGCGATTTTTTATTGTGTTGCCCATTTTCAGCTTTGAGGGTGAATCACCTGATGGACGTACGGTGTAGCATCAAACGGTTTTCCTGAAAACCTGCATCGTGTGTGTGTGTGTGTGTGTGTATGTATATATATATATATATATATATATATATATATATATATATATATATATATATATATATATATATATATATATATATATATATATATATATATATATAAAGTGTATCCTATAATATTTCTGCACCAATTACCTCACTCCCCCTTTGCTTTAAGCGTAAAGAGCACCAACATATCTTGCACAAACACCAGATAGTTAGGAAGAAGATTCAGCATAAATTATGCACATATAATGTTGAATATTCTTTCCATTAAAACAACCTGAAGAAACGTATATGGGTTAAAAAAACAGTATAAGTAACACAATATATTCATTTATATATATATATATATATATATATATATATATATATATATATATATATATATATATATATATATATATATATATATATATATATATATATGTGTATGTGTATATATATATATATATATATTTATATATATATATATATATATATATATATATATATATATATATATATATATATATATATATATATATATATATATATATATATATATATATATATATATATATACATATATATATATATTAGTTTGCCAGTGGAGATGTATAGTAAGATTTTAAATATTGGTGGTTTTTCCAGGTGGTGTTGTGTGGATAAGGTTTTTTTACGAAACAGTTTTATGAAAAGTGTGCCAATAGAGGAAAAGGCTTATGATAAATCGATATAGAGGCAACGTGGGGTGTTGAGAATGTATTGCACAGAATTTAAATTGTTGCATGCGGTTATGTGTTTACCATGGAAGTTTAGCCTGTGTTAGATTATGTAGACACAGAGATTGACAGATTTGGTGTAAATGTGGATCTGAGACAAAGGGGGATAAGTCTTCATGGATATTTAATACCTTTATGGTTAGAATGTCACAAAAGTACAGTACACCCAAGTGTAAGGCTATAAATAAGAAAATGAATTATGAATGTAGTATGAAGTGTTCGATGTTTGCAGATAATACAGGACTGATCGGGGATTGTGAAGAAAAATTGCAAAAATCAATAATGAGGTTTAAAGTTTTCGACGGGGAAAAATTTGCAAGTAAATATGAAGAAAAATGTGATTATAATGGTGAATACGAACCAGGAAGATGGTAAGTGAAAGTGGCTGCTTCCTATAGGTGCTCTGTAATAAGCACATCTGGTGATAGTAGGATGGTCAAATGACGAGTCAAAGAATGGGCAAATCCAGAAAAGTAGCAGGGTGTGCGCCACAGTTTGAAAAGGCATTTGTCTGTCAGACGAAGCGATTGTTCAGTGAACTCTCCTTTACAGAAATGAAGTGTGGATATTGTATGTAAGTGAAAGATTGAGGCTGTTGAGATGACCTGTTTAGGCACTGTATGTTGTGTGAGAGCTGAAATGGTGATATATGTAGAGATATGTATAAGTAAAAAAAAAAAAAAAAACGATAGTGTAGGCGAAAGTTTGGTTCTGCAGAAAGAATAAAAGATGATATTTTGGTGAGAAAGTGTATAATTCAGAAGCACTGGAAGGAAGGATAGGTCGACCTAGAAACTGGTAGATGGACGGCATGAAAGTGGTACAGGAAAGGAAAAGCCTAAATGTCCTGGAAGTGTTCAAGTGCGTGCAAGATAAAGGTGAAGGGCACAGTGTGCATGGGGCTCGAAGCACTGTTATCGAGCTTGCTATTAGGTTCAGTAGCATGTAGTGCAGTGGGAGTTTTCCAAAGAGGGTGTTCATCCACGATTCAGTACTTAAAGGATCAACGTGGCAGACCGCTGTGTTGTTACATTGATACATACATGCATTTTATATATATATATATATATATATATATATATATATATATATATATATATATATACATATATATCATATATATATATATATAAATATATACATATTCATATATATTATATATAAATATATACATGTAATTATTTATTAAATATATATATATATATATATATATATATATATATATATATATATATATATATATATATATATATGTATACACATGTAATATAATTATACATTTATATATATATATATATATATATATATATATATATATATACATATATATACATGAGTATGTTATGCACATTAGTGCATGCATGTGAATGTTTGCATAAACATTAAAAAAAATGAGCATAAAGATGATTAAATTTCGTTAGTATACATATTAGCTACTTTTATGAGCAATTATTGAAATAACCTTAAGGTTATAACTATTACTGATCATAACACCATGGTTTACTGACATGACTATTATTACGGTTATAGTACACAATAACACAATGATCTTAATAATAGAATTAAAGAGAATATAATTTTTATGATTATTAAAAATGGTGTTAATGGGCTGCTTTACAATTAATCTTTTCTTCCCTTTTAGATTCATATAAAGTACAGGAAAATAATAATGCTCGAATTCTACATTACAAGCTGAAAGGTCATAATGTTATACAAAAATAAACTGTCAATAAAAAACCACACCCTAAAAACCCAGAGAGTAACAGACAGTAGGCTAAGACTTAAGAACACATAGCAGATCAATAAACATAAACATGTTAAAAAACATTTTGACATACTGTACACTCACAACAATTTAGACAAATTAAAACTTAATTAACATCAACAATAGTAAAGGGAAAAAATAACAATGATACAAACAAACAAAAGCTCTTATAGTCGCAAAAAAAAAACAACATATCTTGTCTTGGATATGAAATGAAGCGATAGACATTTAGGAAGCCGTTCTTTTTTTATTGTCCTTACAGCCGTTTCCTTTCTAGCCTTAACCAGAAACACAACAATATTTTCACCAGTATATACAGCCAGGAGGAGACTGTCGCTTACTTACATACAGTGCATATACGCCAAACATTTTTTCTGAAGTACTAAAAATAAAATATACTTGTAAGCAGAGAGAGAGAGAGAGAGAGAGAGAGAGAGAGAGAGAGAGAGAGAGAGAGACCACAAGCCTGAAGTGTACAGAAACAAACATTATTGAATTACGGAATGTTTCTGTTTTCACTTCGCGACTTTGAACACTGCAGATTTTTCAATACTCACATTCTGATATTACTCATGTGGGAGAGAGAGAGAGAGAGAGAGAGAGAGAGAGAGAGAGAGAGAGAGAGAGAGAGAGAGAGAGAGAGAGAGAGAGAATTTCATACTGCGTCATTTGTATCTGCTAACCTTAAAACTGCATCAATATATTTATTTGTACATAAACATAACAGGATAAAAATGATCTAAATATTAAGTCACCTTGTCGTCTTGTCAAAATTATTTCAACTTCATAGCCCCAATAGAACTTAAACATTTTTTATGGAATTTAAACGTTGTATAAAAAAAACTGAAACCGATATTTGAAATATTACCATCAAAGCTATGCAGACTAATCAAAAATCACCTGTAGCATCCCAACATAAGTCTTTCGTTTTTTATAATTGTACAAAGCACACTACGATCATTCGTATTTGCAAAACAAATGGTAGTAACAAAGAAAGGTTTCTGTCGCACTAAAATCATCAAGAATAGTTTAGCACTAAGGTGTATGTAGCTATAGGGGAAAGATGGACAAAATGAGAAAGATCTCGGAAGAATTTCCCACAGTAGTACTGAATATGTAATAGTTTCAAACTATTACAGATGGAGGAAAACAACGAAACAGAAACTGAATCATGTGCATAAAAAAATTCTACCACTGCGCTAGAATTTCTCCATGCGTTTTCCTTCAGGTTCAACTAGAAAACCTCGCAGTGGTTGAGCCAGCAAAATGCACTGGCCATGATTTAATTATCAGTTAGTAAAATTCACTCGGCCTCTTTTTCCATTTCTAACAACGCCAGAATGTTTTCTCATGCCTTTTAGCATAGGGCCGAGAGAGAGAGAGTGAGAGAATACTCGAAACAGAATATTTCAGTTTCACACAGTTGCTTCTTTTGCTGAAGATATTCTTTTTGACGGTCTTTGCAAGGTACTCAGTAACAATGTCTATGCAAAATTGACACATTACACACTAAGAACTATATACACATATTTAATCTTTGTTTATATTCAAGCACAAATGAGACTATTCAGAAATACGAGAAGCGATTTCATGATAGAAATTTTGTAACAGAACTTTTCCTTTCTCTGAAAATTCATTAAGAAGGAAAATCATAGGAAGCCCTAAATATGTCCCGAATTCAGTCACATCATTACATGTCGGGATAATGAATTTATTACAAAAAGAAGGAGGACATATTATAGCACCAATTAAGAATTCATGCTTCGTACTTCTTATCATCTTATATATGAACGATACTTCTCTGAAAATAAAAAAATTCGCATATTTCTTTTATATGAAATGTTCTTTTTCATCCTTGTGAAGGGACCAATATCAGTAGGGCTTCACTACATAATGTGAGGTTTCATCAACATCGTCATAGTCAAACTTCCGTAGTAATGCCTCAAACTACTCCTCAGGATGTTACTGACTTTACTCAAAATGAGAACATTTTTATGCTGGTGTCAACTTACTTGTCACGCAGCAAAAATTATAACATGTAAGTAAAACCAAATAAAGAAACCCAGAAATTAAAAATTTGGTAACTAATGTATGACTGGCAGATGAAGATAAGTGTCATTTTCACAACAAATGTAAAAGTTGATGAATATACCGCGTAGAGAAAATCCATAGAAAGGTGGCGTATCCAAACTCTTAAGAAAGACATAACCTAATTTATAGAGGAATAATGACAATTAGGGATGGTGGGCATGATACAAGAAAAGAGATTTACCAGTTATTTGCCATTACAATAACAGGAAGGTGGGGAAATGAACGAAGCGTAAATAAAAAAGTTTGCGGTACCAAAACTACGATCAGTAAAAAACTATACAAAAACTGACCTTTTAATTTATCACAAAGAGATTTTCAATTTCAAACGAGAAACTCATTACGTTCAAGCAGGTAAAATGTACATGTTGGCTGAAGAAAATGGAGAAAAGCATCAAAGGAACGGGAAATATTCATTATTTGGAAATGGTAAATATGGATATCATTGCAGCAGGAACAAAAATGTTATATGGGCAATCTACAACACCACAAAGGAGGATATCTGATTTCGATACAAAAAGCGAAGAAAAAGTTTATGAGAACGAAAAAAGATCAGATTAATGTAAACTGTGATAATCTAAATGAACTTATGAGTACATTGTCCTAGGTAATACGGAGGTGTGTAAAGATGCACTCAAGATTTTATATGCTTATAAGATTATATGGCATGCCAAGAACTGGAGAACTATCGACCATTCAGTACGAATACAGCATTATCTTTCGAGGGCTATGAACAATAGCACTAGGAGCGGCTCCTGCAGCTATAACACACACACATTCACACACACACACACACACACACACACACACATATATATATATATATATATATATATATATATATATATATATATATATATATATATATATATATATATATATATATATATATATATATATATATATATATATATATATATATATATATATATATATATATATATATATATATATATATATATATATATATATAAATATATATATATTGCTGTATGTAAACTGCTCAAATTCTAGGTTTAATAGACTTGTATAATTTAGGATTTGTTGTTTCGTATTGTTAGAGAACAAGTTGAAAAAAAGTAAAGGATTACATAATTTGTATCCCTATGATAATTTTCCCGAAGCTGTACGCCTAAAATTCTCATATTACTGTACGTAAAGTGTTAGGCTGATTAATTCTGTTTAATTTAGGATTTATTGTGTATTTAATTATTACAGTGTAAATTAAATAAAAATTTAAAGGAATAAACTATTTGGTGCAAATAATGTCTCACTATCCTCTTGTGTGCTTAAGCTAGAGCAAGAAGGCCTGTCATTTCTTGGTCCTTTGTGAAATGCCTTATATCGTAGTAACAAGTGTGGGAGTATGAATATTCTCAGCGGCATCTTCGTCGTTTTTCAGTTCCTTGTGGCAAGCTGTAATAAAGTTGTTGATCTTTTTTATAAGTGAATCTCTAGTTGCTGACTCGTCCGTCACCATTAACTTTTCGAGTAAAATAATGCTAAGCTGCTAAAGATTATCGCTACATAAATCCCGATGCATCACAATCTCGAGATATCGAAAGTAAATCGGTAGCCTGATCCTGGCGTTGCCTGGTTCCTGCTGAAACCGTACGATCACCAAGTTTCCGCCCACTTTTGGCAGGGCTATGACCCCATACATAGAATTGTCATGAACTTTTTTCCGCAAAGATTATCATGAAAAAAAAGGGAAGCTAGCAAACATATTTGATTTTGCTGCTGTCAAAGCCGTTGGCACCTTTATGAACCGAACAGCTAGCATTTTCTTAAGCATTCTAAACAGCAGTTTGTCTGGAAGCAGTTATTTTTAAGATAATGGTACAAAAATAAATTTTTCATTAAATTAAATTTATATGCATATATATATATATATATATATATATATATATATATATATATATATATATATACATGATATTGTTCAGAATTTTCATATTATGACTGTTTATTATTTACATATTTTTCTCGTCTCTCAGCCTGATGATGGGGATATAGTGAATTACTGAAAAATTACAAATGAGAATTAAATATTAGGATGTTTATTTTTAGCATATTTTTGTTCTCGTCAGCCTGATGATGGGGACAGAATTACAAAATTACAAATGAGAAAAGCATTACTGAGATTTTAGCACTGATGTTCTCGTTCCTGAATAGAATCAAATTTCCAAAGGGAAGAAGCATATGAGATTTTGACTTATATCCTCATATATATATATATATATATATATATATATATATATATATATGTGTGTGTGTGTGTGTGTGTGTGTGTGTGTATATGTATATATATACATATTATGTATATGTATTATATGTATTATGGCATTCGTTTACCTCCGTGTGAAAACTGCAATCACATGATAAACAAAACTTTAAGCAGTAAGGGAATCCAAGAACAACCGGAAATTTTAAATGATCTGCACAGCGCTAAGAGGATTTTCCACTTCACCCAACGTAAATGTCACTGTACATATACATCCGGATACATCAGATTATAACTGTGTGAACTCGACAGACGTCAATGTAAGATTATTCTTCGGGCTCAGCTGTGCTCCTGAGTTCTTGTTTGCCCATCTGAATATGCATGTGTATAAATACGCAAAGCAGACATGCTTAGGTCTTCGTAGCAACACGGGAGGACCTAAATTATGCGTTTCGAGTTTGTTTGCTCAACCTATAACCCCTACACAATCATGGCTAATTTGTGTCATAATTACGCTGAGAGTAAACACAGCTGATACCAGTTATCTTTCTCCATAATAGCTTTGATTACTGCAATTACTAAGGTAGGTTATGTTGTCACGCTAATTAATACCCTTTAGTCAAACGATATCTAATAACAGCAATAAGTAATGATTGTTTAACCAAATTGTGCACAGGCTTCTTGTATAAATATAAAAAATATTATTTAGTACGAAAATTACAACAAACAATTGTAGTTTATCACTGGGAAAAACAGCGAATATCTGGACGCTGGTAAAGGTCTCACGTCTGTGGAAACCATGTTTCGATTAACTTTTCACGATAACTTCATTAATATCGAATCCGGAAATGGCTTAAAAATGTTTACACCCTACCATTGATAATCTAACACGCAGCTGTGCAGGAGAAAACGAGAGTATAACGTAGCTACATTTACGGTTAGTGCACACTTTTCATGGTGATATAGGCTACACTCACCCCTGATAGTTGGAAGGGAGAGGAAAATGATTATATTTAGTTATGTACGCTTCATAGATGTCGTTCAATACTTTATTCTAACCAAAAAAATCACCGTAAAGTAATTTTACTTAGAATTCTAAAGTTTCCTTTGGCATGCAAAAGGATACCTGACACTAGATTTACTGTTCTTCCTTATGTTAAAACCAGCTTTTTCTGAAACAAGCTTCAAGCATTTACTCAAGAAAAACTTCACATAACCTTATTTTTTAAAATGAAAACTTTCTGAATTTAATTAATTTAAATGTATATTATATATTATATAATTATATCTATATATATATATATATATATATATATATATATATATATATATATATATATATATATATATATATATATATATATATATATATATATATATATATATATATATAAAGACATAGTAACTATTTATTACGACGTTTTATGATACATCATCAGGGAAATCTACAGTAAACTGTAAAATATAATATATCAATTAAAAAAATATTTAAAGACGCTATTTACAAAACTTTAAAAGCCAGCGAAACAACTGATAGCAATAGGACGCAAAAGGATAAAATTGTTAAGAACAGACACAACACATTTAAATATAGACGCACTTAAAAACCAATGGGGGCTAGCCTACTATTCCTCTAAAAACGTACTAAGAATAAAAAACACAGAAACAGTGATAGGCAGAATTATGATAAAAACACGTATGGCTGTTGTTTGACAGTTCAAAGAGGGAGCTAGTTGTTAACTATATAACGTTTCAAGAATTAAGTAGTTCTTGTGGATTGTTTACACAACGGTGTGCTTTTCAGGCAAACAGAGGGGATGGCCGCGGGTTCATCCCTCTGACAGACGTCCGCCAACAACTTGATGTGCTCTCTGGCGGAGCACATACTCGATGACTGCTCCTTGGCCTATCGTCCCTTATTCTATGCCAGATATGTTGATGACACTTTTATTTTGTTTAAGCAAGACCATGATGCTGAACGCTTTTCAGAAATTCCTAACTCCTATCATCATAACATCACTTTTACCATAGAGAAACAATACGACTTCAAGCTGGTCTTTTTTTATACACTTGTAACTAAAGATAATGACAAATTTAATACGTATGTATTCCGAAAGAAAGCTTTTACTGGTCTGGGGTCCAATTTTTATAACTTTTGTTTTAACAACTTCAAAATATACTCTATTTACACCAAATATCATGCTTTAAATCTTTCACCAAGCATTTGTCTTACTGCAAATTTCACCAATAATTGTTTCCCGACTCATGTTTTTCACAGGATTATAAAAAAACTCACAAATAAAAAAATTCTCCAACAGCCCAGTGTTCTGATGTACCTAAACTCCCATTATATGTTACTTTTCCTTTCCTATAGATGAGGACAATTTCTGGAGGGATTTCATTAGAATCGCCGAAAAATATATTGGGGACATCGATCTTAAACTAATACCAAACAACCCAAAAAATATCGGCTTTCTTTTCAGATTGAGGATCGGCCACCCACGTTGATGTCGTCTGGTGTTGTCTACGAGTACAATTGTCCTAAATGTAATTTAGGAAAATATACTGGATCCACCAGGCTGCTTCTCAGGGTGAAGGACGATTCCCACAAGGGGGTAAGTTATATTAGTGGTTGCCGATTGTCTAACCCTGAATCCTCTAATATATATTACTCAAATCAGTTATGAAGACATTACGATCACTGGTTGTACAAACACTCCACAATAACTACTTATTGGTGAAACATTAAATATGAAACAACGAGTTCCCCCCTTTCAACTGTCTAACAGCTGCCAAAGCTTTGCTTTTTCATAACTCTTTGTCATTCTCTGATTTTTGTGTTTTATTCTTAGTATGTTCTTAGTCTTTGGAATGGGAGGTTAGCCTCCAATGGTTTGTATGTGCATCTGCGTTTCAGTATGTTGAAAGTGTTCGCATCAATTTTATCCTTTTGTATTCTGTTTTTATCATTTTTTCACTTACTTTTCAAGTTTTGTAAACAGCTCCTTTAAATATTTTCTATTAATATACTGTATTTTACATTTTAATGTAGATTTCCCCAATGATGTATCATGAAACGTCGAAAGAAATTGTTACTGAGTGTTGGCTTACGTATTCCTGCCCTCAGTCTGGATGCGAATAAGTTTTGTGTTTGGTTCACTTATATATATATATATATATATATATATATATATATATATATATATATATATATATATATATATATATATATATATATATACACACACACACACACACACACACACACACACACACATATATATATATATATATATATATATATATATATATATATATATATACATATACATATATAGTATATATGTCATAGAACACAGGTGAACCAAACATACATCTCATTCGCATCCAGACTAAGGGCAGGAATACATAAGCCAACACTTAGTAACAATTTATTCCGACGTTCATGATACGTCATCACACCATCATGGAAACCTCCATTAAAATGTAAAATACATATATTGCTCTAAAATATTTAAAGGAGCTATTTACAAAATATATACACACACACACACACACACACACACACACACACACACACACACACATATATATATATATATATATATATATATATATATATATATATATATATATATAAAATTAAATAGGGCACCATTAACAACACTTTTACCATAAAACAACACAAACAGCAGGCCTGGGCTTACCCATGAAACAGCAGAACAACAAAACTAGAACTAACAAAAGCCTTCCACAAGAGGAAAAGATACGAGGAATAATGAGAAGTAGCAACCGCGTCTGCTGGCATCTTGAAATAAGTTTATGGTGAAAGCGTTAGTGTTACCGGCGAGGTCTATACCGCTCCCCACAAGATTTCCCCTGAGACCAAATATGTCTACAATTTCTTTTCATGGACTTGAAGAGAACTGCCCTAAAAGAGAAATTGGAATCGTCAAAATTTCTTTTCCGGAAAAGTGGTGCAAGTTAAGCAGACTTAAGGGGATTTAATAGATCAAGTGAAATTATAAAATTATGGACATCATATACGATCATCGTTACTGCAACATGTTCATTTAATTATCCCAAATATAAAAATTATACAATCTGCATTTCCAGACAATAAAAATCTTTGATCAGTGTGTTTACTCTCGAGTAATAGTGTTTTCTTTTTTATCTATATTTAATCTATGCACAAGAGACGTAAAATACACAATCGCGTATTACACTTAAAAATAAATATGATACATAAAACTTTTGGGGGAAGGAACCAATAATATTTAGGTTCACTCTATTATACATCAGATTTTATTTGAAATTATCCATTTAAATGGAATTCACGTTCCGGTTCGCGGACAGTTATTAAATTCTGGTCTTATGTAAAGCATATAAATGCCAAAGCAATGGCGCACGCTACGATACATAGGAGTGACTTGTTCTATAATCGACATCACACGTACGTACGGACACAGATGTGTTTCTAATTTTTTCTTCCTTTTATTAAGTGATTTACTGATATTAAGAGTCAACAGCACGATACAACTACAGTGCATCGAAAATTTGTTATTATGTGTTTAAAAGAAATAACGTCATTTTACACTTAAGAGCAGCGTGTGTGACATTCATTCAAACACCGACAACATCCAATCGAACATCGGAAGATGTTACTCACGTGTTACGTAGAAAATAATTTTATTTAATATCTGTCAGCTATTTCAGCCAAAAATTTGTAGCAATGCACATGCCGAACAATAACTCTTCAGAAAGAAGAAACTACTGACATTCACATAATAACAATAACTGCACTTAATCAAAAGTTAAAACCAATTCAAATCCTATATGACATACGTGTTATGCGTTTTTTAGAATTAACATGAGCATTACAACTTTAAAAGTAACTAGGTATTGCCTATTTTTCATTTCTTTTAAAGTCCGAAACTAAATTAAAGATAGCCACGAATATACCAGGGAATCTCTTACCAAGCGAGGGGCGGTATCCCCACAGAAATGAACTGAACAAAACGATTACAAGGGAATTACCAAAGGATTAACGTGATGACGAGGATTCACAGGAGCATCAAGGGAGTGCATGGATTAATCATCTCTAAAGCTCAAATAATGCTGAAAAAGAAGAGATGATGAAAAATACAGCTGGATGAGAGAGAGAGAGAGAGAGAGAGAGAGAGAGAGAGAGAGAGAGAGAGAGAGAGAGAGAGAGAGAGAGAGAGAGAGGACAGCATCGCAAATTCATATTTTCTAGATCTCAAACTATGCTAAAAAAGAAAATATGAAAAATACATCAGAGAGGGAGACAAAAAAAAAAAAATAAATAAAAATGAGAAAGCTTGGCGAAATCACATTTCGTACAGCTCAAACTATGCTAGAATAGATGATGGAAAATGCGTTAGGAGAGAAGGAAATCCGAGGAAGGCTTAACAAAATTATATTTCGAGTATGCTATGCCTCTCGGCCCATTGTGCTGCTTTATTGCAATTTACATTGGGCAGTATACTGTAATGTCAAGGACTTCCAGGGGTTAGAATTTACCTTTGCAATTTCGTCGAGTAGCGAATTTTCTTTTTTGTATTACCTAAGGGCAAGAATTTGCTTTTGTTGAAAAATATACGGTTTTATAGGAAAAGCAACACATTTCTACCACATACATAGCGAACGTCTTATATTTACCTTATATCTATCTATCTATCTATCTATCTATCTATATATATATATATATATATATATATATATATATATATATATATATATATATATATATATATATATATATATATATATATATATATATATATATATATAATATATATATATATATATATATATATATATATATATATACATATATATATATATATATATAATATATATATACATACATATAAGTATATATATATATAGCATATATATCTACATTATATATATATATCAACAGTATATATATATAACGTATAAAATCATGTGGCTCAATGTATTTGTAAAGATGCAAATTTGAGATTATTATCATCAAATGCTGCACTTGAATAATGCCCAAATTAAAATGACTTTAAAAAACCTGAATAAACTTTCGTTTATTCAAATAATTATAATTCAATTAAAACCTATAACGATAATAACGTGCAGCAATATTCCCGATTCGTGGAAATAACACTTCAAATGTTTTACGACAACTGCAACGAAATTTCCGAACACTTGCCTTTTACCTATTGGTAGGATTCCGACTGCTTAATTGGAATTATTCATGTCTGTTACAGGAAGATGATATATTATGCAGTTCTTCATTAACTTTAACCTTTGATTCGCCGCTGAATAACAGAATGCAATATTTTCAGGCGCTCGTATACTTTTTCCTGGGGTAAATGACTAGCAGCATCACGGCCGAGGAAGCTGAGAAAGTACGTTAAAAGTTATAGTGGAAGGGAGAGAAGCGGGAAATACTTTACCACGGTGAAATAGAGTAAGAAGAAGAAGAAGAAGAAGAAGAAGAAGAAGAAGAAGAAGGAGAGAGAGAGAGAGAGAGAGAGAGAGAGAGAGAGAATGTGATAGCGGATAAGAGTCGTGAGATGTAATGGATGAAGATGAAGACGAAATAGAAAACCAAACAAGATGCTATTTCTCCAACGATATGTAGACTGACACCAAGCCAAAAAACTGCTGAGGGGAGCATACGGGTTAATGTGTTACAAAACAATGACAAACGAAATACGAGTGTTTTCCAAATACTTTTACGGCAAAGCGTTGTTTTAATGTTATATATTTGAACTGATGAGAAAAATCCACAATTTCTAAAATACTGAGCAAGATTCAGAATATTCTGTATTCAGAAATTAACCACTGTATTTAATAACAACACTACTATTTTTCATTAAGATATCAATCCATAGAGTATTGCATATTATGACATATTATTCTATTAAAATATTGATAAGCCTTAATTTATGCCTACATGTAATTCAATTATTGACCATCAGTAGCACAGGGTATAAATGCACTGTTTACTAAGGCAAAGGTGGAAATATCAACTAAATAGAGGACGTGACTTTCTCCAGGGAACAACGAAAAATAAACATTTCCACTCCTAAAGGATACTGGGTAATAAAAACAATAGCCTTCTCGCAACCCTGAGTAGTGCAAAAATTACTGAATGGCGGGGGGCATGGGGTATACAGCTCCTATACCTTGTGAAACTGCTGCAGATAATCAGAGGAAACATAAAATTTGAAGTCTGTGGGGTTTAAATAAGACTGGATGTGGTAGTCAAGCGACAAATTCATGTAGGTCGATTTATTTTTTCTATACCAGTGAAAGAGCGGGGTACACCCGACTCGAAAGCGCAAAGATTGTGTGGGACGGATGAGCAACGCAGAGGTGAAGAAGAGGTAACGCCTCTGGTATCAAAAAGAGTGTGGGGCGAGTAAAACTGAGTGCGATAAAAAAAAAAGTTGTGCATTAGTGTTTGTAGTTAAGGGGAAGGACAGAGAGGTGGCGTAGTTAGTGTTGTTTACTTATATAGCAACTTCTTCCTCCCTTAGGTCTAAATAATTGCAAGAGCTTCGTTTCATCGTATTTAATCTCCAGTAGCTATTTATGCAAACTAGACACCATCAGGTGGTATTCCATCCCTTAATAATCATATTCTTGATCTTCGGTTAAAACATATAACACAGTAAACAGAAGTCAAGGAGTGATGTGTCTCATTCTTTACACATCACATGCCTCTCCCCCTTACAACAAAAGTGAGTACAAGTATTATATGAAAATTTATAATGGTACATGATCTCCACATAACTATTAATCTGTAGTCTACTTAAGCGAAATGGAAAAAAATGTACATACATTACATATTAAAATACTGTACTACCAATGATACAATGCAATATTATACAAAATCGTTGAAATACTGGGAATTCAATATTTTCCTTTGAAGTCTTCTACTGGAAAGCAATTGTTCATCAATATGGACTTGAGTGTTATCATAAGTTTATTTGGCTTTTGATGACCATCAGGGGGAAAGATTAGTATATGGATCTTTCACGAATGGGGGTTCGAGTTTTCCTTTGTGCTGTTTTCTGACTAACACTGTTTGCAACAATAATTTCCATATAAGATGCCCTTCTTTATTTATGATATGCTTTCACTTTTATTTTCCCACCAGCATCTGCCTTGACAATATCTTAATCATCATTCTAATTATTGGTTCTGGCAAAACTTCTAAAACAATTTTTCAACATTACACACTCTGAAGATTTCTTCGTGTGTTTCTCAAGAATTATAGAGCCACACCCCATAGCACAACGAAGAAGTCTTTAGAGTGTGTAATGTTGAAAAATTGTTTTCAACAAAAAATTTTTACACTGTAATAATTTGGTAGCTTCCCTAATTGTTTGCACAAACTCTTCCACTCCTCTCTTTGCTTGGGGCAAAAGCGGCGTTATTTTTCTGTGATGAAAACCTTGTTTTTCACTAAACAAGGTTTTCACTAAAGTTTATAAAATCAAGTTCTCGATTTCACTTTTTACAGCTTTAGGTATACCAAAAATACTGAAATTCCTTTTTAGTCCTGGTATGACTTGAACTGATGATGAGAATTTTACAATCCCAGCAACTGAGTTCCAACTGTAATCTTCAATAAAGAGTAAATATTCCTAAGAAGAGCAAATTGGTCCACAAAAACCAACTAAAATTTATTCTCCACATGAAGGTACTGATGGGAAGCTTCACATGGTATACAATTCTTTATTCTACTTTGATCTTTATCATCTGTGCCTTGAAACCAAACATTTTCTTTCAAAAGTTGTTTAGTCTTCCCTCTACCTTGGTGTCCAACATGAGTTAATTCTATTGGTTTTCTTTAAAGAGTAAGGAATCACAATGGGCCATGCATAAAGTAAGTTCTTCTCTTACTCTAAACAACATTGTGAACCTTCAGTCTTTTTCTTTCAGTTTCATCACCTCTCATTTGTTTGACTTCATTGCTTCCATGACCTTCTTGAAAGCCCTATCTTCTTCAGTCTCCATTTCAATTTTCTCTATACCTGAAGCTTTTGGTACTGTATTACTGTATTCATTTAATTTACAGACTCCTCAGTCTCTTCACTTTTACTGAGTGATAGTTGAGAAACTGAATGGCCTGAAATGGAATCAGCTGGGTTATGCTTTCCTGGCTTATAGAGCACTGTAAAAGCTTATGGCATCAACCTCAGACTCCATCTTTCTAGTGCTACAGTTAACTTTGTTTTAGGATTATTAAAAATATTCACCAGGGTTCATGATCAGTAATTACTTTGAATGACTCATCATAAAGACAGATGAGTAATCTCTCAACAAAATATACTATAGCTAAACATTCTTGTTCAGCATGAGAATAGCGCTGCAATGTGTCAGTAAAATATCTACTAACATAATTTACAATTTTCTTGGTTCCATTTAAGTCGTCCTGCAACAAAAGAGTACCAGTTCTTACAGGACTTACACCCTCTATATGAGTACTCTGTTTTAAGGGATTAAAACAAACCATAACCTCATCACCAGTTAATCACTCTTTAATTTTTCTAATAAAACTCTCTTCTTGAGCAGTTCCCCATTTCCATAGGGCATCTTGCTTAGTTGAAGTTCTCAAAGGTTTTGAAAAGTCTCGTATAAACACTGCAAAGCAATTACCCATTCTTAGCAAGCTTCTTACTTCACTTACAGTGACAGGGTTTGGAGCACTTTTAATTGCTAGTTCCTTCTTTGGGTCAGGGAATACACCTTTCATCATTGGAAATGTACCCAAAATATTTCAATTGTTTCTTATTGCGACCTATTCAGTAATTTTCTGAGAATACCATCGGCCTCTGCGTGGGTTTCAGCAAAATGAGAATATCATCTGAAATATTTATGGCACCTTAATATCACGCAAACCCGATTACATTGTTATCTATTTCAGCTGCAGAACAAATCCCAAAGTTGTGTCGTTTATACCTTCTTAGACCAACATGAGTTGAAAAATTAATGATATACCTTGACTCTTTATCTAACTGATGGTATTCTTGGTTCAAATCAAGTTTTAAGAAAATTTTAGTGTTGTTTAAATCTGCCATTTTCTTATCCAATGTGGGGCTAAGATGTCTCTCTCGCTTTATTGATCTATTATTAGCCTGTTTCATATCGACACAAATTCTAATGTGTTTAAAATCTGGGCCTCTGGGTACTGTAACAAGGTGGGTGAACCGAGGTGTTGGTCCTTCTACTGGTTTCAATAGTGTCATTAGCTTTCAATTCTTCAAGTTTCTTTTCAACTTGTTAACGAATATGAAAAGGTTCATGTTGATGTGGCTGAGCAGGGGATTGAAAAGTGTCATAAATATGAAGCTTAACTTTCTAACCCTTAAACTTACCGGCTCCTTCAAACACATCCTTGAATTCAGACATACAACCATCAAGATCAACAAGTGTACTTATAAAATTTAGCATTCCTAAGGCTACTGAGGCTTTATCATCTATTCCATTCTTGTAATGCATATATTGTTCTATTAATAGCATTAACACAGAAAGAAACTGACGAATTATACTCTTCTAGATTCTAGAATGTGCCTCTTGATCTTCTAGAATCTAGAAGATCATAGAGGCACATTATCACCATATGGACAAATCTTGTGAGATTCTATGTTCCATTATTTGGATGAGAATTTCATTGTCCTTGTCACCAAACAGACAATTCATAGCTAGTTCCTGAAGTCTTGCCACATAGGCTTGAATTCCTTCATTTGGCTGTTGTACACGATGCCTAATTCATGTTTTTCATAAAACTTTTTAATTTGCGACTTGAAATATTCTTCGAAAGACTTGTTTAAAATCTCAATGCCATCTTTACCTCCTATCTGCTCAATTGTGAAGCCTTTATGAATGTTGTCTTTTTCCTTCCTAGCTAGCAGACAGTAGGGCTTTTGGTCTCTTCTTCTCCCTTATATTGTAGGCCACAATTTTATTCCTTAAGTTTTTCTACAGAGCCATGCCACATATTTGCAATACTGCCATCATCATCGTGAACTCTAAAAAAATCAACGTAGTGGTTCCATCCTGGGTGTGTGTGTGTTTGTGAGGGTATCGTTTGGCTACCTAATGTGCTTATAGGGTAAAACTTCAACAAGACTAGGCCTAAACCACTTGAATGGTTATCATCTGAGGTGCCAGCCTACCAAATATCGACCAATTTCCCCATGAAATCACTTCTGAATATATGAATATAGCTCTCCTAAGCTACACAGTATGCCGCACAAAAGACAAAGGGGTACCGACCCAGTTTAAGCTAGCCTACACGAGACTGATAAACGTGGAACCTGCTGGCAGTGCCTTGGGCCTGAATAATTCCAAGAGGGTCTGCTTCGTTGTATTTGATCTTCAATAATTTATACAAACTAGACACCATGAGACGGCATTCTGAAAAATCATATGCTTGATCTTCAACTACAATGCTTAACAGTTATCAGAAATCAGGAAGGAGTGATGTCTCATTCTTTAGACATCATAGCTGGGATACGGAATGCCTGAAAAATATGAAAGTGGATAATCTTGTGGAAATGTGTTCAAAAAAGGGCTGGATGTTGGAGAAACCGAGGCTTGAAAGAAAAATATTCATATTTAGGAAGGATAAAAACGTAAGGGAAAGATTATTCTATTGTTCTTACTACAAAGTACACTACAGTAGAACTCGTCTAGTTGACGTGAAAGTGAAAACATAAAAAACATAGTAGTAGGGTAATTGAAATTCTAAAAATGGAAGGATAACAGCTGTATAAGTCATATATGTATGAGGGAAAAGTTCCAAAAGAATGGGTGAGAGGAGTAATTGGCCCGTTGTATAAGGCAAAGGTGAGATAGGCTATTGGGAATACATGGGACGTAACATTTCACATAATACCAAGAAAGTTGATAGTAGGATTTCAATTGAGAAAGCAAGATAACAGAAAGCTAGGCAATTTAATGAATGTGATGCATGGTTTACGAATAAAGCAGTGTTATTTAGAATATGTAGATAAAAGTTCTGAATTAAGAAAAGTTGTGAATGGGACATTTAAGTTGCTGATGTTTGTTGGCGACAGTGTTGATTATAGAAATCGAAGAGAAAATGACACGACTAGTGATAGAGTTTGAAAAATTAATGGAGTAACAAGAATGTAAAATAAGTGATAGGAATATAATTACACACGAAAGTCCCCAATGAAGAGTAGCAATGATAGTTAAGCCAACGCTTCTTTATGGTAGTGACATGTGAATGGTGACTAGATAAGAAATGATAATGTGCTGGAGCTATCGAGAGCACCTATTTATGGATAATAGGTATTGAAACGTTGACAAACACTGCCCGAAAAGCACTGGTAAAACGGTAATCTGAGGATAAAAAAAATTGATTTGTTTTTTCAAAGGACAGATGGAGTGAAAGAAGTATCGATGCAGAAGGACCTTAATATCCATGAAGCGAGAGTGAATGCAGGATAAAGAGGTGAACGTAGGGGTGTGAAAGGCAGTAGAAGATTCGTGTACATAGGTGTAAGGCGCAGCAGTGATCAGGAATATTCTACACAGGTGTTCATCCATCATACAGTAGATAAAGCATAGATGAGGCTAAGGCCATTGTCTTATTTGTTTGAACCCAACCTCTATTAGGGGGGAATGATTATATATATATATATATATATATATATATATATATATATATATATATATATATATATATATATATATATATATATAATATATATACACATACATACAATATACATATATATATATATAATACATACACATACATACATATATATATGTTTATATATATATATTATATAAACATACATACAATATATATATATATATATATATATATATATATATATATATATATATATATATATATATATATATATATATATATATATATGAACATATGCATGTGTATGTATATGATAGAGAGGCAAGAAAATTTCTATGGCTGAAAATAAATAAGTTCGAGAATCACGGCCAAGTGGGTCTTGAGAGCTAAATCTTGAAGTGTAAGGACCGTGTCCCCTTCAAGGGCAAATTAAGGTTGACAGCGCACTATCCAATGCTCACGGCTCCAAGGGAAACTCCTTAGATAGTTTGAGATACGTGTTAGCCAACTACAGCTTGTTTACTGCCAGGAAATGTCCAGCTAAATATGTTCTCCGTCCAGTGCTCTCAAGAGACTAAATATTCCACTACAAACTTTAAGCAAGAACTTTTAAGAAGCATCCTTTGGTGAAAAAAAAACAATTCAATTCTAAGATAAAATACGCTAAAGGTTACACAGTTCTGATTAAATAACTTGACATCTTTTAAGACAATAGGTATATTTACTTACTCCATAAATGCATAGACAAAAGAAAAAATAGGACAGAAATGTTAAAAGGTTTTCTTTTTTACTTTTCCATAGCTAATAAATATTATTTATTTCCAAACGTATTTATACTAATAAATTTATATAATCACCTATGCATTGAAATACTGTACATAATGTTAGCACTGGAATTTTGTGAAATCTGATGACACCATGCCAAGCTAATTAGAAAGAGCTGTAGATTTCCAGATTCAAGAGATCATGTTTTTCATAAAGATAATACTGAAAGACTTCAGGTGCCGTATACACACATCTATAAGTACACACACACACACACACACACACACACACACACACACACACACACACACATATATATATATATATATATATATATATATATATATATATATATATATATATATATTTATATATAGTTTTTGAGTGAAGTGTTTGTGTATGTTTTTGCATGTGTACATTTTCTTTCAGATTAAGCCTAATCTAAGTTACCTTCACGGTATCTTTCAGTACCAATATTAAAGGTACCGGAAACTTTCGTTTCAATGGTTATTTTATTACATATTACATATATATATATATATATATATATATATATATATATATATATATATATATAATAATATAAAACTGCAGAGGTTAATCATATCTTTCTGGTCATTTTTCTTCCTTGTTTTGTTTTCAAAGGCAAAGGGAACTTTTCAAATAGCTATTGTTAAGCTTCAGCTAATTTGGATTGTCTGCCAGAAGTTTCTTATTGAAGATTTTTATGGATTTCTTATGGTTGTTCATTGTTTAGTTATTTAAATGCAATACCTGTCTCTTTCTCAGTGACAGTATTTAAAAAAAAAATCACGTCAATTGTTTCTTACCCCGTTAATCAAAGTCTTGGGTACAGCGGTATTTTGTATAAATAATAACTGAAATGGAAGTTTCCGGTACCTTTTAATATTGGTACTCTATGATACCCCGACTGTAAGTTAGATTAGGGTTAATATGAAATAAAATGTACACATACACACAAAAACATACACACACACTCAATCGAACACACACACTATATATACTATATATATATATATATATATATATATATATATATATATATATATATATATATATATATATATAAACATGCATAGATATGTGTGTGTGTGGCACCTGAAGTCTTTCAGTATTACCTTTTATAAAAAAAATATGATCTCTTGATTCTGTGAATCTACACCTCTTTCTAATTAGCTTAGTATGATGTTATCAGATGTCACAAAATTGCAGTGCTAACATTATGTACAGTATACCAATGCATTGGTGATTATATAAATTTAATTGGTATAAATACGTTTGAAAAAAATATATATATATATATATATATATATATATATATATATATATATATATATATATTATATATATATATATAAAAAAAAAAAAAAAAAAAAAATATATATATATATATATATATATATATATATATATATATATATATATATATATATATATATATATATATATACATTTATGGGAAGAATATTTATTTTCATTTTACCAACGTTACGACGCTACTGCTGATGTTTAAAAATATTTGTCATGCATTTGTCCACTTAAGATTTTAAAATATTTTTCCTAATAGGTATACCAATTTTAACAAATAAAAATGATTCACATGAAATCTAAATCATAACCATAACAATATTTTTATTTTTATTATTAAACATCACCACCATCATAATGGTAATATTTCCAACGTGCATACATTCTCAGGAACAAGCCATAAGGTCAGGAAGCTCCCTGACAAGCTTTACACAAATATAATCAGAAAATGAAATAAAAGAAAGAAGCAGAGCTATAAAGAAGAAAATGTGAAAAAAAAAAATTTTTAAATTAACAATCAAATAACCAACTATACACATGTGCAGGACCGTGTTGCATCAAACACTTGAATTCGTACCCAAGATGGTTGAAGGCAATAAACATTGGTTATCCGGTCCCACCCTCTGCAGGTAACGAAAAATGACATTTGAGATGAACTAAACAGACAAAAAATAGCAACAGACATTTCAAACAGAGGAGGGAATGCACTTTCCCGGACATAGGAAAAAACTACAGTATCTCTAATACCAGGCATGACTAGGTAGCTTATACTCTTGTAGGAATTAATACAATTGATTAGCTAATGTTCATATGGGTATACATAAAAAATAGGACATGAACACAGAACAGAAGAAAAGCTGTACGATGAAAACAATATAAAGCATCAAACCTCTCAAGGCTTCTTCACCAAAGAATTACTGACCAAAAGTGTAAATGAGCTTACCCGATTACACCTGCATTACATCATGATTAAAGAGATTAAAAGACTGGAATGAAAGTGAGGGGTCCGGGGATTAATCATTTCAGGTCACACAAGGGGAAAATGGAGAGGTTATTAAAAACAGAGGTAAAAAATAAGAATCGAGCTGAACGACATGGCTGGATTTAACATTAATGTAAATTTTCGAAATGAATTCATTTCCCTCCAGTGAGAGAGGAGGTTAATTCTGGAATCAAAAACTGTGACAAAGTTAATGTAGACTGATATACTTAAAATAAAAATCGTTAGAAAAGAAAGTTCGTTTCCATTCTAGATTTTGAAGTATAATTGTCAAATACTTTTGGAATAAAAGAGATGCAAAAATGGTATTTCAAAATGAAACCCTGTCGCCAACTGAAACATTTAACTATGCATTACAAATAATGCTAATGAATGATGCAGTCTGATTATTAAACGTTTCTGCTCTAGTCCGAGTGAGAACAGAATCTGAACAACATACAGTCATTATAAAGTTATTGAATATTGTGAAATTAAGTTACTGTGGCACACAAATAACAGAATTGCTAATTAAGAATAATAACTGAGGTGACCTTGATTAACCGTTTACTAGTCATTAATACCGAATTGACTTTTTGTAAAACTGCAGCATATCAATATAAACAATCACTGACGGCTGATAGGTGTATCCAGTTTGTGTGTCCTCCACCAAGGCTCAAGTACTGAGGAGCATCCTTTTCGACAAACAGTCACGAGGCGTGTTCAGCTGTGTTTCATATGCTTGGTCCACGGAATAGCTTACGGCTGATCCGGATCAATACTGTGGCTGCACGTGGATTTGGTACTCTACAATTTGTTGGCGTGGTGAAAACAGTAATGGTCAAAGAAAGCGTGGAAATCCCTGCCAGATGAAGAGATCATAGTACCCGAAGGGTTATGCGATACCAAAGGAAAACCTGAAAAACAACTGGGGAATCGAAATGAATAATGAAATGCGTATTCGTTTCCAAACAAGTTTGAGAATCTTGAGATTCACAGAATGTCTGGCAATTCATTTTAATATACATAAGTGATATTAACAATGAAGTTAAGGAATATTTACGTATAATACTTGCGTCATTATCTTCCAATACGAAGAATTCTTCTATTAGCAAATTTATGTAATAAAAGATATCTTTTAAAAACTTAGCCTTTATAATTTTATCAATTACTAATAAATATTTTTGAAAAAATATTAAATGCAAAACTGATATTGCAATTCCTGCCCATTTCCAAAAAATCTAGTTTCCTTAAGCCCACCAAAACAAGATCAGTTTTCATTTCCACCTTTTTTTCCTGTACCATAAAAAATCTTTATAGATACATAAAATTATAAATTTAAAATTATATATAATACTTCTCTGCATATACTGTACATTTGATATGAAATGATAACAGATGGAATAATGCTGAAATGCAAACTTTCTAAATACGAGTGATCGCACGTGAAATTGATGCTGAAGCTGGTGAATATCAAGAAATTCTTTCATAAATGTAAGTCATTCTTTGTAAAGAAATTCCTCTATAATGAAATCTCTCTGAGGTTGGTTTAGTGATTCAGTTTTTAAGTAATTTAATAACTTATTTTTCCCCCTCTTACATTTAGGTCGTCCTGTAATTAAACACTTGTATTAAACAAATATAAGGTACACTTACGAAATGATAAAACAGATGGCCATACTTCTGTTACGCAGTTATATATTTGACGTGGGGAAGGCCACAAACTCGACTTCGTATTATCCTAAGATACCACCAGTTATACCAGGAGTTATTCCAGTTATTACAGTTATCCTGGATATCCCAGCTAAAGTAGTTATAGCAGTTATCGCTCCTGTCCAAAAAGTGGAATTTTGCTTCAATCTCTGTGGCGATCATCTGAGTATGGAGTAACTTCATTTTAGCCACACTGCTCTCCGTCACCTGTCAACACTCCAATCCGCAAGCTGGCAGTTCATTACCAAGATAATATGACCCTTTCAAGAGTACATTCTTCAGAAATTTTAACGGACAACATTGCATTACCCTCCCAAGTCCCCTTCTTGTTTGTGGTATTATTTATATGTTGTGATTCTTATTCGGTTGCAGAAAATGTTGGTATACTAAAAAGACTTTTCTTTAAAGATTTTTAAGATTCCTCTTTACTGTGGGAATGTTTTAATTCCTTTATTCTCCATTGCACTGAATAGTATTCCAAGGTTGGGTCTCGCATTTTAAACATTGTTTGGCAAAAAATCTGTATTATTTAAATTTTTTTCTAAGTCTCAATACTAAACTCTGGCGCCACCGTTTAATCACCTCATAATTCTTACCACCTTTCACGTTAATTCTTCCTAGACTACAGTATACCATTCACAGGGAAGTACTTGACTTTCCTCGTATCCTAGTCTTGACTTTTTCTCTTGTCCGGCTAACATCCAGAATTTTATCCAGTTGTGACCAAAATACCGACCACTCTTCCCTCAGAGGTTCAAACTATTTTCTTTATGCTGAGAAAGCTCAGCTTTAATATAATAATAATAATAATAATAATAATAATAATAATAATAATAATAATAATAATAATAATAATAATAATAATAATAATAATTTGTCTTGCAGATAATCAGTAAAATTAGGATATCAACGAAAATATAAAGGATTTAAGAGAAAAAGCCGATTAGATACACGGAACATGACAATGAGTTTGATTCTAGTCAGCAAAGAACCAATGATCAAAATTAAGTGAGCAGCATATATTTCAAAGGGAGTATCAAGACAATTTCTAATATTAACATTTTGGACAAAACACCAGCACTGAGTACCATTATATTTAGTAGATCACAATCTATTTGTGCTACCGCAACAGGCTGTCAAACAATATGAAGCTTCAGGACAATCATGGACAGCCTGTTTGGTTGCCAAAACAAATATATGTTGACCATACCATACCAGATGATAATACGCGACATTTTTTTTTTTACATTTCGTAGAAGATTAATGGTTTAATAAACCATATAAAGCGCCGAATGTCTCAAAAAATGTATCTTGCAGCAACATTATTTACATTTTCATGAAAGCCTCTTCTCCTTTACCAGTAACTGAATGCATTAAATTATTATATTTTGCGTGATTATCCATTGCACAATAAAAACGGGATTGATCATTGTTTTCAGCAATAACTCTCCTATGATTACACAAATCAATAGCAAACGAGGCGAAAATCATACTGCCATGAAATCCTACCAACCTCTCTTCTACATTCTGAATTATTCATTTCATAAAAAACAATGTCGCTCTGCCTATCATTAGGTTCATCACCATAAAGCGTCAAATGGAACTGAACTGTCAATTACAGTGAAGTGGAATATGCTAAAAGGTCAACTTCGTGAGCAAATCCCAACATTCTATGGTTTATAAGTTATATATAATGAAGCAACTTGAATCTATTTTCAAGCAAACCTCTTATCAATCACGATGCTAAAACATTTTGACTATAGGAGGAGCTGTGAAGAAGGCGGGTAGGTTGGAAAAGGTTATATGTAAGGTAGGATAAACGCAGCAAAGTATACCTTAGTTTAACCAGACCACTGGGCTGATTAACAGCTCTCCTATGGCTGGCCCGAAGGATTAGATTTATTTTACGTGGCTAAGAATCAATTGGTTACCTAGCAACGGGACCTAAAGCTTATTGTGGAATCCGAACCACATTATAACGAGAAATTAATTTCTATCACCAGAAATAAATTTCTCTAATTCTTCATTGACCGGTCGGAGAATCGAACGCGGGCCCAGAAGAGTGCTATCCGAGAGAGGTACCAACCCATCTAATGAGGAACTCATTTAAACATCATAACTGAGACAACATATAGTTGTATTAGTATAAATACCATCTATAAACAGTTCAATATTCTAAATTACAAGCTTTTGTGACCGGAATAGCACACTAACATCTCTAAATATATATATATATATATATATATATATATATATATATATATATATATATATATATATATATATATATATATATATATATATATATATATATATAGACAACTCAGTTATCACATTTGGAAGAA
The DNA here is from genome assembly GCF_040412425.1 of Macrobrachium rosenbergii. Lineage (NCBI taxonomy): Eukaryota > Metazoa > Arthropoda > Malacostraca > Decapoda > Palaemonidae > Macrobrachium > Macrobrachium rosenbergii. The sequence continues at coordinate 32,960,694 of NC_089745.1, forward strand.
AAATTTTGTCTCTGACTCTGTATAACAATAAACGAAGCGCCGTAAACCTATAACAAAGATTCCGCTCGTTAGTTGGAAAAATTCCAGCAATTCATGTTCACAATTTTGTATAATAAAAAAAATTAAAGGCTTAAAATGATAACAATACTCTTTCTTTCTCTGTCACACACACACACACACGCACGCACGTACACACACACAAATAAGGATGGATGGTAGTGAAGAAAAATACCAAAATATCTGACGCCATACTTATCTACCGACGTCACGCCGGTATATAATCAATTGCTGATGATTCGATAATGAATTGGACTGATGTTTATGTAGTTTTTGCATGAGGAGAAAAGTGAGAGTACAAATAACAAAATTTAATATTATGAGGATAAATGCATATCAAAATGGAGGAATACTGATTATTAGTATTGATGACGAAAGAATGAAAGTAGTTGATATATAAAGGTACGAGCAAACGTAATGTAGGGTAAGAACAGGAGTCACATACTACGTGAAGTAAGTAATGTGGCAGGGCGTGTGCAAAAGGCTATGAAAAGACTGGAGTGTCTTTGGAAGATAAGGTGGGAATGTATGAAACGACTCTTAACTCTAGTGTACTACCCTTTATCGAAGCGAAGAGGGATGTTGAATATGACGACAGACTGTTGAAAAGTGTATATAATTCTCATTCTCATGTGTTACGAGAGGGGTATACGGAAAGATTCAGGAAGAGCTGAGAGGATTTTACACGATACTGGTGATCCTTCTAAGCAGGTGAAAGACCACACGCACGCACACACACACACACACTATCTATCTATCTATCTGTCTATCTATCTATTTATCTATCTATATACAGTATATATATATATATATATATATATATATATATATATATATATATATATATATATATATATATATATATATATATATATATATATATACAGTATTTAAACTTTTATCGCCAATCTATAAGAAGACTTCAGTGAAAATATCTTGACAATTTTTCGAATTTTCTCTCCTGAAAATTACTCATAGGTGAAAAAATATTGATGAAAGTGGACCATGTCAGTAGAAGCATTTCGCAAATATAACGCAAGCATTTCGCAAATATAACGCCACCAGAATCACAGGATTCAGTAAATTAAAAATTGAAACCTGAGAAACACCCATTTCACTTTTTGTACGGCATATTCCACAGAGATATGCATATAAAATAACCAACTTTGATATATCGCCGCTAACTTTATACAAATCTCCTGTAATGAGAACTAAATCCATATGCATTTCCCACATTTATTTTGATACAATATATCACCATTCCCCGAAATGAGAATATTTTTATTTCTGCAGCACATCATAAATCAAACATATGGCGATATTAGTTGGTGTACATACATATATATATATATATATATATATATATATATATATATATATATATATATATATATATATATATATATATATATATAATATATATATATATATATATATATATATATGTATATATAGAAGAATATATACACACAAAACACACACACAAATCGAAATCAATATATGCTCTTAAATCCATGTTTGGCAAATCAACGTAAAAACTATACAGTAGTATATATCTGCACCAAGTAGTTTTCATAGTTTGTTAAAACTGCATTTAAGACTTAACAGATTCTTTATCAGCAAATTGAAATGAAATTATTGTCAGTCTCTCCGAAAACAGAAGGGAGGTCACACTGGATTTTAATTCCTGAATGCAGCGCAGGCAATATCTATTGTGGTGGTACATTTTCACAGCCGATATCTTTATAACTAATGGTAGCGACGAGCATGAGCTTCCGCCACTTCCGATTAGCTACAATTAATGGCTACTGATATTTACCACCAACTCAAAAAACATACAACAAAAGTGTCATGTAGGAAATATAATATTCAATAACACGGAGACTTTAAAAGCGAGAAACATTCAAATATTAACAACCATCGTAAAGAAAGAGATAAACAGCTACACATTTCTTCTATGCTAAAGGAAATCAAATTACGGGATTAAAAGAAACGTGTACAAATTTACTAAGATTATTATATCAGTTTATATTAAAGGAATTAAAAGAAATTGAAAATATGAATTTTTACCAAATAAGAGTTTTGCAAGGATTATATCAAACATAAAACTAAAAGCGGAAATTACTTGAGCATGGTAATTTGAGTCGAATATTTGGAAGAATTTAGAAAATCTCTCGTACTTCAATTTTTTTTTTTTTTTTTAGTAACTCTAACCAAGCTTTACAGGAAAGAGAGATTTTTACTATGAGCGTGAATAGGATCACGCCCACTACAAAAGGATTTTACAGGGATTGTCGTGATGAAAAGGATGGGTCTGGGTGTTGGTGGGAGCAAAAGAATTAATCATTCTCGGAGAGCATACTGCAATGAGGAGTACCAGGAACAACAATGCAACGGTGGCATGTGCCACACAATGTTAAAACGGGAATGTTTGTTAATATCATTCCTCACGAAAACGAACAGTATTATTGGAGAAGTAACGGTGGGTTGCAGAAAAATCCATTATTTGTCGAAATGAGATCAAATATCTCACGAAAGAAAAATCAACGCAAAATCTTCAACATTATGTTCCGTTTCCATGAGTACAATTAATATCTGTAGCATACATTTCTGGATGCATGTTAAACAACAATACCGATCTACTTTAAACAGCTTTCACTCTCTATCAGCTTTGTGCAGTATGGCGATAAACATATTTCGGATCGTTTGGCCCCATTTTCGCTAACATAAATGTTGTCAGGTCATCCAATAACAATTCATTACAGGTAAATTGGATTAAATGTTATCTGGTTATTACAGAAGGGGGCGTTTTTTTGCACACCATGAAGCTGGATCCTAAGCAGAAAGAGATTTCTAATAATAAAAAGCTAGAACATGTCTATTCTATTCAACTCACCTAACACAGGAAATATTAAAGTGAATTTACATGAGAGTGTGCGTGTGTGTGTGTGTGTGTGTGTGTGTGTGTGTGTGTGTGTGTGTGAGAGAGAGAGAGAGAGAGAGAGAGAGAGAGAGAGAGAGAGAGAGAGAGAGAGAGAGAGAGAGAGAGAGCAGTTTTTGAGAAAGATATAGCAAATACGTCTTTTGGACAAACATATAAATGAAAAATATTTATAAAAATATTGCAGTAATCGGAAAGGTAAAATTAAAAACAAAACAAAATATGAGAAAATAACGCGAAAGTTGGCCCGGTACTGTATAATAGCTTAAGACAAGAAAAATCAAAAGCAACGTGCTCTCTTGATTATTTATAAAGATACAGAGCCTCAGGAAAGCACGTAAATCTCAAGAATAGTTTTAAACCAACTTAGTTTCGTGGCAGCCTATAAATATAAATTTCCCATGATACCGTATTTGGATACAGAGAAATACCTGCGATCGCATGTATTTAAGGGTTATTCACTGAATGCAAACTTCGATTTCAAATAAAATAAAAAATGAATAATTTAGAAAGAAATTTCGTTAAAACACAATTCATACCCAGATTTCATAAAATGCTTTTGGACTAACGTTCTTCGTCTTCAGAGTTACTAGAGAAAAATAAATCTTACGATGAATGAATATGCTTCTCAGACGAGATTGTTCCTTTTCACAGGATTACAGCCGAAAAGATCGAGTCATTACCATAAACGTTACATTCGAAGGTGTTCGTAACACTCCAAGTAGATCATTATATATATATATATATATATATATATATATATATATATATATATATATATATATATGTATATGTGTGTGTGTGTGTGTGTGTATGTGTACACATACTGGAAGGTCGGGGCATGTAGAAAGCCGAAGTAATAAAACGGCAAACAGCCAGTGCAGCAATCTATTTGTTTATTTGGCCAAATTTTTAAAACTACATGTCTCGTCATCATGGCTGTAAAACTATACAAAGTATAAAAATTATGAATAAACTCACTTACAAAAGTTTAAATCATTAAAACATGGAACTTACAAAAACTTAAAATTTAAAAATAAAAATCAGGAGAACGTCAAATTAAGAAAATATTAAAAAATAACGAGAAAAGCACGTTTACTAACTCCACAGGAGCTTAGAACTGAGTACCATTCTCAGTTCTCAGGAGGACGACGTCGACTTAGGCAATATATTAAACAATGGGAAGAGGTCTGGGTGTTTCAGGAAGGAACAAGCTGCTTGATAATAGTCGGGTGCTTGGGCGATAACATTCGAATCTTCGTAGGAAAATTGTGTATTGCATTTTTTTTTACAGTGATCCCTTATATTAGAAAAATTCTTTTGTTCTTAACTAACATCCCGTGCAGTAATTGACTCCAAGATGAGACTCACCTTTCATTCTGAGCAATTCCTTGGTGGCTCCGATATATTTCCCAAGTTTACGTTTTGGGCAAGTAAAACAACAGACCACTAGAGATCGCATCAAAATGGGAAGCTTATCCTTTTGGTAGAATAATGACCCGATAGTCTTATGATTTTTTAACACAATCTAATATCCAGAGCTGGAATGTATTGTGAATTGACTTTTGTTACATCTGTTTGAATTGATTCGAATGTACAAAAGGAATGGAGGCACATAACAATTTTGGGGCATCAGGCACGGACAGACGGCGTCCTTGGTAATTTATTTTGTTGTGCGGTATTTTTCTGCAAAGCGTAAAAGAAAACCATCGCAGAGAAACTATTAATGGAGATGAATTTAGACCCATTTCTAAATTAGTGGTGCAAACGCATTTAACTCTATTAAGGAAAATTGCCTTTCATAATAGTTTTTTGCTAACTATAATATTTTATGACTTAGTCTCAATACTATCATACGTTAATGCACAATATTTTTACGCAGGAAAGAAGGCTGTCGCGATCTAAATTAACTGGACAGGGCCCGTTCAGGGTACGTTTGGATTAATCCGCCAATTTAAGCTGCTGATTGGCGTTCTCTGTATCGTGCGAATTCAAGTCACCAGCGATCGCTGTTTAGCTCTTCATTCTCTTCCCATTAAGATGTGCCGATGTCGATCATCTCTTCTGTTGTTAACGTGTGTATAATTGCTTAGCAATATTTTCATACGAAAAATTTATCCTCGATAAATAACAATACAAAACATAAAAAAACAAAATTTATTCAAAAGTCTTGCTGAAAGCAGGAATAACGTATCTTCATCCATCCATTGTGACTCGTCTAACCGAACGCCAGACTTTCCAAGGTCACACCCCTTCTCTCTTCTAAAAGCTTAAATTATATCAACTAATCTTACTTCATTATTATTTTAAGATGAATGGATGTTTTAGCTTAAAAAAAATATATCAACCAACAACAGAACGGTTGAAAGTGTAAACTAAAATATGATTAAAAGAACACATGCAGTCATGCACATAAAGTTGTCCCACATACTGAAGTCGAATGCGAACATCCTCTAGTGTTCCTTTATTTGCTTTACTGTGTCTTACATAAACTAAATGTGGTAAGCTTATGGTAATTCCAATCTGTTCCTAAAAGGCTCCTAATGATTGAAACTGTACTAGGTTTTCTCTAATTACTCATGAAAGAAAAACAAAACCTATTCGTTCATAATAACAGTAAATTCGCAGGTGAAAATATATAAAATTTAAGTAAAATAGCAGCGTTCAGTGATTTATATAATACGTCAAAAGTCTGTTTACAATCTGCCGTAAGTGAGTAACTTTTCCAGCATTCGGAATACCACAAGCCTACTTACATGTTTCTTTATTCCGCCTAACGAACTTTTTTTTGTTTTGCCTTCATATTAAAAAGGAAAATTTGGAGGGGAAACAAATAAGAACTTTTTTTGTTTTGCCTTCATGTTAAAAAGGAAAATTTGGAGGGGAAAACCAAATAAGCTTCATACAAGTTGTCGTGTGAAATTCAGTGGCTAGGTTGGCTTCTGATCCGGACTTTTCGCATTAATAAGAACACATATCAAGATAAAATAAAAAAAAATGAGATTAAGAAAGCCGCCGTTTAGTTTTCTACAAACTAATTAATGGCATTGCTTTATTGTGGATAGTAGGCTACTTGGCAAAGGTTACTTTAAACCTATCATCGCGGCCAAATGAAATTATAGTTTGTTGATATTTTACTTGATTAGATAGCTTTAACAGTTGTTCAATGTTTCTGAACGAGGATGATGGATAAGATGTAAAAAAAATTTTATAAATACAAAAAATCGAGTCGCTACACAGCCGGTGGAGGAACAGCTGGCATTACAAAGAAATTAGTTTCTAATACGCCTTAGAAAAAAACTATAATTGGACAGGACACCTACAGAGCAATCATTGTCATCATCATCTTCATGGTCTCCAACTCCGCGTGACGTAAAGGACCTCTATGAAATTCCGCCACTCATGCCTTTCCTGCACATTACCATCCACAAATCTCCACTCACCTCCATCCTCCTCTTTCAAAATTCTCATCCTGTTCAGTGAATTTGCAGTTAATAGCTGGCTGCTTATTATTATTTTACCTTTGCAATGGTCGGATATGGAAAATAATTAGGTTGGAGTACGGACAGAAACTTGACAGATATGAATTATGCAAATAATGCTGTTTTACTTTTTAAAAAGGCTAACAATTTACAAAGCTTATCTAATAAAATGTATTATGTATCTCGAGATGCGACTCAAAATAAGGCAAAAAAAAAAAGAAGTAATGTGGACAGAGAATGCACAAAGGGATAAAATTGCATTACACTGAGAGAGAATTACTGAGGTTGAATCTTTCCAATACATTGGTATTAAGTACAAGTTATCTTATGATGGAACTTAGCTAGACTAAAAAGGCAAATGAAAAAATGGTCAAGCTAAATAATATTACGAAACAAAAGGCAAATCAAACAATGGTAAAGCTAAATAATATTACGAAACAAAAGGGAAATCAAGGAGAATAGTGTGTGGTAGTGACAGCTGATCTCCTGTGGGTACCATTATTGATAAAAACAGAATCCAAAGACGATACACTGATTCGGTCTTTTAGCTTGCACAAGAGGTGCCCAATTTATCCCGGCATCCGTTATGTAATTTACAATCAATATCCCTACCCTAGCTTCACATCTTTCAGGTGTCATTCACAGAATTATGCTCTGTCCTTCTCATCCTTGCACCTAATTTTCTTTCCCCTCTGGCTCACTAAGCACAAAAACACCCAAGATCTCTTTCATAAAATAAATGAACTATCATGCATTTCTTCTACACCAGAAAAATTTTAAATTTGCCACTCCTTCCTACTCTTACAATCTACAAGT
>NC_089745.1:32975489-33177989 GCF_040412425.1 Macrobrachium rosenbergii
ATATATATATATATATATATAAATCTGACCAACTTTGGGATTGATGCGCAAGGCACAAGTAAAAATCTCAGACAGGTCAAATCAACTGTAGTTGTTCTACAACACAAATATTTTGACGTTTCGAGAAAATGTTTACTGATAAATCTCTTGCTATCCCAGTTCGCTCTATAGAAATTTATCACTGGAATGAGAAAATATCGTCATATTCTTTTGCTGTAAGAGAAATTGATGAGAATAAGAGAAAAGTAAATGCATTTTCCATCGGATCTAATTGACAGACTTCGTTAGAAAATAGTGTACAGAATTTTTTTCGTAATTCACGATTATATAAATATATCTGTAAAATTTCATTACATAAAGACATGAGATAATACGATGGATAATCATAAAACATACACTAACCAAGATTTATCGCATCCTTTAATAGAAAAAATACAAAGAAAAACTAAGTAGCAAAAAAAAAAAATGCAAAATAATGGCGTATTTATATCAAGTGAATTTCCATAACAAAATAATACATCTAATTTCAATACTGAAAACTTTCTGAAGGAACTACTCACGTTTCACATAATTTTGTTTTATGATACCAGTACTCAGTTGAAAAGATATACATGACAGAGGAAAATCTCAAACCCTTCTTCGGATAGAAAGATTTCGTCCATCATACTGGTATATTAAACCAAGGCAATGGTGTATGATGAAATCAAAGACAAATGTTATCACAATGTTGAACGGAGAAGCATAGACTTTAAAATAAATGAAAGTATGGAGTACATGTTAACTAGCGGCAAACTAAATATTGGGTCTTTACAAAAATACAAAAAAAAGGGGAAATTTTTCACTTCCTAGTTGTCAAACATGTTTCAACATTACATTTTTATCTACTACGCACCACCCGAACACAACTGGAGTATAGTCCATAAATACCTAACAAATATTATAATCGCCCAACAAGAAACGAGAAAATATTCCGGAGAGTGTTAAACATTTAATTAGTGTAATTACATCAGCTGTATAAACCCAAATAAAAACGCCTGTAACTTATCTATTTAAACCTTTTCAAAAGTAAAAGCATTAATATTTTGTCCACGATAAAAAGTTTAAAAATGAAATATAGACTTTCCTTTGTTCCACATAACTTATTATAGATAAAATTAAAAAAATGACGAGAATTAATTAACTGATTGTGAGACTACAGCCAAGGAGAGAAAAATCATTATTAACATGAAGAAAAATTTTACAGAATGCTGTGCAAGAAAGGAAAAGCCTTGAAGCTTGCCTAACGAAATTAACAAAGCTCGTTCGATTGGAAGGCACAATCATCATCAAATAGCTGGACACTGAACTTCTAAATGATTCACTCTCGCCATAATTCAGAGCATTGTTACGGGAGCACCGAACTGCAAATGGATTACCTCTTTCGATATTAGTTACGTTCTGAAGCTGATCCAATCAACGTCGGCGTAACACAGGACAAGTCTACGGAGGCAATTAAGCAAATTGATTGCCTACTTCTGCCTTTGAAATAAATCCCGTTTCGCCATATTCGGCGCAAAGGGGCTCCACACTTGGTAGTATTACAACGCCAGAACTGCTTCAACTGAACAATGCCTTTGTGAAGCTAATGAACGTAGCCTTCAAAGGTTAGGCGATAGAAAGTGAGTGGATTACTTCCAAATTAAAGGGGAGGTTTTCATATGGTGATATTCAGGCTTTTCGGAAAAGGTTAATGCATTCCACTACAAATTTAAATTCAGTAACAAGCCAAGAAACAAATATTGTACACATGAATAAGGCATTTCCTTGTCTTATCCATGTGTTCTCAAACGGCTGTTATACTTCATATCCAAAATCAAGGATTCTGACTGATCCTGACTACATGGTTTATCGATACATTTGTCTGTTCTTTATGCGGAAATTGTCATTATTTTTCTTCAAGAAAAATTTATAATAAAACTAATCCATATCTCGGCAGTATAATCAAGAAAAAACAGAGGTAGAAAGTACTTCATTCATATGGGCAAGAGCATTAGCATAGGGGAGCCTCAAGCTTCAGTAAATATCAAGGTGAGTGCCTAAGAGATAAACGGGGTAGCACAAGCAGAGGAAATCGACGTCTTTCAAAAGAGGCTTCCGTTTCTATAAGAAGTGATAGGTTGTTGGGGAGTTTTCACCTGTAACTCAACGAAAGTTAAAAAGACTCAGTAGTCTTTTCTTTGAAGCCACGCCATGCGGAATGAAACCGCTTATTGTTGGAATATAAAGGTAAATAAAAGGTGCTGTATAAATAAAACAGTTAGCTAAAACACCCAAATTACATCAAGATATCTCACTGACAGCAGATGGGATCGTCCAGTAAAACTTAAGAGAATCAAAATGAAAAATCTGTATCAAAAGTGTATGTTAGCCAAGCCACCAATCAATCTCAGTCGCATCAACAGTCACATGCATATAAACAACAAACCACTTCTTTCCGTTGGGGAACCAATGAAGCCGCAGCAACGGCGAAGATTCTAAATATTCCAATACCTTTTCAGAACCCGGCAGGCTGACCCGTATTCACCATCGCCATCTGCCCATATTTTGTAAGTTCCCCTTGAACAATCTTCATTAACTATGACGTACGATATATGGACAATAAGAATAAATATCACAAGAGGAGTAGATCATTGTTTAACCGTCCATTCTTCATTATTTTGCAAAATATGACTTCCAAATTTTTCGTATTTACGTAGTCCGACACGATGATTAATCACTGTTAGGTGGGGGGGGGGTTGCTAACCGAATACCTAGCTGGTAAAGTCTGTATCCTTGGGATGTTTAATTGACTGGTTATACATTTTACTCTAAAAGCAAATGGTTGAGGTTGCTTGTGGTGATTTTCATAAAATTGCCAATGCCTTTCATTTTTTAAACAAATGCTGATTAAGGACTTAGGGAGCCTCTGAAATCTGTACCAGCTCCGAACCGCAGATGTTGGTGATGTTGATCCAGGGGCATCTCACTAGAATCTACAAACATGCTTTAAGTGGGAGATGAATGAAATGCTCCTATAGCCAATCTTACTCATCCATGCTGAATTAAATATTTTAAGGTTATTAGACTTACCTGGGGTGTATACTTCACGCCCATAAGTTAATTTTGAAAGACTAAGGCTTTGTACAATCTCAACATTTGAGTTCGGTCTGCATCCCACGAAGTGTGGGACACAACTTTCAGGACATACACTGCTTTCAAGAATTTTGTCTTACTATATTTCAGATGTGGAATGAAAGTCAGCTTGGTATCAAAAATAAACCCAAGAAACCTTGTTTCAGCAACACATGGAATTCTCTGCCCATGTATGAACAGGTCTGGATCAGGATGGACTTTTCTTAGATGGCATACATTCATGGTTACAATTTGACTAACTGAAAACCTAAAACCATTCATCTTAGCTGATTTACTATATTTGCAATGCAAAGTTGAAGATGGCGTCAGCTACTGCCATTCTTGCTGCAAAAGATATCAAAAGGTCATCAACAAACAGAATAATTCTGGAGGATTTTTAAAGAAAAGTCTTGATAACCATTGGCAGATTGCCTCTCAGGCTACATTCATAAAGAACCCTCAGAATGCTACATCTCCGCATTGTATCATAAGCCTTCTCAAGATCAAAGAAAACGGTGACGTTATGCTGTATCTTAGCAAAAATTTCATATATTAAAGATTCCATTCAAACCTACGCATCAGTTGTGGAGTGCATACTTCGAAAAACGCTCTGAACAGGAGACAGATATTTACCACGTTCCAAGAACTACATCAACCATGTATTTACCATTTTTTCCGCCATATTACACAAATATGATGTCAGTGCAATGGGATGATAATTCTCAGTCTTGAATGGGTCTTTCCTTAGTTTCACAAAAGGCAGTAATTTTAAAATTTCCCATACATTAGGGAAAAGATGTTCTAAAAAAAACTCTGTTAATGAGGCTTAACATGGTGTATGCTTAATCACTGATTACGTTATATCATCCAGTCCAGGAGCTGACTCACTACATTTACTTAAGGATGATTCTTTGAGCAGAATAGGGTCTTTCATCACTGTTCTTGGCAAAATTTAAAAAATGATTAGCAAACTCACTTACGAACAAACAGGGATCTGCAACTTCACAACCACTCATATTGGTTTCTGGAGGTCGATAAGGAGTAAATTTTCCTGTTGTTTTTATCTCTTCCAAACTAATTTAAGAGGTGTTTTCAAGTTTAACTATGATATAAAAACTGTCCAAGATTCCTTTCGTGCATTTTTACTTTCTATGCGGAAATGAGTGCTTGACTTTCGAAATTCAGTAGAGTAATACTCATATTTTCATCTGCAATATCTAGTGAAAACTGACCTCATAGTTCTATGAGTTTCCTGGCATTTACGAGTCGGCGGATAAATATGCCTGAAGTCCTATATACTGACTGAAGACCAGCCGAGAATAAAATTGTATTGAAAAAGTTTTTAGCATCATCTACAGAATGTAAGTCATCAGCCGATTCATCTATTGAGCTGTGTTCCTGGAATGTTGCCCAGTCAGCTTTACCAATGTTCCATTTAGGTAACCTTGAAGGAGGAGGACATGAAGATATATTTATCACCAATGGAAAATGGTTGCTGGTAAATCTATAATTCATCACTCTCCAGGTGAAGTCAATAAGGCAGCCGTCACTGCATACAGATAAGTCAATTTCTGACAATGTGATTGTTTGAACGCGAAAATGTGTAGACTCCCCAGTGTTTAGGATTCCCACATTTTCACCTTCTAGGATGATATCACCCCAAAGAGGGTTTCTACTTTTCATATCTCCCAAAATAACAAAGGGACGTGATAGCTGTTGAATAAGAGATTTAAAGTCATCTATGGGAAGACTTCACTAGGTGGCAGATAGAGAGAGCATACTGTATATTTTTTTGTTTTTTGCAAATGGATATTAATAAGGTTTTGTGGGATATCATTACGAATACATAAAACTACACCCCCTTGGATTCCTATATTTATGTTACAAGAGGAATGATAGGCTATATATTCTTGTGGGCTCGGACATGTATTAATAACCATCATAATCTCCTGCAAAGTTACACATACAGGAGACACTTCTGATGTGAGCAACCTCAGTTCTTCCCATTTAGCTCTTTATCCCTGACAGTTCCACTGGACAAAATGAATGATTTTACTTAGATTTAGAGGCCGGTAAACTAAAGCACCATTTAAGTGATTTTACTGTTAATGCCTTGCTACTGCTTTTTTTCCCATGAGACTGATTATTCATTGCTGCCTTTCATTTCGAGGTTGATGATGGTGCCACTGTTCTCATGGAGGAGGAACCTGCAGCAGATGGTACAGCCTCCCCAGTATTATGGGTGTTGGGCACCTTTGATAGCATCTTTATAAAGAAATATCAAGCACAGGAGCACCAGACAAAGTTGGAGCTGCCTCAGGAAAGGATAAATGTCAGACACAACTGGTGCATCTTCTGAAGCGTCAGGAGCACCAGTCAGAACTGGGGCAGGCTCCAGGGAGACAAAAACCCCAGATACAGCTAATGCAGCCTCTGAAGTGGCAGGAGTGCCATCTAAGCTGTCACAGACTCCAAAGACGCAGACACACCAGGTATAACTGGTGCAGCCTCCATAGAGACATCAGTGCCAGGCATATCAGGCACAGCCTCTGAAGAGGCAAGAGCAAACAAAGACAACTGGCGCAGTCTCTGAAGAGGCAAGAGTGCCAGAAATTACTGGTGCAGCCTCCAAAGAGGCAGGAATACAGGTCGCCACTGATGTTCCTTTACATTACCAAAGGAAGCACCTCAGGTAGCATTTACACTTCTTTGGTTAGCAACAATACTAGAAATGAATATTCCTAATCTAACATATTAACACTTTCTGTTTTGCCTCTGTAAATGTGATGTCTGTAATTCTTTTTCCTTGATGTACACATCACAGTTTGTGAAGAGGATAAATGAATGTCTCTACAATGTATACATTTTACTTCTTTATAACATACACTATGCTCTGATTTACTACACTTAACACACGTGGCAGGCTTGCCTTGCATCTTCTGCCTACAAGTTCCAAGATATGAGCATATTCTTGACAATAAAAAAATCACCTCGGTCTTGGGATATATTGTTTTAGCTTAAAACATGACCATGCTACTTTTATTACATTAGGTAAGCAGGTTAATTGAACACAGTAATTAAATCTGCAAGAAGAACTAAGGCTCCTTTGATCTAACTTCTTCATTCTTTCAATTCTGATCACACATTGATCTTTTTATTCTTCTAAAAGTTTCTCTTCTGAGTACATCATCAGTTGGGGTGCAAATGTCATTCCCTTGGAGTGATTCAAAAAGAATGTACTGAGCAGTCTACTTTAACTCCTCCAGGATGCAATAATGCTTTTAATTTTTCATTTTTTCTTGGTGTGGCCAATTCTACTGTCACTTTTCCACGACCTTCAAATGGTGTCTTAGGCTATTAGCCACAACAATTTCCGTTTGTTCCGTGCTGGAGCATAGAGTTCCAGTGTAATTGCACTAGAAAGTTTCCTAGCCACGTCCAAACAGTGGTTGTCAGTGGAGGGTGCAGAGGCCGTCATCTGTGCCAAAAGGGTGTCATCAAAGGGTAGGGGTAATCGATTATTTACTGCTACTTATAAAGATCAAAGGAAGAAAGAAAAAATAACCTGTAAATCTTGAAAATATATCATCAGTCTTTCATGGAGTTTTTTCTTCTACTAATGGTACCAGTAACAGCTGACTCCCAAATGTCCACTCCCTACCCCACCCCACAAGGAATGGCACAACACGTTAGGGTGGCTCAAGAGTAAGCCAGACCCGCTTGTTGGGACTGAGAGTATCACAAGTACACAATCTCCCAATCCTAATCATATTATGGGCAAACTGGACAGAATGCCGAGAGTTCTATCCCCAAAACCAAAACACCCCTAAAATCCATGGCACAGCTCTGCAGAATAGTTCCGTCCTTGAGCTATCAATGTGTGTAATCGCACTGATATCCCTCAGGTCCAAACGTTATTAAGTAGCTGATGATCCTAACACAGTTCCCACTATTAACTTCAGGTATAACCCCAATCTCAACTATATCTTTTCCTATTTACCAGTTTTAATAAATTTTACCAAAAGTGCAAAATTCTAAGACTAACCCAGAATCATAAGTCACAATATTTAGATTCATGGACTCGAACGCAGGAACCAATTCCCGGGGTTCAAGAGGCCCCTCAGCACGTCAATGTGGTCCCAAGTCGAGGGCTAAAGAAATAAAAGAGAATGAGAAATACTGATTCATGTAAGATTTTTCTTTTATCCATCGTTTCTATGCATCTCAAAAAGATCCGGTGAGCCGAATAACGTTCCACTTCATGAGTCCAAGTGAACAGAGACTTTCATAATCAAGAGTTATTCGAACAATAAATGAACGCATAATCTGGATAAAATGTGCTTCAAAAATTAAATACAACCTGGTCATAAATTTAAAAAAAAATGGACCAAAACTGAATTTTCATATCAAAATCAGTTAAATTAACTTGCCGACTGATGATATGAAATGACCGCTTACTGATTAACCATTCAAGATAAAGTTCCCATTACACGACATACAATAATTATCAATATTTCAATTTTGACCGCATTGACCCTGATCTACCATGGGGAACGGGTTTTAAATTACCATTTTATAATCAGCATACAGAGACCTTTCATTTGATTTATTAAATAACTATGAACATTTATTACCCTAATGACCCTACCCCATCCCAGCAGGATAGGTTCAAATAGTTCTGTAATCTACGCACTAGAACTTTTCATTAATTTACAAAAGCAACTATTTACAGCTTCCCGTTTCGAAAGGAAACAGTGACACAGACATTTCATTACCTTATGCTGACCTTATTATTTCATTATGCAGTTAGGTCTCTGGCTGAACGTTCGCTCATCATTGGCAAATATTGCAAACAGGGAGTATAAGGCATAAAATATATCTATAAAAATAACCATGAAAAGAAACATCTTATTAGGTAACCATTGCGTAGGCTAACTGGGGAACTTTGCATATTTAATATTGTGGCAACTTGAGAAATATTTCCATCATCAAAACATTTTATGTCAGTTTTGACTATTTCCCTTTTGCTTGCAATTATCTGTTGTCTGCTACATAAGCGCATACTAGAATCATTCATGTCAATCATCAATATAAAGTAATAAACAAAAAAAGTAGCATGGTTTAACAGGAAGATGGTAAGTCGGAATCCACTCATTACTTAATGCATGGTTAGGCCGCAAATCCATATCATTGGCACGTCCAGGTTAAATTTGAAATCAAGATATCGTAAAACTATACTTGATAGTTCACATGTGCCTTTATTATGATTACTTGATTATACAATTAAAATAACAAAGGTCTCATATATATATATATATATATATATATATATATATATAAAATATATATATAATATATATATATATATATTACTGGTTCTACTATTCAGACCTAAACGAAACTAGTATAGTTCTACCGAATATTTTGCAAAATTCTTTTTTAAATACATAGATTCCTTGTAACCAGAGAATGTTAAGAATCATGGCGAGAGTGCAGTGGAGGGAACGGCAGTGAGATTTAGTTTCCAGCACCTAGAAATTAGACTGAGATCTTAAATTAAAGAATGAGAATATTTGGATTTCGGAAAAGGGATTGGAAACAGTTCACCTTCCTTCGGGTAAGGGCAAGGATATCGTATAAAAAGTGATTCATGAAAATGATATAAGATGAGAGAACAGACTAAGAGTAAACAGGACAAAGCAGAGGGAAGAGAACTCATTTCAGTCCTTGCCCCAAAAAATGAAAGGTTCACATGAAAGCAATTTTGATGATGAGAGTAATTGCTTTCTTGTATTCACAAGACTCCCTGTAAACATTATTTGCATTTCTAAATCTTTTTGTATGGTATTTAATTAAAATCTTACACTCAAACGGAACTGGAAGCAATTAACAAAGTTCACACTTCTGCAACGCACACTCACATAAATAAAATCGGAACCATGCATAAAGATTTTGATAACATATTTTTGGCATTTATTTTTTAACTTCTTATAAAAACATCTTTAAGTGATAGAGTTGCTATTTTCGGAAGAAGTAACCTTATGGCTCTCTCTCTCTCTCTCTCTTTTTAGTTCCTCACTGGGGAGGTGGGTACCGTTCTCAGCAAGCACTCTGCTGGCCCGCGTTCGAATCTCCGACCGGCCAATGAAGAATTAGAGGAATTTATTTCTGGTGATAGAAATTCATTTCTCGCTATAATGTGGTTCGGATTCCACAATAAGCTGTAGGTCCCGTTGCTAGGTAACCAATTGGTTCTTAGCCACGTAAAATAAATCTAATCCTTCGGGCCAGCCCTAGGAGAGCTGGTAATCAGCTCAGTGGTCTGGTTAAACTAAGGTATACTTAACTTTCTCTCTCTCTCTCTCTCTCTCTCTCTCTCTCTCTCTCTCCTACCTTGCTACGAATGCGGATCCGTGAGAAATATCGAAAACAGTTCAGACTAAATACATTTTACATCTTCATTTATCTAATGTATATAATAATTTTATCAGTCGTGCATACAGATGTCATTAAGTACGGGAGAGCGCATCAACCACCATGGTAGTTGGTGGTTAGTAAAGCCCAGCCACCCGTAGCACACAAAAACCCCGACTTTGGCCCATTATAACTCTGGAAATGTTCAACCGATCGGGATGAAACTCTGGCTTAAGAAGTTCCCCACTAAGGTCTCTAATCGTGCCAAATTTCATCGAAACCCGTTCAGCCTTTCCTGAGATCCAGATATCGATTTTTGGTGTTCAGGGATGTGGTTGGGGGTGGTGGTGGGTGGGTGGGTGAGAGACCTAACATATCTGTGGATCAATAATGGTAAAAGATACAGCCGTGATACTTAGTTTTTCTGAAAGCTCGTATTCTGGAGGGGGGGGGGCGGCTTTCGGGGTTTGTTTTTTGAAATATGAAATTTTAAAGTTACAGCATGCCAATCAAATTAGCCACCAAAATTCAAATTTCCTGATGCTCAGGTACGGACTGCTCACAACATTAGAAGAAACGCCATTTTCTTAATGTGTGTGAATAGCAAGTGGTGTTAAGAGAAGTTGACGACTCACTATCTTAATTAAAATTTATCACACACCTTCAATTTACCTGCGCGGTCTTGGTTTTCATGACTGTTGACCTACCCCTAGATAAAGCACACACACACACACACACACACACACACACACACACACACACACACACACACATATATATATATATATATATATATATATATATATATATATATATACATTGTATAATTATGCAGCAAACAACCTGAGCTTACCATAATCACGGAGAAGCCATGTAGGTCTAAGAAAATATATTTAAAGTCTAAATAACCCCCATTCCTTTGTTACCATATTTTTCTCGATCTAAGGCGTTGACATTGCACAAAAGGACTGAAATGACAGGCAAAAAGTTGATGAAATCGCAGAAGGGGTAGTAAAGCCCAGCTACAAGAGACAGATATGGAGGTCAGGGGATACAAATGAAGGGATGGGGCTGCGGCTTTACTCGCAACCTGACAAATTATGATGAAAGCGAAAAGTAGAAGTAGAGGTCTTTTCTCAATCAGCATAGAAAGCGAGTGTCGTTATAATACGCATACTGAATAGGCTTTGGTTTGGACGAACTACCGCTGATGATGCGAAAATTATGCAAGAGCACCTGATTCCAGTACCTGCCAACACTGATGCGGCCTAGGTTTTTGTTGAACATTAGTCTCCGCAACAGCAACAATCGGAATGAGTTCGCCCATATTATTCCCGACGACAAAGGAGAAAAAAAACGGAAAAACAAAAAAATTTTACCCACAAAAAAGCGTTGCGTTTATGAAATCGCTCGCTTCTGAGTGGATACATTTGCTATAAGTCTTCAAATTTTAATGCTAGAAGTGCCTGCGTCTATCTCTTCAGGTATGTTTAGCGTTGTGTGTATTATAATGGCACTTGCTTTCTACAGTATACTGATTGAGAAAAGAATCCTACTTCTACTTTTCGCTTTCATCATAATTTATCAGGTTGCGGAGTAAAGCCCTACGCCCTACCTCTTCCTCTGTATCCCCTGACCTTCATATCTGTCTCTTGTGGCTGGGCTTTAGTACTCCTTTCGTAATTTCACAACTTTTTGCCTGTGATTATATTAAGTTCTCATGTGTCTCAGTTTAGCGCCCTTTACCAAGGACGTGGCAATATTTACATGTTTGTACTCATGTTTTGCCGTCATCAGTCCCCAGTTATATCGTACAACATTTCTGTAAAAGATACTCGTATCTGCGTCGTTTAGTATCAATTCAGAGTTTAAGAATCTATTAGAATAACGTTTTTTTCCTGATTTCCGTTTCCTTATTCATACTCCCATAAACTGCGTTTAATTTTACACTTTCCTGAAAGTGACATGCTTTCCCTTTAACGCAGACCTTCAGGCTGGACGCTGCCCACGAACCAGGGGTAAAGCAATAGCTCTCCCATTACTGCTGCAGAGTTAAAAAAAGTACTTAAAGTATTACAATCTTTGGATTTCAACTGGCAAGCGAAAACGGAAGAGACTTTGGATGAATAGAAACACGCATCCCAATGTCTGAAATCAGGTCATCCCAACACTGAAGGACATGGAAAAAGGAAAAAAAGAGAGACACTTCATCGACAAGATGAAAGGACACCACTCCCTTTGATGACCATTTCAGAATTTGGCTATTTAAACAAGAACAGAAGAACGTCGTATGAAACGCGGCCATCAAGAGGGAGTCATTCTGTGTACGGACGGCTAGATGAATATCAATCCTTTTTAAATTGCTACAAACCTTGTGCTTTATACTAGCTTAACCAAAAATAAAAAAACTTCCTAGCATCGGTTGAATGTTATGTACCACCGTAGAAAGCATAAAGCATTCCAAATTTCAAGAAAAAAATTTCTAAATAAAAAACACTTCCTAACTGAACGCAACAACGAACTGTTACGAATACAAGTGGTTAAACATTAAATATGAACATCCAAAGTGTATTTATTAAAGTCAGTGCAGAGAGAGAGAGAGAGAGAGAGAGAGAGAGAGAGAGAGAGAGAGAGAGAGAGAGAGAGAGAGAGAGAGAGAGCAAAGTTTTGTTGTAAAAAAATCATATCAGCTAATATCAAAACCATTTAAGCTCCTCCAAACTGAAATGGTTAATGGATTTCTTGTTGAAACAGGTCTTAATTCCGATTAAGACTCATCCCGACACAATTTAAAAATCGCCCAAACAAAATGTCATAAACCTGCCACAGCATCATTATGCAGGAGAGGCTGAGGCATAAAGCCAAGTCTTTGCATAGTCATCTGAGAAAAACGTAGTTGTTATTTCTATGACCATAGAGAATAAAGTATTATATTATCTTGCAACGTTGAAATGGCAACTGTTCGTTGAAATGATAATAATCTGTAATCCTTCCCAACTTCACATAAATAACTAGTTAATGTAAGTGCCAAGTCTTTTAACATAGAACAAATCGCTTAACGAGGATGAAAAGGGAAAGACTTAACATATGATTTGAACAAGAGTTCAACAATGAACAAAGCGAGGTGATTTACAGATGGAATGAGAACAGACTGTTAGGATTAAAAAGTAAAACAAAAAACCTCTTTATCACTGTGTGTCAAAATTTTTGGCACCTTGTGTCTATTTAGCAAATAACGTTAATATACTTGCTGTAAGTAAATAACAGTTTTTAAATATTTTAATGCCAGTGTAACGTAAAATCTCACAGTTCCACAGGATTATAGGAGGAAGAATCAGTACATATTCTAATCAAATTACTTTCTTATCTTTTCATAATGATGGTTAAAGTCACACTTTCATTCTCTATTACTCAAATACCATTACCCTTAAAGCCTCACAGTGTTATCTCGATGATAAGAAATTTGTGGAATGTGGTGCAACTACCATATCGTCCATGAACTCCAAAAACAATCACTCCCAGTTAAAAACAATTCAAAAAATATAAAATTAATCAGGATTTTTCCCTACGTACAAACTTCAATAGGATTCCTTGATAGTATACACGCCAAAGGTGGAATTTGTTCAATCTGTCCGAACCATTTATTTTATGATTGCTCTAAGCCTTTGGGAAATCTCGCATATATCAAATTCTGCCTTGGTTCCATAATATTCTTTTTATTTTTACATCAAACGGTTCTACCTCACTTTCTGTCTGTTCTTTAAATCCGAAAAAAACGACTTCTATGTACCTGTACATTCATACTAAAATGTGACGCTACATGGTTCTTTTTGTATCGTTCAAAATCTCAGACTCAACATAACGGTTGCCAAGTAGTGTTAAACTTTTTAATTTCCAATGTCAAACATGCCGATAAATCTGTGAATTCACAGCTAACATTAATTTCCCTATAGGTATAAATATGATCTATTATACACTGGTATAATTCGTAATCTGTGTGACATGAACATACTTTTTTTTTTTTTTTTACATTGCATAGCTCAAAGCACATTGTGATAAGGTTAGCAGTACTGTCAATGCCAGTGCGCTTAGCATGTTGACATGCTACTTGGAGTGGTCAGAGTAGCTACCTCGACAACAAATAACAGTAGACCTAATAAGCTCAACAATCGTAACACAATTTTCAAAATAGGAATAGGAATTAGAATAAGCTTCCTTTAATTTTGAAGTTTTAGGCTATGCTCAAAATATATTTTTGGTAAGTAAAGAAAACTAACAAGGTTAGGCCCATGGACAAAATCTTGGCATTAACAAAACTGTTATAATGGCTAGTAAACCATTATTTTTGAAGTGGTTAAGAATTAACTCACAAATAATTTTATTTTTTTATGACAATCCAAAATTCATAAAATAAATATAATATAAATATTTAAAAATCATGCCGTTGTTTTTGCACATTGTAGACCTATGTTCCAGCTCGTTCATGTTACCGCCACGCAAATGGTTGCGTCACACATACCCCGGATACCCGTTGACATCAGTAGATATGTTTAAGTTACAGTAATACTTTCGTACACATTATTTCATTATTTCTCTTTTTTCAGCGTTGGGGTAAAAAAAAATCAATTAGGACTACTTAAAATTTAACGGTTGCAATGCAAGCAATACCAATGTTATGAAATTAATTTTTTTTATCATTTTAACATCTGAACCCAGGTTTGATGAACTTTTCTTTTTTTTTTAGTCAAGTCATTGGCGCTGGGTGAACGAAAGTTTTGGATATGCCTCGTCACTTTTTTTCTGAAACTTGGCTACACGTAATATATTCATGAAGTTTTGATATTTACGATAGATTTCACTCTTACGGCATATATTATAACCATATTTTATTTACTAAATGTGTTTTTGCATTCAAATAACAGATAAATAAGCAGCATGTTAGGTTGCCAGGTAATGAATTTTGAACGAAATCCTCTGCAGTGATGTAGCATCACTGACGAGTATGGCTGTTCCATAAAATATTTGAAAATGATGTTTACAAACCTCTCGAGTCAAGACTACTCGACACAAATTAAGGTGCAACTCATTCTACATCTCAATATAACAGCATTCCATCACTATTGTTGGATATATCGTCTTCTAAAATTATAGTTACGAACACTTCTCAAGAACTAATTATAATTTCCATTGCATAAAAATAACGAGATGCGTCGAATTCGTTGATAAGCTAAATAATAAATCCGGGAAAAACATTAATAACCAAGTGAAATTAAGAAAAAATGAGTTAATTTATATAACTCATGAAGACGATGTCTAGGAAATGGATATAAAAGGAACTCTCATATGCTTGTACCACTGCTGGTTAGAACTGAGAAGATTCAGTGACCTCAAAGTCAAATATCACTATCGCT
Source organism: Macrobrachium rosenbergii (assembly GCF_040412425.1). Taxonomy (NCBI): domain Eukaryota; kingdom Metazoa; phylum Arthropoda; class Malacostraca; order Decapoda; family Palaemonidae; genus Macrobrachium; species Macrobrachium rosenbergii. The sequence continues at coordinate 32,990,465 of NC_089745.1, forward strand.
GAATAATGAACATGGAAATAGTTTCACTTTGCCCATAACTCAAGATTATTGTTATGAAGAGCACTGACCTTCAACAGGATTACCTATTCCAATATTAATTGTTATGTTCTGAAGCTGATCCAATCAACGGCTGCGTCACACAGGACAAATCTACGGAGGCAATTAAACAAATTGATTGCCTACTTCTGCCTTCGAAATAAATCCGTCTTCGCCATATTCAGCGCAAAGGGGCTCCACGCATGGCAGTATTATAACGCCAGAGCTGCTTCAACTGAACATTGCCTTTGTGAAGGCTAATGAATGTAGCCTTCAAAGGTTTAACGACAGCAGTAAGTGCATTAGTTCCAAAATAAAGGGAAGGTTTTGATATTGCGCTATTCACACTTATATAACAATGAATTTCACATAATGATAACAAATTCCTTTACCAAATTAATCTCTAAAATATAATGGGACACGAGCGCTATGTAGCAAGAAGATTAACAACTATACCCCAAAAAGACTGCTCTTGTTCAAAGAACAAAATTTTGTAAGGTTTCGTTTGACGTCTAATCATACCTACACCCTTAATAAGAGCGTAAACATTCATTCCAAAATATTTTTAAAGGAAAGCCTTACTCTTTTAATTTACCGGGCTTCTAACTGCATTTCACACAATTACCTTACATTTGGTAGTGTTATGAGGATGGAGATGGAGATCTAAAAAGCTCCAGATGAATACTTGGCCAAAGTCTTAAAAAGATGGTTTAACAAGGGCTTTGCGATCTGAGGATACACCTGCGTGGTTTTTCTTATTTTAAAAGGACATTTTTGAATATACCAAGAATGGTGACACCATCTCTTAAAACAACTAATAAATAAAGAAATTTCTCTGCCAATGAAAACTGGACTGTAGATATTGTAAGTCTTAAGAGTAATGATTAAAGAATAGAGGGCTTTATTTTATCATGATAAATGAAATGACCATACATATCACTATGTGTACGGCTTCTGAGTAAGATATTGTCATTATCATGTACGATTACACATCTAAAAAGGCTATTTTACTATCAGTCTCCCATTCACATGGGAACTTGATAGCATAACACAGCTGATTAAGTTACCAAAAAAAATGTATAAAACAAGGGATATCAGGTGGAAGAATACTATTTAAATAATCCCAAAACAAGCTACTAAAAATTGTAGAAATTTTCCATGACAAGTAAAAACATTATAATTAATTCACAACTTAATAAGATCTTTGAAAACCGGAGTGGGATTCATATTTCTCATTTTGTCGATGAAAGGTTTAAGGTACATTCAACATCAAGACTCGACATTGCAACTCATCACTTTTCCCTGATTCAAAGAATCTTTTTCATTAAAATGCGAATTACTTTAATTAATTTAACAGTGATATTCGACCACTTATCAAGCAATAATGAAAGGGCCGATGCTAATAACTTAGCTTAGTATATGAAGGAGACTCTCCTGTTTCAAATAATGGTACGCAATGGAATATTTAGTTTGTATACATTGTGAGGCAAACACGAAATACTTTTGATAAATCTATTTCAGTCGAAATTCAAAATCATGGTTTTTAAACATAAGTTTTCAATTAAAATTCAGCAATATTAACATCAAAGCCGATGAAGGTGGAAAACTGCAACAATGGGCAAATTTTAACTGTAATGATAAGATTCAAAAATTGTTGCAAGATAGCGAATTAACCCCCAATCCCCTCTCTCATAGTCAGTCTCATTTAACAAAAAACTTCAGGGAAAAACCACTCTATCTGACTTTCTTAGGCGCACTGCAGTATATACTTTCCCTAAAAGTATATACTATGGACTCGAAACTGCAGTGATTCCGCCACGTACAAAAACGCGAACACGATAATATACATATTTCCTCAGCTTCTGGATTCATTCGCGACGCCTGAGAAAAATTGTATGCAGAAAGTTCGGACTAAAGATGATATCATCCAATACTACCTACGAGAATAAAAAAAGAAAGGCTTACTTCCACATCCAAACCGGAAGTCATCCCAAACTCTCATCTAGGCAATTTCCATCTTTAAATATGGGCATCCGATCATCCAATCCTTTTGCCTACTTTTGGCGTAAATGAAATGGAACAGCAATCGTGGCACCGATTCCTTTTTTTAATTCCTCTTTAGAGCCCGACAAGCTGACTGTTGCCCACCACTGATGACTACTTATTGCACTCTAAGTCCTTCGTCTATGACGTAAGTCGTTCAACTGTATCGTCGGCGAATATCAGGAATGCTGAAATCAATTACCACAAAAGAACTCTTGCTAATTTAAAAAAGATCTTCCTCTGAATATTGCAGTAATTTGTTTATTGTCACAAAATGTAAGGTTTTATTTTCAGCGTTTAAACGAAATCTTACTTAATTTCTATTAAAACAAATTCTGACACTAAGTAACCTGACTTGACACCCTTCTTTATAGTGCAATAGAAAGCCATTATATCTCATTCTGATGTAATCTGACGCCACCAGCGTTTATTACTCTGCAATACTGAACTACTCAGAAGCGCAAAATTTGATAGAATAATCATCTCGGTTATTTGTCATCTTATGTATTCTCACTCTTCTGCTATCGTAACTTAACTTATAATCTTAAATTCTAAAACAAAGCTAAATCGGTTTATTCAAACAAGTCGGCTATTCATAAACAAAAAGGCGCAAAATTACACTTTTCTTTCTAGTAGGCATAAGTTAGCACTACATATTTTGTAAACCATTATGCTAATTTTATCTAGAGTAAAGTTTAAATCAATATTAATCCGCATTTATAAATTACAACTGATAGTGAATCACCAGGAAACCATCAATCAATAGATTTGTCATCTTATAAAAATCAGGTTCATTTCATTATTTCACATTGCATGGCAGCTACGAACACTTTCATCCATCTTAACTTCTAAAACTAAAGCATCGGTTTATTCAAACAAGATCGTGATTATTCATAAAAAAAGATGAGCAAAATTAAAAGACACAATATTAATCGGGTCATCCTAAGACGGAAATATATATCAGTCAGGAAATACAAGAAAGAAAAACTATATTTTAACAACATAAAAACCACTTCCTTGATAACCATTTTGGAATCTGCCTATTTAAACAAGAACGAGAGAACCTTGTATAAAAAAGGTGTCCGCAGTTTGTATACTGAAGACTGATTAGTACATATTCACCTCCACACCATTGATCAATCAATAGACGGTAGGTGCATAGGACTTATAAAAACGAGAGAGAGAGAGAGAGAGAGAGAGAGAGAGAGAGAGAGAGAGAGAGAGAGAGAGAGATGAGAGAGAGAAGGACATCTTAAATCAACTTTCATCCATCTTCAAAAGACTGCATGAAATCCTAGATCCGGCTATGAATTTACTCCAATTTTGCAGCGATTATTAAGGATGTTTTATTTTCATGTATAAAAAGCTACACCTACTAATATCAATATAATTTAGGTTCCTTAAATATGGGAATCGTTAATTAAAGTCGATTTGGTAGAACATATATAAAAAAAAAAAAAATATAAACAAAGCAGTGACATTCTCCCACACTATCTGGATACATGAAAAGCTTTGGCATAAACTCCAACTATTTGTATCATGACCTGGAATAAACATATCGTTGATTTATTTTTATGAACTCTGAGATAACTCTGAAACACAAGGAATTCAAGACACAACTAAAAAAATAAGAATTAGTTATGCGCCATGTTGATAAGGTCATTTAATTTCACGATTAATGGTTCAAAGAAAGTTTGCTTGAAAAGAGGAAAAAGCCAGATAAAATAAACGTTTCCTCTGGAATCCGATGAGGCTGGAATCTCACATGCATGACCTTGGATGTCATTAATCAACAAAAACTTTATGGTATAATACAGTTTGAGGGAAGCACTATAATCCCGCACCATGCCAATATAGCATCTAAGAACTTCTCCAACGACAGGAAATTTGTGAGAATTCTGTACCACTTGGATGCCATCTACTGCCGGTAAATAGAACCACTTCCGTAGGCAGAATTTTTTACTAAAGATATAAACCTCACCATGATTCTTCCTTGGCTATGAAGTTCGAAATTGATTAGAGATTGTAAAGAATGAGTAGAGAGAGAGATTCTATAGATTCCTTGATTGCATCCACGTCAGAGGTGGATTTTGTTCAATCGGTCGGGACCAAATCTTTAGGATTACAGTGACCCTTAGGGAAATCTCAAAGATATCAAATCGAATCTTAATTCCGTCATTTCCTCTTCATTGTTATTTGTCCCCACTAGAGTTCTCTCTCTCTCTCTCTTCCTCTGGTGAATTTCTCTCTCTTTCTCTCTCTCTCTTCTCAGGTTTACACCCTGATTTAATTTTTCACTGTGGTACAAAGCGTCAGGCTGGTAAAGCCTTACAGTTATCAATGACAGCCCAAATTTTTTTTTTTTTTTTAAATCTTGTCTCCGGCAGACGTTGGCGCTTAGAACATATTACAAAAAAATCCAAAATAAATATAAATATATGATATTATATACATATATCTGATATATGATATATATATATATATATATATCCAGAACTATTTGTATCAGGTGGACCTGGAATAATCTCTACATATTCTTGATTTATTTTAATGAACTTTATTACATCATCAGGAATCTGTTAAATAATGAATAAAATTACTTTAAAAACTCTTAAAAAAATAAAATTATAAAATACTTCCATGTTAAAATACAAGATAAAAAAATTTAAAAAACAGTCAATAAAAGCAAAGAAAGACCGCTAACCAACCTTATAAAAGAAGGCAGAAGACAGAATGCATAAAAAAAAAGTTTAACTCAGGGACAGCTGAGTGGAGGAGGTCTGGTATTTAACTGGGGAACCAGTTGTTTAATAAATAATGATTCCAGGATAGGCAGTTCGTATGCATTAGTTGTTTGGCCTAATCAGAAATCGTTTCTATCAATAAACAAATTTTCGAATGGTTTCTTATGCTTGAATGCTCGGGATTGGAGCACTATAAGTCCGAAAACTTAATCCCCGATGATAGTCGATTCTGACCCTCAGTAACCTCCTCGTGGATCCGACATATGTCCCAGAGTTTGTGAGGCAAGTATACTTATATACCACGTTAGAGGTCAATAGAGGGTTTAATCCATCTTTGTATCTGAAAAAGGAACCAATCGTTAGTGGATTTTTAGAATTAATTTTAGATTAATGGCACCATCAAACAACTCATGAATATCGCCAAACCTTGTACAGTACAAAATTAGCTTTTATGCCAAATTTCCATTTTTACATGATGATTCTTTTTCGACAAAGGTTCGCACAAATTGTTCATAAACATTATGGTGCCATTAATCTAAAATTAATTGCTAAAAATCCACTAACGATTGGTTCCTTTTTCAGATACAAAGATCGATTAAATCTATTGACCTCTAACGTGGTACATAAGTATACTTGCCCTAAGTGTAACTCTGGGACATATGTCGGATCCACGAGGAGGTTACTGAGGGTCAGAATCGATCATCGGGGATTAAGTTTTCGGACTGGCTGTAGGCTCTCCAATCCCGAGCATTTCAAGCATAAGAAACCATTCGAAAATTTGTAAAACATATATTGATAGAAACGATTTCTGTATCATAGGCCAAACAACTAATGCATACGAACTGCCTATCCTGGAATCATTATTTATTAAACAACTGGTTCTCAGTTCTCTCAGACTCTCCTCCTCAGTTGTACCTGAGTTAAACTTTTTTATGCATTCTGTCTGGTGCCATCTTGGTATAAGGTTGGTTAGCGGTCTTTGATTTTGCTTTTATGTTTTTTGTTTTTTGCTCAGGTTTTTTTATCTTGTATTTTAACTGTGAAGTATTTTATGATTTTATTGATTTTAAACAATTTTTTTTTTAATTTTATTCATTATTTGTTTCCTGATGATGTAATAAAGTTTTTATTACGAAACGTTGGAAATAAAGAATTACAGAGATGAATATGTTTCCATGGTCCACACACATACATATATATATATATATATATATATATATATATATATATATATATATATATATATATATATATATATATATACATATTGTGTGTGTGTGTATGAGAGAGAGAGAGAGAGAGAGAGAGAGAGAGAGAGAGAGAGAGAGAGAGAGAGAGAGAGAGAGAGAGAGAGAGAGAATTTTCGTTCATTTTCTTCAAGTGCTAAAGCATATGTTACCTTCACAATTCACCGGGAAAACCTCAGATATCTCCAGTGCTTCTTCATTCTTCCAGGGAGGATAAACGAATCTACAACACTGTTATATTTATACATTCCCAAGTCGGCAGCAGAATAGCAGAATAGAGCCAAAAATTATGAAAAAACAAGATTTGACAGTGAAAACTTGAAATTTAGAATCTTAATACAGTTTCTATTCTTGAAAAATGGTTGACAAATTTCTTAAGTCAAGATGCCTCTTTATGAGTAGCAACAACTACAGGGAGAGCTCTAAGTCCTCAGCCATCCTACATCCAGTACAGTTGTTCAAACCGGACATCCACCCTCATGTTCAGAAACGTGGGTTACCCCTGGGAGATCCAAAAAGTTGAGACCAACATGGTGCACAAGTTTGACTTTGGAGAAGGATAGAAAGCCTCCAAGTATGAACCACACTGGACACTGATGCCTGCCCTTCTGATGGAGAGCACGTTCCCTGATGGAGAGCACGTTTGATGTATTCAAGTGAGTCTGGGGCCAGCTTAATCTAGAGATATAAATTTGAAATAGGCAAGGAAAGGCTAAGGAATTCTGGAGCTCTCTCTTCAGTTGGGGTATGCATGTAGAGGCAGCCTAACCTTTAAAATTGGTTAATAACGTTACAAAACTATGAACTTTATAGTAAAATGTTTGTCGACGCGGGAAAAGTTCGGGCATTTTTCCTCTGCGCGACTGTAAACAACTATGTTCGCGGCGCGGTCGTAAAACACCATTTTCGCGGCAAAGGGAAGATTGGTAACTGAATTTCGGGTCAATTGATATAAGCGCATGCTTTTTTCCCATCTCAAAGTAAATAAAAAAAAAAAGATTTACAAATGAACAGGTTCCCTTTGTTGGACACTATAAGGATGATTTGGGACGATTTCCCTTTTTCCTTCCTCTCTCTATGACGAACAAAAAAAGGAACCATTGACCCATTTCCCCGCTGCCCACTCAATTGTGTGGGAAGAAGGAAAGTCCGTCCATTTGAAAGTAGCCACGCATGGGAGCGGTCGACTTGAGTGACTTCGGAGGAAATTGAGTGATTTAGGAGGTAAGCGTTGGTGCGTACTGAGATTTATAGACTAAGGGGCGGGGGGGGAGGGGGTTGCTGCTGGTGAATAACAATTAATAGCTCAACAGAGTAGTTAATATAATGAAAATACAGAACTAGTCCGACAAGTATCGTTAGGGGTCACGTGCATAAGTTTAACATGGCGTTCACACTTCAGGAATGCATGTAGTCAGCAGACCATGAGGGAACTACGACAGTGGGAAAGCAAACGATTTGGTAAGTAAAAAGGGTATTATTTTGTTAATTAAGAAATCGTTATGGGTTTTATTTTGCTAAGAGATCGTTATAATTTGATAATGAATTAATGCATAAGAGGTCGTAAGGGGTTAGACCAGGGTGAAACGTGCTATGGGCCTGGGTAATGGATGGGTAGAGCTCGCTCATAACATTTTCATTCATTGAAGAGTATGGTAACGCTTAATGCATATGCCTTAAAAGATTCTATGTGCAACTATAGTTAATTATTGTGGTAATGACTGAGAAATTGACATTAACGTAAGTTAAATGATTTACCTGTCTTAGTGTTAAGGAGTTATTTAACTAAAATAGCAGAATTGTCACTACTGTGAGTATTTATGTTATGTTCATTTTTCAGTGACCAACTGTAATAAAGTCAAGAGACAGTCGATGTTTCAATCAATACCCACTCAGGGCCATCTACAATGTTAAATGTTGAAATTTTCATTCTGACTCTTAATTTTCTATAATTTTTGACACTACAAATTTGCAGTAGCCCTGAACAGGACCATGGGTGGTTAAAACAGCAGTTAGCTTGGGATTGATTAAAAATAACAGTTCTATTTATCCCCTCTCGAAGACTGAAAAAGCACTGAAAACATTTGAGGTTTTGCCAGTGATTTGTGAAGAGACATGTGCCTTTGCACTTGAAGAAAATGAAGAAAAGATTGTGCCAGAAATGCATAATCACAGTATGCAAAGGCATGGAAATCCAGATGGATGTGGACAGGCTCCTCCTTCATAAAGAAAAGGGGACCATGACTACAGGAGAGCGCTGCTAGAGGTCTTCTGCCGCACAAACCTGATATCCAATTTGGGGAACATTATTACCTCTAGGAGATTCACAGAAGTTGACACCAGCATAATTTGCAAGTCTGACTTCGTTGGAGGAAGGAAAACCTCCAAGTATAAACTATATTAAGAAGTGAATCTGTCTTTGTGATGGGGAGCATCTTAAATTCGGAGTAGGGTGTAATCTTCCCACGTAAGCTATACTGGATGTAGGATGGTGGAGGACTTTTGGAACTCTTGGATTGCGGTATTCATGGAGAGGCATCCTAGCCTGAGAAACTTATTAATAATATTACTAAACTTATATAATTTTCTAAAAAAAAAAAAAAAAAAAAAAAAAAAAATTCAAATATTTTTTTATTTTCATTTTCGATCATTGGTGGTTCCACTCTGCTATATATTAGAATGGAGTGCCATTGTGGATTCAGAGTAGCCCTGAAGAAGGCCATGGCTGGTTGCAACACCTGTCGACTCGGTAACGAAAAATTATTTTGTGTGTGTATATATTATACATATATATATATATATTATATATATATATATATATATATATATATATATATATATATATATATATATATATATATATATATATATATATATATATATATATAATTTATTCCGTTTTTGTCGACTCTTCTTTTTAAAGTAAGATATTTCTAAGTTTAGTCCATCTTTTGTTGTTATCCATGAAAACTAGATATGGGTCTTTTGCATTCTCTCAGCTGTTCGTTGCATTTTTGTAAAACATGCTTCAACCATGAAAGTTGCTCATGTATAATGGTTGTTCAGCTGTTCATTGTCTGAATTTCGTCGTCTTTTCCCGACCCTCAGATCTGGTGAGGGTCCTTAGGGCGCGTCAGTGGGCATCAGTTATTTTGAATCTGGGTTCGAGAGCTGGGGCTTGGGTTGGTAGGCCAGGACTTGGCGCCTCCTGTTTCTCCAGTTACTGACTTGAGAGCTTTTGCCTACAGCTCTGGTGAAATCATCTGGTGTGATCATGAGAGAAGATCGTTTTTTACTGCCTCTGCCTCTTTTCCACTGTGTCCTTTGAGTCGCCAACCAGCCCATCAGTGATGGTGAAAAGTAAGATCACCCTTTTTATGTGCATCATTATTTATATAAAGTGTCTTCTTCGTGTGTTGGGAAGAAACCACTTTCAATTGTTATAAGGACGATGATTGAATGCTGTATGTGTTCCCTGCTACACATATTTTCTAACATGGTTTTCTTATTATAATTTCTAATTTTTTCGGTAAATAATTAAAAATATCTATCTAGTAATGAAGTTCATAAAAATATTGTAAATGGGTTAAGATTTCCTTATCTCGGATTTGGAAAAAATCGTTATCTACCTGCTCTATTTACTTTATCTTTGTGTGATAGTTACTTAAGCAATTGAAGTAGTGTATGTATTTCTTTTACGTATTTTTATTCCTCCAAAGTATTCAGCTTTCAGGAGATTTGTAATAATTACATATTTTATTAAAATTATAATTTCTGAGCAGTGTTTATGTATCCTCTCAGATTTTTATCTTGAGTTGAGTTGTCAGAGATCATATTTGTTGATATTCAGCCATGGGGGTATTAATTAATAGTATCAGATCAAAAGAATCTAACTCTGTACTGAGCTGAGTAACTTCGTTATATATATTTATATTTATATATATATATATATATATATATATATATATATATATATATATATATATATATATATATATATATATATATATATATATATATATATATATATATATATATATATATATATATATATATATATATATGGGTGTGTATTGAAAGAGTGACATTTCGAAAGAGTGACATAACAAAAGAGTGACAAACCTGAACAAAAATTCATAAGAGTGACATAACAAAAGAGTGACAATTCTGGAAAAAAAATTCAAAAGAGTGACATAACAAAAGAGTGACAAATATGAAAATATGCAAACGTAACGGAAAAGTGACAAGTTAGCAATATATTATCGGAATCTTAAAGAACTCTCACTCACACACGCTCACACACAACACACACACACACACACTCTCTTTGACTTAATGATTGTTATAACCGCGAAATAACAGTAATGGTTGTTGATACTTGTACTATCTTCACAGTACTTACATCTCTTAGAATAGCAGTTGTTCGAAAATGTCTAGGTGAAGGCTACATTCTAAAATATTTTCAAGAAACTGTTTTGTTGTCTGATAGCTTTTGGCTGGATTAGGTGTTCCTTAGAGAGCATATTGTATTTTCACATCGTCTTGCCCATAATGGATGAATACAGTTTTACCATATCCCAAAAAGGAAAAGAAAAGCTAGTCTTCAGAAAGCACATATACCGACATCAGAGGTCCCGAGGTCAGAATCATTATATACGGTGCGAGGACAAAAATTGTGGTGGTGCTGCAACACTTCGTGGAGCTTCGCTTTTTAATGAACAAGGTGGCTCGATATCTGGAGGAAAGGCACATAATCATGCACCGCTTGCTGGGAGAAAAGAGACACTACAATCTATTGCAGAACTTAAAGGCCAGGCTAAGACTTCAAATGCAACACCAGCGGCAATTATACAAGAAACTAGACAGAAAGTAGATATAAACTATGGTGCTGAAATGCCATCTGCATCAGCGATGAGGCAAACTATCCATCGTATACGTAAAAAAGAATTTCCAGTGGAAGCAGAATCTGCCATCGATCTGGTAATCCCGAATAAGTTACAGGTTACCCATACAGGAGAGAGAAACTTCCTTTTGTTTGATACAAAAACCGAGAGTGAGCGAGGGTTTGGAAGCAGAAATCGAGGATGAAGAGGTACAGCAAAGAATCATCTTTTGGCAGTGAAAATAATTTACAAAGATTAACCGACTCAAATATCTAGTTCCTGGATGGAACATTTAAGACTTGCCCTCGACAATTTTATCAGATATACACTATCCATTACATATTCCACGGGCAAACTTTCCCAGCTGTGTATGCGTTGTTGCCTGGGAAAACTACACAAATATATTCATCAATGCTAGAACATTTATTTTCAGTTGCCGAAGCACAAGGAATTCAACTAATTCCTACAGATGAAGCTGAGCCAGTCTATAAATATTTTGGAGAGACTTATGTGCTAGGGAGGCGTATAATTCCACGAAGAGTAAGAGGTAGGCCAAGACAAAATCATGTACGTCATCCTCCACGATTTAATCCTACTATATGGAGCATTCATCACTTGCAACGATACAATCTTCCAAGAACAAATAATTGTGTAGAAGCTTGCCACAAGAGATTTGAAACAGTAGTTGAGAGTTACCATTTTGGGGTATACTCAATGATTAGGGAGTTTACGAAAGATCATCGCACAGACCAAGAGGTACAACGTCTAACATCAGGCATTACTCCGATTAAGAAGAAGAAAGAACAAATCCAAAGAGAGAAAAGGCTCGCAACAGTATTAAGTAAACAGGGACAAGTCTCTTTGAATGAATACGTCAAGGGAATTGCTCACAATTTACTCTTAGGTACAAGTAATGGGGCTAGCAACTTAGAGGAAGACACTGATGAAGATTGAAAACAATAATTTGATTTTAATGTTTTGTTTACGAAAATATGTTAATATTTAAAGTAATTTTATGTGTACATTTTTTTCGCATGTCATGATTTAAAAATTTTTAATTATTTATGTTCGAAAAAGAAATAAATATTTTAATCACTGAACAAAAGAAATTAATATTTTAATCACTGAACCAGTTTTAGTACCCGATGCATTCCAATAATCTAGTGTTAAAAAACGTAATTTTGTCACTCTTATGTTATGTCACTCTTTTGATAATTAAAATATACTGTCACTTATGTTATGTCACTCTTATGATCTGTCACTCTGAGAAGTATTTTTGTCACTTTTATGTTATGTCACTCTTCTGATCTGTCACTCTTCCGAGCGGCTCCCATATATATATATATATATATATATATATATATATATATATATATATATATATATATATATATATATATATATATATATATATATATATATAAAATTTACAAATTAAATATATATAAAAACAACAGTTATATATTTATAATACAAATCTTTATAAATTTATAAATCAGTACCTATATTGGAGCTAAAAACTGAATGACAGCCTCCCGTTTATATTTATAATATTTATACAATATATATAAATATAGGAAACAAATATAACCTGGTTATTATAAAAAATTTATTTATATATATCTGTAACTCCAATAATTTATAAAACAATTAGGTAAATTATATAAAAAAATGAGATGAGATATGGAATATATTGCACTAAAAATAATATATATACAATATACAATTAGAAAAAAATTATAATATATGGCAAAATATATCACCTTTATATAAATTTATAATACAGAAATATATATTTATAATATATTTTAGTATATATTTATAATCATTAGAAATATAGATAGAATATATACTTTTATAATATATATATATATATAATATATATATATATATATATATATATATATATATATACAAAATTTACAAATTAAAACCAGACTCAGTAAAAACAACAGTTATAGGAGTTAAAATAATACAAATCTTTAGTCTAAATTAGAAACAAAAATAAAAAAATAAAACAGAAAGTGAAGACTGCTTAAATCAGTACCTATCTCTACTGGAGCTAAAAACTGAATGACAGTCTCCCGTTTGGAAGGGAGGACGTCAACTAAGTTATAAACAAAACTGTGGAAGTGGTCAGACCATTTAATGGGGGCACAAGCTACGTAATTATTAACGATTCCAAAACGGAATTTGGCTTAGGAAACAAACCCCACTAACCTGGTTATTACATAACAAATTTATTTCCGTGTATATAATTTTAACGGTTTCAATAATTGCCTCTGTAACTCCAATAATTTGCATAAAACAATTAGGGTAAATTACCACAGCATAAAAAATGAGATTAGATACGATGGAAACTGACGGATGCAATTGCACCAAAAATAACTAAGTATACAATGAATACAGTTAGAAAAAAAATTATTCAGGCTATCGCAAAAGTGTGCATATTTTTCACCTTTATGGTTCTGAAATTACGTCAGTACACAGAAACACTCTGCCGGCAAATTATACACACTTACTTCATTTTCAGTATACATGGTCCTGTTCATCATCAGAAATATTAGAGATAGAACCAGTAAACTTGAATATATATATATATATATATATATATATATATATATATATATATATATATATATATATATATATATATATATATATTAATGAAGAATATAACCACTTTAATGAAGACTATAATGTACATTACCCATATTACCCAATGGACAGGTGTTCAAAATGAAGAAACTTGTTTATAAGTTTATCATGTGAGTTTGTTTTTACAAGGTTTAAGTGAACAAATGTGCATAATATTTATTAATATTTGTAAGGATAAAAAAGTACCAAAACATTACTTATGCGTATGGAATTTTGAAAAAAGTAATACGGTCACCAGTTTTTAAAATCCACATTTGTATAAGATTTTTCTTTAAGCTTTATCCGCTTATTCATGAAAAGAGGTTTTGATGAGAGTTTGAATAGGATTATGCCCATTACAAAAGGTTATAAAAAAGATTGGGATGGATGCAGGGTAAAACAAAAGAATTAATTACACTCGGAAACCATACTGTCGCTACAAGTACAAAGAACAATGCCTCGGTGACATATGCAATGGAATTCTGGAGATTCAAGGACAGTGGAAACATTCTTGTTAATTACAGTGGACTTGGGCAATTTGAAAGAGAAAGAAAGCGAGGGATTTTCGAAGATTATTTATTAATAAACGTTTGTTTATTTGAAATCTGAAGTCATTCAAACATATCAATAAAAAGGTTAGTGCCACAAAGCAAACCATTGAAGAACAAAATTACAGAAGAAAAAAATCGTCCAGAGATCCTTATTCGAACTGGTGAAATTGCTATCCTGAAAAATATGAAGGATTCGCGTAAAGCAATAATCCCGCTCTAATTTCAACAGCTTTCGCTCTCTGTATCAGCATCGTGTAGTATGGCGTTAAATATGCATCGCACCGTTTCGCCCCATTTTCACTAACAAGTTGTCATGGCCATACTATAACAATTCATTACACATAAATTGGTTTAAGGATATCTAGCTACCACAGAATGGTCCATGCGCGGGTGGCGGCTACAGAGCGCCTTTACCCGGCACGAAGTAAATAATACTAAAGAAATGAGAGAGAAAAAAAAAAAGCATACATACATACAAAGCTTGAAAGAGACAATCGAGCACGTTCCCAAACGCTCTCGCTGATTATTTTGAATAAATATTTTACACTTACATCAATGTGGATTTCTTTAACTAATAATAATGGGATATTTTTTATTGTGTGGAAGTTGGAATCAGGATGATATGAGATAGAAAGTATTCGGCATAAATATCAGAAAGAAAGAAAGGTGTAAAACAGTGAAGTATAAAAATGGAAAATAAATGCGAAAATGTTGCTCTCAGGAAAACGAGGCAAATGCTTAACAAGAGGAGAGAGAAGCAGACACAGAGAGAGAGAAAATTCTAAGGAGTCAAGAAACCTAAATATCAATTTTGGACCATGCCTGAGGAATGCATAAATCAAGAAAATTCCAAAATTACTTAAAAGTATGTGTTTGAAAATCTGAAATAAAAGTGGTATTGAAGGAGAAGGGGATATGATGAAAGAAACAAACTAGTAAAACAGTCGATATGATTAAAGAAACAAACTGGTAAAACAGTCAAGTCCCGACGACTTTTCATCCAAATGAACAAATATTCAACTGGAACCTCCAAAAAAATAGTACAACCACATGAGGGGGAAAACAGAGATGAAAATAAGCAAATAACGAAAAATTAACGAAATATCGCAATTGTAAATACAAAAATAGCAATAAGTACCAGACACCTAAGGGATATTGCGTGATGTTTAATATACTACAGCCTTTCCTAAGCGCGCCAATTATTGTGCAAGCAGTACTTTTAAGTGCAGCATGACCTTTCAGCGAACGTGAAAGCTGATGCACCGAAAAGCGGGTAGCGTGGGTACTAAGGATGAATAAACATGATTTTATGTACAGTTACAAGGATAATAATTAAAAGGATGATAATTCTATACAAAAAATTTCTTCGCACATTTGTCTATTTTTACTCCCCCACCCAAAAAAAGCAATTTTGCCAGTCTCCATTTCAGTTAAATAGTGTGCCAGAAGATTGTGGCTGCTCTACCTGGTAGTCCATGGACTTGAGTGTATGGTTCCATGCCAAAGGAAAAACCTCCGTGATCTTATATCAGTCTATCAAATGTTAATCTAAAGTACTTCATTTTCAGTATTTTTTTTTTTTAAGTTACCGCTGTATTGCTCAGTTCCTTTCAACTTAAATGCTGGAAGTTGAAATGAAATTTTTTTTTTTTTTTTTTTTCAAAACAATGGGTCGGTCACTACCAATGTTTGTAATAACAGAATTTAAAATGACGTTCGTGTTCTAGGCTTAACAGGATTTCTTTCGGCGATAGCCTCAATTACAATTAGCACTGCTTGGAAAAGGTAAAGTACACCTCGAGAAAACGTGTCTAAAAACGTAAAAATATCGGTTGGACTCTGACATCCAGATAGAACAATATTTCAATAAGGATGGAACATGAAATTTGAAAGCAAAAGTATTCCTACCTTTTAAAAGTAAAATTGCAGAGAGTAAATTGTAGCTGTAAACTTACATCTACAACGGTTCTCTATTTTGACGAGTTACAGCCCGCAGAATACGGCCACATAAGTCTTGACTAAACTGTAATCAGACCATCACTTACTTTATCCCTTACATCAAGAACTTCAGGAAAACATACATATAGAGTTCGATGAGGAGTAACTTTCCTTCTACAATAAGGCAGAGAAGATATGTATACACCTGAGCAAGCGAACTCAACATTATAATAAATTTTCGCATAATTTGACTGCCCCATTCCATGTGCTTTCTGGATACATACGCAAAAACACACAATCACATTTTCTCCCTATCTTTCCAAATTGCGTTTATTATATTGCTCTCCTGTAGGCCCAGGTAAGCTGCCTTCCTCAAACTATATACAATTGATCTACTTCTCATGAAATAAATGTATCTAACTTATACATTCCTTGGCTGATATTCACTTTATTACAAATTACATTCTACAATATTTCCTTACAGATTATTATGGGAATAAACAATCTCTTAAGCCACTGTCAAGTTGACGGTATGATAGTTTTCATTAACCCAGACGAAAATTGCAATATTCTCCTGTGTATATTTTAGACAGTTTCTGTGATGTTCTAATCTCTTTTCTAAGATTTCCCTGTTTGATCATTATAAAAACTATAACATGACTTACATGGGATTTGTTATAAAAATCCTTTAGTATTGTCAGAAGAGTGTTTTAGAAGTGCTTGTCTTACTGTATTATTGTTCTTAAATGCTAGAATAACTCCAAATTTCTTGAGTACATAAGAAGTATTTTTAAAAATATTACTATATGGTAATAAAAGCAGGTTTTTTGTGCTGTAAGGATCTCTGTTGTTTTAGTTTATTGCCTGTATTGCAAATTATATATGCTTTACCATCAATATACTCAAGGCTTCAGTTACGAAATATTCTAAAAATCACTTATAAGAAAACCGATTACTTTACTTTATTCCTTGGAGAGAAAAAAATGTACTTAAGGTGAAATATTGTTAGGTTTTTTATACACTATTCAAACCCAATACTGTTTGCGTGTATAAGCAATCCAAAAATGATAGTGAACTCTTACTGATATGACCAATTTATATTAATTTACCAAAGAAGGTATTTACCCCCTACCCAAGCTGCACCCACCTGCGACAAAATTACCTCTTCCGATATTAGTTACGTTCTGAAGTGGCACACAGGGCATGTCTACGGAGCAATTAAGCAAATTGCTTGTCTACTTCTGCCTTTGAAATAAATCCCGTTTCTCCATATTGGATGCAAAGGGTTCCACACTTGTAGTAATATTACACCAGACCTGTTTCAGCTGAACAGTGCTTTTGTGAAAGCTAATGAACGCAGCCTTCAAAGACTGGGCAATAATAGTGAGTTATATCCAGGTAAAACGGGTTTACATATCCACTAAATATTCAGATTTATCTCTTTTTTTTTTTTTATCTGGCCTGATATTGACAAATCCCATCGGAAATAAAATACTAGCAATATTTCTCGATAAACGCGTTATAATACCAAAACACTGACTTAACAGTAACCTTAAAAAACCGCTGTTTCAATATTTCAGCTACTACTGATAGCAACGATTATTGATTGTCCTTCTTCAACATTATATACAATAGAAATTTTCCTCCAAGGCACTTCTCAAGCAGCGCTGAGATGTGAAATAGAATTCAAACTAGTTATAAAATTATTCGGTAATATTATAAGGGAAGAGGAGACGAGACAAAATTACTAGGTTAGAACATCTAGTATAGAATTTTCCTAAATTTCTGATAGCTGAAATAGCTAGAATGACCTACTGATATATTTCTTCATTCTGCCTAAAGGGACGATTTACTTATAGATGAGTTCTCCCTTGAATTTTCTTCATTTACAAGAGCATAGAAAAAGGATTTTCATTGTCGTAATTACATTTATTGGAAGAAAGAAATTTTCAGCAATCTTACAATTGGGGATAATTCTGCCAAGATATTTGGGAACATAACTGAATGAAAACTTGAGAATAACAGCCTCAAGTTTGTTATTCATAGACCAGTATTTCATTATATCTTACTACCTATCCTTGATATAACTATAACTATTGAGATATTTTGTAAATTTATTTTAACACCTGTCTCAGTTTCAGATTAAAAACTGCTAAAAATTGAATTATTATGTCTGAATTTCCTAAAAGAACCCATTGGTTACCGCGTGTGTTTGTATGTGTATATGTATATTAATTTCATCATAGCCCTTTCCCCCTCTATAGGGGGTGGCACTAGAGGGATACAGCTTTCCGGTTTCACAGCAATTCTTGAGAATTGTGGCCGGTAGTCTCAGCCCATTCATCGTAACCCCTTGTCGACGCTGATATGAATTTACAGCTGATGGGGTGGTGGGAGGAAGGCCGAGAGCAATCCACGTTCCTATCAAAAGTGAACTAAGCGCCTTAGTTGACTGTACTTTATTCACAGTGGGCGATGGAGGTCGCTACTTCCCAACGCATATTATGAATGATTGGTGATGAACAAGATTGGCGTTGACACTGCTACTATGTCTATCATAACTGACTGCATTTATATATTTATATAATATATATACATATATACGTAAAGAGAAACCCATCAATACACACGT
Source organism: Macrobrachium rosenbergii (assembly GCF_040412425.1). Classification (NCBI taxonomy): domain Eukaryota; kingdom Metazoa; phylum Arthropoda; class Malacostraca; order Decapoda; family Palaemonidae; genus Macrobrachium; species Macrobrachium rosenbergii. The sequence goes on from NC_089745.1 coordinate 33,009,176, forward strand.
GTCATATATATATATATATATATATATATATATATATATATATATATATATATATATATATATATATATATATATATATATATATATATATATATATATATATATATGACACGTGTGTATTGATGCGTTTCTCTTTACGTCCTTTCCTTTGATAGGATGACAGTAGTCTTCCTGTTTCTCAGTAAGCCTATAGAGGTTCCTAAACTCATGCCTGTTTATTAAACTCAATACATGCAAACACTCATTTACAACGGGAACGAACCTAATATATATATATATATATATATATATATATATATATATATATATATATATATATATATATATATATATATATATATATATATATAAAGAATTTGAATTTTTGTCGTTTATACATGCATAGCCTGTTTTGGTATATATACAGATATTAAGCCACCACGTTCGTTTAACACTGAATCACTACTCCTTGGAGATAACATGCACCGAAAGGGAATTTTAACCGTTAAGTGCTTCTGGAACGGCCAGGATTCGGACCGTCGCCTGGTTTACAAATTGAAGGACAGTGACTTTGACAACCCCATAAATAATGAGTTAACTTAATAGCCTGAATCACAAGTGAATAGACTGAAACGAAACATAAAAGAATAAGAACATACATTTATAACTAAAGTACGTATGACTGAAAATCCCTGGTACATCAAACAACACAACAAAAGCAAAAATCACAAGTATAAACCAGCAGGATTATTCAAAAATCCGGTAGCATGAACTTTCCATCAAATGGCGTGGATTGTCTGTTTACACTGCTGGTAAAGGGAGAAAATGCCTCCGCAGGGGCGTTCCTAGACATTTTGGGGCCCGGGGGCACAGTCCCAGTTGGGGTCCCTCTTATGCGGTGGGAGGCGAGCGAAGCGAGCCAAAGCAGCTTGGGGGGTTCGGGAAAATTTTTAGAATATGAGTAATTATAGGATCATTTTAAAGGCAATTGTAAATGCAAATTTCAAGCATTTTATTTCTTAAAACTAGGTGTACATTAAATAATTGAAGATCTACTTAATTCATTGAATCATCTGAATGTGTATTATCTGGGCAAATGGGGCCATTATGGGGACCATTAGAGGATAATTGCCTTAGATCGGCCCTGCCCTTACCCCAATCAAGGTTACCCACCCTCCTCCGATCCGTATGAAAAGGTCTAAAATGGGCTCTACGATTGGAAGGGGCCCCTGGAGAGCCCTATTTCTTTTACATAGCATTTTTATTCATAAAACTGGAAATTGTGGCCCTTTAGTGGGCGCCAAACTTTCGGGTCCAAATATAAATAGGGCCCTTGACCATTTTGGGTCACTGGATTTAGCTTGTCCTGTCATAGCAGCAACGGTTAAATTTCGTATTCCCCACTTTGGGCCCGGAGGGCGATTTCAAACAGCAAACCCCGCCTCAGGAACGCCACTGTGCCTGCGGGTGACTATGAAAGTGAAAATCCCTGCTTCCCTAATTAAGAACTGAAGAATAGTAAGAACGTAACTACTGTTATTTAAAATCATATATAATGTAACCTATTTTCAAAGGTTTCTTGTGAATAGAGCACTAAAGAATATCTGAAATCAGGTCAACCTAACACCAAAGGATATCCCAGTCATGAAAAAAGGAAAAAGAGAGACACTTCATCGACAAGATGAAAGGACACCACTCCCTTTGATGACCATTTCAGAATTTGGCTATTTAAACAAGAACAGAAGAACGTCGTATGGAACTCGGCCATCAAGAGAGAGTCATTCTATGTTCGGACGAATGGATGAATGCAAATCATTTATTTGCTGTCGACAAACTGCATCTCTATACAGAACCAATCGGTGTATGGTACTTCCAACTGTGTATGAGAGAGAGAGAGAGAGAGAGAGAGAGAGAGAGAGAGAGGAGAAAACGGTCAGCATACACAGACGAATGTAAATCCAGTATAAACAAAAATTAGCGGAAGAAAAAAGTAGTTCAGACAAAAATCTCGGGTTGGGAAAATTTTCCAAATAAACCTACCTCTTGCTTCCTATAGTTTTCTTGTGCAAGTTACAGGTTCAGCTATTTTTTCAAAATGAAGAGATCTAACAATAGGAAACGCTGAAGCATACGGCTTCTTCCAGAAATCTGATAAGCCTCACGTTGATACTGATATTTATTATTACTCAACCAAAGGATCGTGAATTAAAAGTCAGAAAGAGGAAAACGACAACAAAACACCGTCACTAAATCTTCAATCTACTATCCTGCTGACAGGAAGATTGTGAGAATCCAGTGCAACGCTGGTACTATATTTTTGGCTATAAAATGAATCACTTCTAATAGTTTTACCAAAACTAAAAAGTTCACCAAGAATCTTCTTTGGCTACGAAGTTCAATAGGGCACCTTGATTGCGTCTACATTGTGGTCAATCTATCTGGACCAGTTCTTCACGATTACATGTACTATTAGGTAAATCTCAGATATCAGCCATGATTCTGGTATTTTTCATTTGTTATTTTCTATCTCTGTCCCTTTGTAATGTTTTTTATTTTTCTTTTTACGTTCTTCGTTATATGTTTGCATAGATTTTAGTCTTTCTCTTCTTACCTTGGTTTCTTTCGAGGTGTCCTTCAGATGCTTCATGGATGATGTGCTATCTTTGTATATTTATTCCTTTTAAATATTGATATCTCTCAGAAAGGCGTATAGAGACGAGATCGGTAATTTCTTCACTTTAATTAGTACTTAATATTATAAAGATCAGTACAAAATTAACAAGTTACAACGATAGAAACGAATCACTCTTGAATCAGTCTATATGGGGAACACAGAAGCGATTGGGAGAAGTACTCTCCCTTGAAGGACACAGTTCTGACTCTGGTCTCCTCGTCGGTCTCTCACTCGTTGAACCCTCAGGAAACTTGCTATCTGTAAATCTCCACCTCCTTCTAGCCTTATTGGAAGGATTAATCAGCAAGGCCTCCCCTTCAAGTAGCTGATTGGAAGGACTGTAGTGGGTGTGATTCAAATCTCTCCTTAGAGGACTTGATAGGAGGTGATCTTAGGAGGGTGTGGGAAAGACCCTCCCACACATAATTGATTGGAGGTTGAAGAAGTATATCACTTGGGTCCAACCCCCAAATTCCTGGAACTTCCACGAAAACACCTTCCGGAGAAGGCGGGGACTATAGAATCAGCTGTTGTAAGCATTTAGACTGTGCTGACTCATGTTTTGCTTGGCTTCAATCGCGAGGCCATTATTTCCCATTTTTACGACTGTTTTTATGGCTTAAACACGATATACTGCAATGTAAACATCTTGCGTATTGATAACACGACACAACAGCATTTGGCCGTTATCACTGTGTTCTTTGCCTCTCTTTACTCTTATTTCTCTCTTCTCTCTCTCTCTTAACTTTTTCTCTTTCTATCTCTCTCTCTCTCTCTCTCTCTTTTCTATTTAATTTCCCTATCTATTCTACACCACAACATCACTCGGTCACGCTACCTCACACTGCCCTCAGTGTGACAAAAAGAATATATTTCAATGGATGATTGCAAAATCACAAACAAAATAAAGTATTTATATGATTTCCCATCAAGTCAATTCTCAAAAAATATTTAAATTGCACAAACTGTGTCAATGCACTAATGCAAAAAAATCAATTAAGAATATATGGTAGAAAATTCACATATATTATATCATGAATCAAAAGAGATACATATACATACATATATATACATATAATGAATTGTTATACTGTAAAATGGTTAATTGTTTTAACACACAATGCCAATAATAATACATAAAGAATTCAGCAGCAAATTATGTGTAAAAGATCATTTTACTCTTCATTGGTCCTCTTTATTTCTGTTATAATCTGCTCAATATTTGAAATTACCACACGTTTGACCAAAATTGCAAACACTATTATTACAATAATGATTATGACCAAATTGAACAGAGACAGAATTGGTGAAACATTTTCTTTGTAATAGAAAAATTCATCTACTAAAGCCAACTCATTTATTTGTTTTAACTCTAACTGAGACAGTTTAAATTCTTTAACTTCACTAGAGTAGTTCATGTAGGGCTTATTTTTATGGATTGTGATTTCTGTGAAGACATGAGGTTCATAATATAATTTATTAGGAATAACTAACTTGCAAGTCTTATCAAAAGCATGGACATTATTGAAATTAATTTCAGTACTTACATTATGGCAATTAATAGTTGCTGTTACTGAACTTAGTGAAAACACAAAAAACTGACTGTTCTACTATAATGGAAACAAAATCATGTTTGGATAATTGTGTACACAGTACTGTCTCTTGATTCTTGTTTTCAATTATTTCTTGAACACAAGGATAGGCATTAGTAGTTTCATACAGGTTGTCAAGGTTGCAAATATACTCTTTATCTTTCAAAAGTATACAATCTCTTAATTGAGCATCAGTAATAAATGACATCATTAGTCCATGTTCTTCTAATGCAAAATTGATGTGGTTGACATTTGAGATAATTACGTTTTCCTTTATCAACATGGGAAAAGGATGTATGGACATCAGTACATCTGCCTCTTTTTGATTAAAAGGTAAAATTAGAAGGATCTTATTCTTAACTACCTTGGTGGTTATCAAATTATAATAGACCATTATATCCTTTACCATAGGGGTATAATGTCCTTCTACCAAAAATCACTAATTATGCCCTCTAATTCTCTTGGGTTTATTAATGTTGGACTTAATATTCCTTTATAGGCTAACAAAATGGCATTTAATAGATCTTTATGGTCTTGCAATACAATCCTAACATTGTTCATAAATGTACTTAAATGTTGTTCATCTGTTATTATCTTAATCTCTTTGGTAATGTTTGTGTTCACTTGATTAATAAATTCCTTTATTTTTTTCAATTCATTACTGTTTAAGTTTTGAGAGCTTATAATCTTATTTAACACAATGCCTCTTGTTGCTGCCCATTTCTCCAGTTTGTCTATACGGGCACTTTCTTTTTCTACATTAGAGTCTGTCGCGACTCCAAATAATTGATTAAGTGCTGTTCCTATAAAAGGTAAGAGGGATCGTTTGGATCTTGTATTTAACACACTTCCTATGTCATTATCTAGTTTTTCCAACAATGGTAAAACACTGTTATTTTCACTTTTCCTAATTAATGATTTCAATTCCCTTTGGACATCTTTCAATGTCATTTCATTGATAAGCACTGATGTAATGTCAATACTCACTATGCCTAAGTCCTTTATTAATTTCACAGATCCCTTTTCTCTAGTAGTGCACCCTTCCGGATCACCACCTCAGATGACACATAAAGCAGTGTTATGATAACCAAGAAGAACCGCATGTTTGTATCTGTAAGAATAAGCCTTATCAGATATTCTGTATACATGAGGTATTTTAATGCCTACACATTGTTTATATCTAATAGTTCAACACTTTACATAAATTTATCTTTTTCTTAAATTGTATTTGTTATTTATTGGTTCCTGTTCAACTTCTTTCAATAATTCAACTATTCTCTTATTGGACCAAGAGTCTGTTTTTATTACCTTTACATGATTGGTATGAACAATTCTTTCCTTTAGATCACTCTCACTTATGATCTTTAGCTTATTTAACTTCAACACTTCTAATACCCTGTAAGGACCTTGGAACTTTTGGATACTTTTACATTAGGACCTTCTGGAACATGATTCTGAACATATACCTGAGCACCTACTACAATTTTTGGTTTAGCTGTATTTTTGTCATAGTACTTTGCTTGGACACTCTGAGCTTCCTTAAGTCTAGTCCTCGTCTGTTTGATCGTTTCATATGTACGTCTAGTTTTCCAGGCAATATAGTCATCGTAGTTATAAGTATGTCGGGGTGGTGTTGCATCATCTAGTAACGTATTTGGTAGTCTCTTCTCGTATCCGTATAACAAGTAGTGTGGTGATTCTCCTACTGTCTCATTTACAGTATTGTTTATAGTAAACTGTACGTCTTCCAAAGCTAAATCCCAGTCTTCTGTATTAGGTTTAACTAAAGTTTTCAGGATATCCTTTATCTTACGATTCGTTCTTTCTACTGCTCCATTTGAACTTGGTTTATATGCTGTGATTTGACATTTATTTATCTCATAAAATTCACATAATTTTCTTAAAAGTTCACTAGTAAATTCTGCTGCGTTATCAGAAAGAAGAACTTGGGGACATGAATGTCTCGTAATAATTCTAGATTTAAGAGCTTCTGCTACTGTAATTGCATCTCTATTTCTTACTGGTACGATCTCTACATATCTTGTTAGATAGTCTAAAAAGACTAATATTTGTTTATTCCCCTAACAGTTGTTGGAAATGGACCTAAAAGTCCATAGATACGACCTGAAATGGATTCAACTCCGATGGGTATTTTTCAAGAGGAGCTTTTGGATTTACGTTACCTTTATGTCGATTACAAACTACACAATTTTGTACAAAGTTCTTGGCATCCTCACTACAATGGGGCCAAAAATAGTTTCTGGTTAGGATTCTAGTTGTCTTTTTGATTCCTGGATGTCCTGCTAACTTGTATGAGTGTGTTAGTTCTAAAACTTCTCTGATTAGTGTTTTCGGGATGTATAGTCGAGAATAACCATTCTTCTCTGTTGGTCTTTTATACAGTAATCCATTGATTAAAACAAAATCAGGTTTTAAAGATTCATCTGTCATTAGTTGTCCTATTATATGCCTGATTTCTGTATCCATTCCTTGCTGTATTTGTACTCTTTCCAAATCTAAATCTACCACTTGACAGCTAAAACAAAAAGTATTAGTGGTAATACATTTTCTCTGTTTCTTCTTGGGCTCTGGATAATGCATCTGCTAGTGTATTAAATTTTCCTGGGATATATCTGAATTCTGGTGCAAATTCTAGTACACTAATGAACCATCTATTGAACTTCATGTTATTTGTAAAAGTTCTCTTCTTAAACAAATCACAAATTGGTTTGTGATCAGTAAGTACATTGACTTTATGTCCTAAAATTATGTGTCTAAATTTCCTTAGACCCCAGTATAATGCTAAACATTCTCTTTCTATTGTGCTATAATTTTTTTCTCTGCAGCATTCAAAACTCTACTGGCATAATATACTGCTCTCATTCTTGTTTTGTCCTTTTGTAATAATACAGCCCCTAGCCCGGTACTTGATGCATCACAGGCTAAGTAAAAGTCCTTCGAGAAATCTGGGTAGACTAGTACGGGATTCCTGGTCATTTTACTCTTTAGTGTTTGGAAAGCTGTCTCTTGTTCTTTATTCCATTCATATTTGACATCTTTCTTTGTTAATTCTGTTAATGGTTTGGCTATTGTAGCAAAGCCTTTAATGAAAGGTCTATAGTAGCCTACCATTCCTAGGAATCTTCTCAATGCTTTCAAATTGGTAGGAGCTGGATATTCAACTATTGCTTTTATCTTGCCTGCTTGCATTCATGCAGACCATCTTCACTAATTACATGTCCTAAGTATTCCAAAGATTTCATTAAGAATTGACATTTCTTTAATTTGATTTTTAATCCTGCTCTTCTTAATCTTTCCAAGACTATTTCTAATGTTTTGAGGTGACTTTCTAAGTCTTTGCTAAAAATGATAACATCATCTAAGTAAACTGCAACATTTTCTATATCCCCTAATATTTGAAGCATTAATCTAACAAACGTTAAAGGAGCCAGAAGTGAGTCCAAATGGCATGACTTCAAATTGCAAGTGTTCCTTGTGTGTGCTGAAGGCTGTGAATGGTTTCGACTCTTCGTCTAAAGGTACTTGCCAGTATCCACTAAGTAAATCTAAAGATGAAAATATCCTTGCACCTCCTAACTGAGCTAACATATCTTGAATCACTGGCATTGGCATTCTATCGGGGATGGTGTTGGAATTTAACTTTCTATAGTCTATCACAAGTCTCCAATTTCCATCTTTCTTTGGAACAAGTAGTAATGGAGAATTATATGGAGATTTAGAAGGAATGACTACCCCATCTTTCTTCATTTCTTCTATCAAATTATCAACTATGGGTCTTTGGCTTATTGGTAATCTGTAATTAGGAATAAAGAATGGTTTTGTTCCATCATCTAATACAATTTTATGCCTTAGGACATTTGTTCTACCTAATTTATCTCCTTCTATTGCTATTACATCTCTGTATTTTTCTAATACTTGAATTAATCTATCTTTGTTTTCTGGAAAATCTGTTTTATTCACTTCTTTGCTTAATTCAGATGTTTGACCAGTTACAGAGAAAAATGCTTCTTCTTCTAATGTTAGTAATGGATTGTTAATAGGTATTCCTTTACAAAAGATAATGCCTGCATAAAGTGTTAGTTTGTTATCTGAGTAGTTCTGGACATAAACTTCACAAGTATCACCCTTCATGTGGACTAAAGAATTATCCATTCTGACAAATTCTGGTAACTCTTCATTTAGTAAAAGAACATCTTTAACTCCTATCTCTTCTTTTCCCCTTAGATGTATTTTTGTTAAACACTTTGGATGCAAAATTACCTGTCTGTTTAGTATTAACTGTACTTTATTATCATCAGCAGTGCTTACACAACATACTTCCTCATCTTTTGTTTCTGCAAAGTAACAATGTTCTGCATCTATACTAGTTTCTTCAGTTACTGCTATTATATCATTTATATCTACTTTATTTATTTTGTTTAACAACAGTACCTCATTTACTAATTTCCTTCATTATCATAGCTGATTACTACATTGCTATAATGTTCTGTATTTATCTCTGCATAATTATCCTCATAAATGTCTTGTTCCTTGTCATATTCAGAACACTGGGGATCACCTTTATTTATTTCTGGGTCACTTCTTTTGTTGGAGGGTATAATTTCTGGATGTGCACATCTTATCTCTCTAGTCTGTAATTTTGGAAATTCCTCCTTTCCGTTACCATTCATTTTAATTTGATTGTTCTCTTGATGATAAGTTATTTTCTGTATGTCTTTGTCGCTTGTTGAAGTCGTCTCAGACAAATTGATCAGATTTGGGTGAAACTTTTCTTCTTCAAGCGTAAAGCATACGCTCTTTATTATCTTGTGTAACGTTAATCCTTCCTTCTCGGCAATTCAGTATAATTCCACATTTCTTCATTAATTTATATGAGAACAACACCTGTGCGGGAAAGAACCTGTCTTCTAGAACTATAAAACTTTCAACAGTTTTATGTGACGAAAGGTCTATTTCTAAGTTCACATTGCCTAAACTTTTTTATCTGTTTACCCGCTACTCCTTTTATTATCTTGCTTTGACCCTGAATTAGCGTTTCTTTAACGCCTAAGTAACTTGTTAATGTGTGTTTATCTATTATGCTTACAGTACTACCTGAATCCATAAGGACAGTACATAATTTATTCTGTATTGAATTTTAATGATAGGTAAATCCTTTCTGATTATTTCTTCTTCATCCATGGAAAATACTACTTCTTTACTCTGCAATATGGATAGTGCGGATGAACCTTCACTTCTCCTATTTGCTAATTCTTCTCTTAATTTATCTTCTTGAAGGGACTTTCTTGTGGTATTCTGTGTAGGGATAAATTGTCATTGATTTGAAGACTTATTTGATGCTGAGCGGTTACTACTTAATTCAACTATTTCTTTATTTCCTTCTTGTGTTTTAAACCAGCAATTCTTTGTTAAATGTCCTATTTTCTTACAAACCGTGCAGATTCTAGGTTTTCTACACTCATTTGTAAAATGATTTGTATACCCGCAGTTTTCGCAGGCTGTCTTGGGTCTCGCCCCTTGAGCGGAATAGCTCACTTGGGTTGAAGTGTTTGTGTTTGAGTTTTGACCATATCTATAAGGTTTGTGTGGTTCACTCTTTGTTAGATTGTTTCTTCCCCTTTGATCTGGATTCCATTTTCTTTTAGTATTTTGGGCATATTTCCCTTGGAAGGTATTTGGTCTATTTCCTGCTTGTCTGGAATTATCATAGAATTTATTATTCAGTTTTAAAATTAGGATTATTATTTCTGACTTTCCTTTCATTTTGTGCTTCTGTTGTTCCTAATGAATTCCTTGGATAGATTTATCTCTTTCCTTTGGATTTCTTCTCTCATTGTCTTCAATGTTTGAAGGCTTGTTTTTCTGGGATCAAGTTTTATTTTTCTGAAAGCTTTCTTTTCCTCTTCTCCAAGAATATTATATATGGTTCCAAATGACAGGTAATTTAATACATGCCGTAGCTCAACTAATTTCTGGGCACTAGCCCCAAACTGATCCTTGTCTCCTATAGTAATACCTGTCTTCTCTAAATCTTCGCTTATTTTCTCTATTGCATTCTCCACGCTTGCGTACAAATTAGCAATTGTTTTATATTGTGGGTTTAGAAATCTAGTTAGGTTATATAAACCGTCAGTCTGATTTACTGGTTCCCAGAGTGATAAACAAATTTCTTTAAATTCTACATAGTTATTAAGTTTGCTAAAACTTGTGGAATTCAAAGTTTTATGTGCGTCTCCATGTTCTGAGCTGACGAGCAACAAGGCTTCATTTATCTTAGCTCTTTCATCTGTTATTCCCCTGAAATTATACGACTATCTGCATCTGCTAGCCAATGATTTACAGTATAGGCTTCGAGTCTGCTTTTGTCAGGATTGGAATCATCCACCTGTCCACAGAAGCGTGTGGCGGTTGTTATGACGGCCGCCTGGTTCATATTAAAGAATTGTAATGTGCGAGTATTATTAGTATTATTAGTATTGTTACTATTATTATTATTGTTAGTAGTATTAGAATGATTAACACTATTTTGGTTCTGGTTATTTGTGTTATTATTGTTAGTATTTCCTTGCACTACAGCGGAGTGGGAATTTAGTCTTGAAATTCGACTTCGTCTAATTGTCGACGGTCTTAAATCGTAATGTGAATGTCTAACAGTGTTCAGTAATTCATCAAATACTCGTTGCATGTCCACACACAAAAAAATTTTCACTCAGAGTACATCAATCAAAAAATATTTTCGTTATATTGTACCAAGATTAAAAACAATTTGTCAAATTGTCACACAAAAAAAAATTAAATTCTCTATTGAGTTCAAGTGCACAATTAAAACCTTTTCAATACTCAAAATAAATTTTATATGAAATTGGGCATCATATCATTAAAATTCATTATAATAAGTACACAAAATTACATATATAACTTCTCAAATAATCATCACCAACCGAGTAAAAATAGCTAATTCCTATCTAAATTATTTACTAAATAATTAATTTATCATTGAGAGAGTAATGCTGGTATTTATGCAAAAAGAATTTTATTCACTAGAGAGAGTTTTCTTAATTTTCAATCTTATAGCAAGATGCTAAAAAAAAATATATCTTCACTTATTTATTAAGAGAGAGAGTGGATAGTAAATTCCTTACTGTGTTGTGTTGTTGATATCGTGATATCGCTAAATGTTGTTCATTCGGCGGTGAATGTTTCGCTGTCGGATCACTACGTCTGCGTTGTTTTTCCGCTGTGGTTTTCCGCTTTCGGAATCTTGTTGAAAGTTTGTACGTTGTTTTTCTTCAATCACTCGATGCAATGTCGCTAACACTGGGCTTATTATCGCTGTCGGCGTCTTGCTCAATTTGTTGACGGTAACAGTTCAAAATGTTTTTGGCTTCGGGACGCAATAAACTGTTTTATTCACACTCGACGTTCTTGTTGTAAGCTGCTATTCGCTGGAGTATTTTTATTTCTTCTGATATATTTTGTTCGTCGTCGTAAAAAAATCTAAGTTCGTTTTGTAGAATTTCGTTTCACTGTAACTTAAATAATTGCACTGATAATTTCATTAATGTTCGTTTGTTTCGTCTCGCCTTCTGGATCCACTTTAGCTGCCACCAATTGTAATGTTTTTATTATTTCTTTTTACGTTCTTCGTTATATGTTTGCATAGATTTTAGTCTTTCTCTTCTTACCTTGGTTTCTTTCGAGGTGTCCTTCAGATCGCTTCGCGGATGATGTGCTATCTTTGTATATTTATTCCTTTTAAATATTGATATCTCTCAGAAAGGCGTATAGAGACGAGATCGGTAATTTCTTCACTTTAATTAGTACTTAATATTATAAAGATCAGTACAAAATTAACAAGTTACAACGATAGAAACGAATCACTCTTGAATCAGTCTATATGGGGAACACGGAAGCGATTGGGAGAAGTACTCTCCCTTGAAGGACACAGTTCTGACTCTGGTCTCCTCGTCGGTCTCTCACTCGTTGAACCCTCAGGAAACTTGCTATCTGTAAATCTCCACCTCCTTCTAGCCTTATTGGAAGGATTAATCAGCAAGGCCTCCCCTTCAAGTAGCTGATTGGAAGGACTGTAGTGGGTGTGATTCAAATCTCTCCTTAGAGGACTTGATAGGAGGTGATCTTAGGAGGGTGTGGGAAAGACCCTCCCACACATAATTGATTGGAGGTTGAAGAAGTATATCACTTGGGTCAACCCCAAATTCCTGGAACTTCCACGAAAACACCTTCCGGAGAAGGCGGGACTATAGAATCAGCTGTTGTAAGCATTTAGACTGTGCTGACTCATGTTTTGCTTGGCTTCAATCATGAGGCCATTATTTCCCATTTTTACGACTGTTTTTATGGCTTAAACACGATATACTGCAATGTAAACATCTTGCGTATTGATAACACGACACAACAGCATTTGGCCGTTATCACTGTGTTCTTTGCCTCTCTCTTTACTCTTATTTCTCTCTTCTCTCTCTCTCTTAACTTTTTCTCTTTCTATCTCTCTCTCTCTCTCTCTCTCTTTTCTATTTAATTTCCCTATCTATTCTACACCACAACACCTTAACCCTCCAGTCAATATTTCCAACATTTTCTGGATTTATAATTCGTAGTACCTAATTTTTTATTATTTTCTAAGGGCTATTCAAATGTTCAAAAGGTTTCACAGACAAAAATGATCTAATATAATGACCACTGATTAAGGAATTATGTACTATAATTTATGTAATTCTAAAAAAAATTAATAAAAAAATGCTAGAATATAAATGAAAATATGTAGTCAATAACAGATATCAAATAATATACAAAGATATGAGATATATCTACAAAACATGCAACACGACACGAGGAAAATTTCAGACATAATAAATCCCATTTTTATCTCTCCCTCTTAAAGTTGCCCGGATGTATATTTGCTGCTCTGAGACAGTTTCTTCCTAGTATGGTAAACATTACACACTTGCGAGCGTAACAAACATGGAAAAGGAGAATGACACGAAAGCTGACTTCACACTGAGTCCAAATTAGAAGAAAGACAAGTAGCATATTTTGAATGTGCTGATAGCCCGTCGTCTTTTATAATATAAGACACCAGAGGAATTCGGAACTGTCCTTCCAAAATGACTATCAAACACATGCCTCGAATTTTCACAATCCATCGATATGTCACGGCAAAAAAATCACTACAGTCTGGACAAAGTACTAAAGGCCAACAACAATATACTTACTTCTTAATTAGTATACGAAAATTGTATATCTTTCTCCCTTATAATAATTAATGATGGTATTTCAAAATATTTCCTGAATTACCAAAAACTGTTCCAGGAGACTGTCGGTTATTGCAGCATTTTCAACTGTCTCCCTTAATTCACTGCACTTGGTCTCTTTATCAACTAATATTCAAAGGAAAAAAATTAAATTACACCTAAGGCCTTAAAATGCTACTACACAACATGGAAGATTTCATTTTTTCTCCCAAAACGTTGCCCCAGCATGCTGGATCTGAGTTGCGGAAACAGGTAAAAGCCAGATGGTGACCGGTCTAGAGAGTGAGCATAAAGCAACAATTCCAAGCCACAATATCTGCTTAACTACTACGACCAACGAAGATTTCTTCTGCGTTTCAGTCTTAAAACTGAACAGTTTGGTGGGGGCAAGTAGTCCAATTTACCAAGAAAAAACCATCAGGACCCGAAAACAAAGAAGCCATCTTCTCGTCGATATATGCCTAATGCCTGAATTTTTTGGGAGGTAGATTACCAAGGTGTTTCCACTGCTAGCTTTGATTCAGCTTCAATGTGGCGCACCCATGTCTCATTTTGGGTAATTAACCTCGTGTAGAATTTGCCTGGATCAATCTAGAAACACGTTAAAGTATCCTGCAAGTTGTCATCTTGGCCAACTTCTTGCTTGCTAATAGTATTCACGGTACCGACTTTGCAGTGTTGCCTAGCCTAGGGATATAACTCAAAACAGCGTGCACTGATGCCTGTGGTCTCGCTATTTGTTTGGCAATCAAACATCTCTCTCTCGGAACCCCCATGGTCTTAATTAAGATCGTCAACCTCTTCTGGGAGAAATATCATATAAAACAAAGAAATAATTGAATCGTTAATTGAACAGTGAAAATTATCATCTGACAGAATCCTTTCTTCGCTGTAATATTTGCAAATATATTTATAATGATAAAGCTGAAAATACAGAACATTACCACTGAAACTATGGTTGTTTTAACTCCTTAATTTGAGCTGCTCCCATTAGTTGCAATCTCATTTTTAACCATTAATGACCTAAAATATAAAGAAATTATATATGAGAGCACCGTCAATGGATTGCAAAACGTATATAAAAAGAGGACTTGAATACTTCCAGCATGATTAGTTAAGAATTTCTTTTGTATCCGAAATTATCAACCATCAAAGAAATGAAACTCAAATGGGTTATTATAGCGACATTTAATAATAATTTCCCGTAATTAAATCCTCACAACATCAACTGAATAAATAGTGGTAGTTCCTTCATCCGTGGTCAAAATAATTACTTTATTATAGATACCCTACTTTCCAGCAATCGGGAATAAATATTTAGGTTTGCGCTTCAAGGGATCATTTGTAAGGACATAAGAGGAAAACAAGCTGGTTTCAGTCCTCTAATCAGCAACAGCTATTGTTGTTCAATATTTAGGCTGAATGATGAGAAGTAAACTAATGTAAGATATAGGAGCGGAATCAATTCCACGATGAGTAAATTGGAGGAGGAGCTTCCACACACAGTGTATACGAAAGAGGATAAATGTTTCAAACAATACAATTTTTCAATTTTCCCAGTAGTAAAATTTGTAATCAAATACTGCATGTACCTTTATATACTGCACATAATGCAAAAGCACCATTGCTGAGAAGGACATGAGCCGCACTTCATAGTTTAACTATTATTTATGTCATTAACTTTCCAAATTTGTTTATCATATTTGTTCGGTGCTCTGTCGCTGAGTCACGGCATTATACACAAACACACACCAAGATATATATATATATATATATATATATATATATATATATATATATATATATATATATATATATATATATATATATATATATACATATATATATATATACACATATATATCAAGGTCTTTATTTCATGGTATCAAGCTTACCTCGGATCTGGAAAGCATTTGGGTTTCCAACATCTTAATGCTATTTCGAAACTTTACATACCTGTCACTATGTGGCAGAGAAAAGAAATAATACAGTAGATCACTGACCAAACCGACGGAATGAAAAATTAAATCTACTCCCCAGTTTTTTTTTTTTTATTCCGTTCAAAAACTGTATATTTCTATAATATGTTGAAGGAGAACGTAATTCTATATCGAACACAAGCACAGCAAGTTCAAAAACAAAGTAAAAAAAACGCAACAAACGATCACAATAACAGATGACTTTTTTTTCATCAAAGAAAAATGCTTTTTGCTACACAGAGTTTTATCCAATAAAGAAGGGAGAATAACTTCACTCTTTTATATATAAAAGTCTGCTCTAGTGAAGTTTTTGTAACTTTAATAACTTTGCTAGATTCAAAGTTTTCCATTTAAGTTATAGAAACTTCAATGGAACAGACTTTTACATATCAAGTGATTAAATATAAATGAACGAAACTATATCTTAGTGATACAAAAAATAATCAAAAGTAGCTTTCAACCAAAAGCATTACAGTGTCAAAGAAATCTGCACAAATCTATATGCTCTATTTGATTGATGTGAACGAAAAATAGCACATATATTATTACCTACAATGGAAACCAAATAAACGTGAACCAATGTACTTTCTATAAAATAAAAACTGCGTAAATTCGTTACACAGTTGAATTCCTTCAATTGGACTTCAATGACAATCACAACAAAAGTAATCTGTTAATAGTAAAACATCTGCTCCGTAAATATTCAGCAAGATATCGTAGCACAGAGAGAACTCGTACAGCTACACACGAAATAGTGCTTACAAACAGGCTTTTTTTTTCTTTAGGCCTGACCAGCCAACGGAAAACTTTCCTGGGACGGATAGTGATACGAGTGGAGGCAGTAAAATGAACAAGAAAGGACTGAAAGTGGAATCTCCTGAAACCTTTTGGAGATTGGAGTTGAACTCCGTTTTTACGCCGATAGGGAAAGGAGGGGCCCAGAGAACATTCAAAGTAAACAAATACCTGAAAGATTGCCAGGGATGTTGCCATTTACAGAGAAACAACTGTAAGTTTGAGGAAAAGCTTTCGCCCTCTGTTCTTTCTTTTTCTCATTATTGAATTACTCCTTGTTTCTTAGTCATTGTTGGAAAAACTAATTTCAACAGTTTTCTGGTTTATCGTTTAGGCACATTTTTTCCGAGGTTTTAATCCCATTACTCTGACACACACACAACACAACCACGCACACAGCGGGTGGCTACTGAGAAAAAAAAAATAGCCAATGAACCATTCATCACTAAATACTTAACGAAGGCTATGGCACAGTGCAGAAAATGTCGACAAATTAGCCTTTTTATGTACTGTTAAAAAAAGGCTGGTCAGGAGCACGTCGAACCCAAAATATTGAGACCTTTCACGCCATCTATCAAGCAAAACCCACGCCTTACTCTCTTCCTTCCTCTCAACACTCCCAGGTTTTCTCTTTTCTAATCTTTTGTCCTCTATTCTTCCCATATCTTCAAATATCTCGAAAGCTGATCAAAAATTTCATCAAGCTACCCTTCATATTTCAATAAATATATTTTTTCATTACCATTCGACATCCACACTATCTTTATCATATATTACAGTATACATCTACAGTACAGAAACGGAAACAAGCAATACCAATAGTCTTTGCTTTATCATACTTTACAGTTTTAATAACCTAACTTTAAATCAGCCAATAAGAATGTATCAATAACTTTCACGGTTTGTAACAGTTTTAAGAATTCTGTTGAAAATAATATGATTACAATGATAAGAACAGCGATACAATTATGCTAGGCAGTTACGTTTAGTACTAAAATTATTAAGAGCAATAACATTACCAGAACAATTTAATAAGATCAAATATTTCCACGTCTGATAAATGAGATTAAATCTTCGAAACTCCGTGTGTAAACGACAGCACTACTAAAATACTCTTCTACATCTTGATTAAAAAAAAAAAGTTATCATTGTAATAAAACCTTTACGGCCGTATTTACATCGTTACAGTTTTTAGTAATGTCATCTGAAGCTCGTTAAATTTGCATAAAACAATTTAGGAATATTACCACAGCATAAAAAATGACTAACTACGTGGAATACAGTCTGACATAATTACGTTTAGCAATAATTTAATGCTCTATTTGTAGCCTTGTAGCGAGTTGTTGCTTTGTTTGCTTTCAGAATATCTATTTCGCCTGTAAAATGTAAATTGTTTTATATCCTTAATTACAACATATTCACTGTTCATCTTCAGAGTTATCAACGTCATTAGGAAAGATAATAGCATAACTGACCTGGTTCTAACTCAAATATATCACCATTCAACAAGAGAAAAAGTATTTTTCTCAAAAAAATTTAATACACAATTACAAAATACTCTCAGTAGAGCAAATGTTTTACCGCGTCAGAGGGAGCAATAACACACATTTTAATGTACGGAAATACAAAAATACAAGTCCCAAACCCTGTCTGTTAATCATATCGATGTACATCATATGATGTAAAAGTTATCTTCTTTAATTAAAATAATTTTATGTAAAAAAATCGCTTAAGTAAAAAAACCTGCAAAATTTCTTTTAGTACCAACATCCACAACATGCACAAACACAAACGTTAAAAAGAAAAAAAACAATTGTAAATAACATAAAAGATTCACGTCTGTTTATATCCTACGGTGCTGTCTTTCCAGAAAAAAAAGCTTGGGGCTTTTGCCAAATTCCAAAGAACAACCAAAAATTCAACTTTTCTTTTCCTTGTCAGCAAAAAGTTTCCCTTCTCAGAATTTATATGAAAAAGCAGCTCTGTAATAATTAAAGACATTACCTAGTAAAACTTTTTCTAAACAACAAGCGACTTTTTTCCAATCCAGGCTTTCTTGGACAAAGGTGGTTTTACAGCCATCCTCACTATACATATACATATATACATCCATAGACACTATACACACATATTTGCATATATATATATATATATATATATATATATATATATATATATATATATATATATATATATATATATACATATACACACATATATTCTGAGATGAAATGATAGCCGTTGACTTTTTCCACCCCAATTTTGATCCGCTACAGTTCACTAATGCACCGATATGTTATTGCTACTTACTTCATCAGAGGCCAATAGGTTTTATCAGGACTTGCCTAATTTATTCGGTAACGTTCTGGAAAATAATCAAGCCTCTCTCACTGGTCACAAAACTGTCCTAACACCTTAAGTGTAACAACACAAACTTTCCTTGGAGACAAAAGGAACTTACCAAGAATTTGAAATTATATGAAGGGATTAACAATTATAAAGAAGATTTATGTTTCCTATCAACGGCATGACTCGTTTATTCGATGGCATACAAATATTCAAGAATCTCTGATAATTGCCTCTCATATCAACACAGATCAAAAAAACAATAAAAAAGGCATGAATGTCTTTTTACCTTTGTTTAAAAATTACTTCAACATTAACATTGTTTTATAATTAGAAGATAGTTTCTGATTTGATATATTCCCACTGAAGGATGATGGATATACTTCATTATATTTTCATGAGGCCTGTCTATGTTGGTGACGTCCAATTTTAAAACTCGTGTCATCTTCTCGACCTTTAAGATGTGGCTTTAATTTTTTTCTGGATGTACGTCTGAGTTGTTAGTTGTGGTAATATACTGTACAATGTTATGTTTAACATATACGCCTAACTTATTAAAATATAAACAAATAGTTATATGCATATTCGTATTAATTTCATGTCACCGCAATGTCAATTTAAAGTTTTTATCACAAGACACAGAAATGTTAAATATAGAGGTGCAAATTTTTCATAAAGCTTTTATTTTGGCCTACTAATTTAAACTATTACTAATATATGGTTGAGCAATATTTAATCACAAAATAAAGACTACTGAACCAGTGACAAACTGCCTTTTGCACATACCCGCATACATGTGAAACAAATTATACGTTTAATCGAATTCGTACAATTTTCCCTTGGATGATAAGTTCTTTAAAGTCTGTTGATTCTTCCATCTGATATAATAGTTTGTGTTCATGTGACTTCCTTTATTCGTACCTCTCTCATTCTCTACACAAGAATAACAAACCTTTCCATCTAAGTTTAAAATCAAATTATTAAAATTCTATTAAACTAGGCCGAACATACGGAAGTAAAAACTGTTTTAGTAATATTTGCCCCAAAAATGCTTCACATTTGACTTCAACGCAATGCTGTAAACTTATCATACACATTTCGAGAAATGCTAGGGAAATAACACTGGAATGATCTCAGCCAACAAAAACATGAACATCTCAATCAGCCATTACCGGAGATCGATAAAGAGCTTTTCTTATTTTCAGTGACTAAAAGACCATGACACCCTTAATAAAATCCAGATGGAAGAGTGCTGGTATTAAGCCAGCTTAATCAACAACAAATATTCCTGGGTTTAGGTGGTTAACAATAAACAATGGATACCTGACTTACAGAGTAAAGGTAATTTTTTGCTTGATTGGTCAGTAATTTAGTTTACATTCTGATACGACTCTCCTTCCTCTCTTGATAATTGTCTTTTTCGATATACTAGGATAAACTTATTTCAAAGAATAATGTAAAGGCTTTTAATGTTTCCTCACTTACTGAATATTCATGCAATTTCTCCTTTACAAGAAATCTGTTGTTAATACATCGACTGCTTACAATTAATAACATTAACGGAATTGTATGATGTATGACTGAAAAAAATTTATATATATAAAATTAATAGTGACGTGATTGATTTGATTTTAAATGTGCAAAGCCATCAACTCAAAGTAGATCATCAAAACAGTTTCTTAACAAATAGCAGGAAAAATGAAAGAAAATACATGCAGATGTGAGTATTCAAGCAACCAAAGCACACACACATAAATTCTTTAACATCAGTATGAGCAAAAATTATTTATAAAACTTATAAGTTAATTGAAACAAACAATTAAGTTGAAGGCACCCAAGATATTAAAAAAATATAAAATATGTTCGAAATTATAACGACACTTCTCTTACA
The DNA here is from genome assembly GCF_040412425.1 of Macrobrachium rosenbergii. Taxonomy (NCBI): domain Eukaryota; kingdom Metazoa; phylum Arthropoda; class Malacostraca; order Decapoda; family Palaemonidae; genus Macrobrachium; species Macrobrachium rosenbergii. The sequence continues at coordinate 33,029,728 of NC_089745.1, forward strand.
CTTTCCTAGATTTCTGAAAAGAGGATAACTATCTTCATTATCCCAAAACCTGCAAAATAGTTCAATTTTTAGTGAATGATGCTTGTTGGCATATTAAATAAATGGTTTTAGAATACAATATGCCTCAATACCAGGGGAAAGATAATACCAGTTCAAATTATTGAGTATGTGATGCTAACATACTTAGTGGTCACTAAAAATTACACCTTTAGACTTCATGGAAACTACGGTATTTCAATGAAAAATGTGACTTTCACCAATAATACTTCCTGCCAGTCATGGGCAACTATTTAAGTGATTCTGTGCGAAACAACACGTATGAAAAAAACAGCTATGCACAACATTTAATGAACAACCTCCTGATAATCTTTAATAAAAATATCAACAACGAATTACCATAATGATTAGAACACACTAGAAATCGCTATGTTGAAAAAACGTTGCAACATCATTTCTAACAACCAAAACAGCGTAAGAGTAGCAAATACTAACAACATTAAGTTCAAATGACACAAATTCCATAGTAATCTGACCACCAGTGCATTAAACAACAGCCCAACTCAGAGTAAAAATACTTTCGTGATTTTAATATTTTTTTGTATTACAAAAAAATTTCATTCATTTTCCGATACCTGATTTCCGGGCAAGACTTAACACAAACCAAATCCCATGAAGCAATCACCAAGGATAAAATGCCTAAATCTGGAGTATTTCATAGAGAGAGAGAGAGAGGGAGAGAGAGAGAGAGAGAGAGAATTACAAAGGAAATTAACTAGTTGTCTCATCTCTCAACAAAATAACGTATATTGCAAGAATGCAAATATTAGTGATGTTTCTCGCGGGAAATATAAACTTTTAAGCTCTTACCTCCACCGAGAATCACTCCAAGGATAACAATGTTTTTGTGAAGAGAATTATCACGCTGAAACGCTGCTGCATATAAACAGTCATTTCCAACGTGAATTTCCCACGGGAAAGACGGACAGGTTGTGTGTGTGTGTGTGTGTGTGTGTGTGTGTGTGTGTGTGTGTGTGTGTGTGTGTGTGTGTGTGTGTGGAGAGAGAGAGAGAGAGAGAGAGAGAGAGAGAGAGAGAGAGAGAGAGAGAGAGAGAGAGAGAGAGAGAGAGAGACTTCAACTTCAATTAATACAAATTGCGGAGTACAAGGACACTGTATTATGTTTACTGGTAGAGAAAAGCAGAAAAATAAAACTAATGTTTCAAAAAGGGCCGAGATGAAAGAACAGATTGCATCACCTTACCTGAAGTAAATAATTTTACAAATTGGTCTAAAAAAAAGGGGGGGGAGCAGGATGCGCGAGGAGATAAAAGGTGAAGTAATCTTAAGGACGAAGGAAAAATACGAGAATCGGTTTTGTCTATGCCAAGAAAATGCGATGAAATGGAAAAATCAAAGGGCAAAAAGCAAACACTATCTTAGGGAGAAGTGGACATCTAATAGATGAACCAGAAGGAGAAGTGCCTTGCTAAATGAAATAGATATCATAAAAAAATTAGTGCTAAGATAGATTAGAAGCTACGCTGCAGGTCTGTACAGGGACAATATTTATGTCTCAAAATAAAAATAAATGAATAGGGAATAAGGTGAGTAAGACGAGACAGAAAACAAGACCTGGAAATCGTTTCGAAAAGGGAAATAGTCAAAATAAATATAATGGAACAAAATCGTGGGGGCTCATGAGATCATCATAAACTTTGAAATATCCTACATCAGGTTAAAAACATTCATTGTTTCTGATTCTATACTACAAGTTTTGCGTTTTTACTTATAAAATACTATAATTCTTTGAGCGCGCTAGTACCACACAACTTTTGCGATTCCAAGAAATTTTTATAAATACTTTTGTACGGCTGGCTTAAGACACGTCAGCTATTATATCAGATGGTTTATACCTATATAAGGTCATGCATTTTGATACGGAAAATTCCTCGGCAACAACTCGTTGGCTGACGGATTTCATTATGAAGGACCCATATGGATATGAAAATCATGTACGGTGAATCTTGAAAAAAAAATGTGGGTTTTTTAAGCTTTCTTACAGTATACTTCAAGACGATAGATCTATCAGATTAATAATGGCAACTGTCAAGTCCGTTAGGCCCCGCAAAACCTTTTACTTATAATCACTCGTTGGTCTTTCACAGTGGCATGATAGCCTTCAACATATACTCGAGAATTTTCCTCGAAATAAAGATATTCTTCGCAATTCCCTTGTGTTTCCAACTTTTTATGCCTTATTCCTCACTACTCATTCCTAACATCTCTTGACTTACACTGACTTCCCCTTCTGGTTTCTCTTTCGCTTTCTTCTTAGCCTTCATAACTTAATTTCGTTGGTCAAACAAACGTTTTCTGCTCTTCCCCTCGAAACCCACTTTCATCTTGTTTGCAGACAGATGCTTCTGCTGGAATGCTTCTGCCTCTGACTTTCGAAGAGTGATTGCACATGGACTTATCCTGTTTCTTGATTTGCAGACTCCATTAACACTTTCATTAAAGGTTTCTCTTTAGAATTTTGCTCTTGCAATCGAGGACTAAATTTCCTTCAAAAGATCAAAGACGAAGAAGTTTGCATTATGCCTGATCAGCTCTACCCATGTACTGAACCTTCGTTAAAAACTAGTCCCGGGGTTAGGAAGTCTAAGCATTTTCAAACTCTTACAAACTTACAAGTTCCACGAACAAGAAAAATTTTTCATTGTGGCAGTAATCGAGAACCTAGGTATCACCACAACTCTATAGGTCACATTCTGTCTAAATAAGACAAAATCATGAGAAAACGGTAGTGAGATGTCCAAAATTCTAAGTGCATAACTAAAACTGCGGTGATTTTTTATAATTTCCTTTTTCATTTCACTGTCCTCTAGAATGGCAGAAAAATAAACCTCGGGAGAACATACCAATCAATTTAAGCAGGAAAACTGAATTCACCAGGCGAATTCCAAACCTTTTTAATTCAAGAATATATAATCTCTCAATATAATCATATAAAAGTACGTCTTCATAACTTGGTAGCAGCTTCCTTGACTGGATAAAGAAAAAACATGGTATCTAAGGAATTTCCTAATCAATTAGTTTCAGTTTCATACATCCAGAGCACAGGATTCCTTAAGGAAAAATATTTTACCAGTTTTCTCTCTTTTCCAAACTATTGTACCCAAATCTTCTTCAGCTTAACTCGAGGGGTTCTTCTTATTTTTAACCACCATCATCTCTTTCCTTTCAAAGGTATACCACCTCCCTCCATAATTAGTACACATTCAACTCAAATCAAGTAAATTCTTCTCACTCCCCTCTTCTAGGATGCAAATCAATTTACCCTCTTAGAAAAAGAAAGCATGAGGAAAGAAAGAAGTCTTTTCTCATTCAAAATATATGGATTCTTTATGACACGTAAGCCATAAATTGAGGTAAACTACATGTCCCCACGAGTATAGTTTTATAAAATGAATGAAACTGCATTTTCTAAAGAAAAAACGTAATACATTCTATAAAGCCCAATTTCACAGAGAAAATGTCATTAATTTTTCTGTCGATTGAAGAAAATCAGAACGTCCTATTCTTTTAACCGATTGAGTGATATAAAAACATAATAATAAAACAGACTGAGATTTAGGCTTATCTTACATATGTTGCCTTCTGTAATGAAATTCAAATCATACTGGTTTTCGCTAATAAAATCTTCACCACTAACTAAGGTATTCAAAACGTACATTTCATTCCTCTCAATTTACTATAAATAAAGAGTATAGGCAGAACAAAAATTCACTCATAAATGGTTAAGAAAAATCTTTGGTAGGATTTCCATAATTACAGAGTTGAATAAATTTACAGGTGTCTTCATTCTTAGTACTGTTACAATAATAACCATTAACTGTAATACTAAATTTCTTATTAGATCTCAACAGCTATACAGAACACAACATATTAATACCTTTACATATTTTCCATGAAGACTTTTGAAACACACTCAACCGTAAGTGGAATCATGCAGTTGGCTGATTACAGAAACCAAATTAACATTTTTATACATCAGTCACAATTTTTAAGTGAATATCAGGCTTAAAATATTTTGTGTAACCACTACAGCACCACACCGACATAAAAGAAGTCACACCACTGTAAATATTAGACGTACAACGGATATTAGAATCACGTCTAAGAATAGCTTACTCTCTTTTTTCTAGCATGAATGTCAAAAGAATGAGCTAAATACAGACAAGGAGTCATTTCTAGTTTCTGCGGCAATACTGTTATTTCTTCATATTCCAAGGAACTCCAACAAGACTTCAGCAGCAAGAAGTCTGTGTCAATAAAAACTGTGACTTAAGTTTCGTAACTACATCTTGCTGCTCGGTTACCTTTCATGGCCAGAAATCTGTTTCCCATTATTTTGTCAAATATACAATTTGTTCATTATCATGCAACCTCTTTATGGTTCAACACCCCTAAATCTCTGCTTCTCTAAGAACTCTTTTGGCATTTGGAGTCCATTCATCTACATGGTAATTATCGCACCTAAGTTTCAAGAGACTAAATACCCAAAATAATTTGCTGCTGTTCCATGAATATACTCTATGAAAGCAAATCAACAGTCTCTGCTGCTGACATCCGTGAAAAGTGAAAATCTGAAAATGCCTATCCCTATTACATGTCAATACCCTTCAATGCAATCAAGCAATTTTATTGAAAACGTATTTAGTCATTTGGTTTCACTGATAGTAGAACCTTTGTTAAATTAAATCATAATTTTGTTAAATTAAATCATAAGTCAATCTAAAATTTCAGAAACACGAAACAATTATTTAAAACTATAGATAATCAATTATCGTCGTTACACGTAAATCTACCCATTCATAAAAGCACGCAGGAATCCTGAACATGAGTATCGCATATGAACATGCACATTTACAATCATTCTCTTTGTCTCATGTGTATAAGATTGTTTGTTGAGAGAGAGAGAGAGAGAGAGAGAGAGAGAGAGAGAGAGAGAGAGAGAGAGAGAGAGAGAGAGAGAGAGACGCAAATCCCACGGACTACAGTAACCTTCATCTATTGTAGGTGACCGTCTCCTACCTCGAGACCCTTCATCTCAGAAATCGAGGCAACCAGTGCAAACAGCCCAACAGTTCTGTTAAACAGAACGATCATCGTTTTCCATTACCTTAAAGGTGCCTTCTGTTCATTGCCTTAACAACACTTAAAAATTGAATTGCATGAGGCATAATGAGAAAAATTTAAACACAACTGAAGAATGCAACCATTTTTAAGCAAACACAAATTCATGTACAGTCATTCATGCACATTTATTTCTGCAACTGTAAATGCAACATATTTTACTTTCATATACTGCACAACAGCAAAACCATATGAATCGCTAAAATATATATACTATATATGTATATACAACATATAACTTTTTTTATATATATATATATATATATATATATATATATATATATACATATACGTGTACATATACCTTATTCAATAAACCATTTCGGTTTATCAATAAAATTTACTAGTATTATATAGTTTACCATGCGCTTTATAGTGAAGTGAAAGAAAGTGGCTAAATATATATTAGTTTATCAGGTCGTAATATTCAACTAACGCATATAACACATAAGGTTACTGCTAACAAACTACGTCAGCCATCTTCTGAAGAACGTTCACCCATTCACAGAAAAACATCGTCATGAGGACAGATTTAGTTACTGTAAACTATGAATTATAAAACAAGTCCATAATTAATATTTCCTAACCACTTGACTTGTAAACCAGAATAGGCATTTTCACGATAAAGACCTTTCACTGAAATTTCATTTTTTTTACTTGATAGTGACAGAAAGTAAAAAGATATAAAAACAAATGCACTCTCATGCAGTACGGACATGAAAATGCTTACACCATCTAAAACTTCCCCAATAAAGGGATATGAAAGGTCAAAACCAGAGAGGTAAAATCCGACCACATCGTCTGCAGCACTTTACACGACACGCTGGGATTTTTCCAGATGTAAAAGTTAGCAAACAAGGTTCTATTTGCAACCGCATCTTCCCTTGCGACTACATTTCCAGATTGTACAAGTAAGTGTGAATAAATATGGTATAACATACGAGTGGGTGCCTTGCGAAAGGGGCTGGCTTCGCATCTCCGAAATGTATACACAGTTCCGGAATCCATGTTCCGCTTGTTGACACGGAAGCACGAAGTATACTCGTTACATCGGCAGAATCATTACTTATTCCTCCCAGCCAGAGCGCCAGACTGCGGATCATCGGAGGAAATGTACTGAGTTATATAAATCGACAACTGTTGTTCTATGCAGAGTGGTAAACATTGGTTTCATATCCGGTAATGCAAACAAATGCGGGAAAATGATTAAAACGGAAGTTCTCAGAAAAACTAATAGGAAGATATAATATCAAAGGTTAAAATCAACACCAAGACTTTCACGACCTAAGCAGTCATTTCGCTCTCATTTTCTGCTGTAGACGGGGACACTGACACTTTCTTTCCTTATTACCAAAGAGGAAATTAGCAATCGAACTCCAGTATATAGCCTGTAATGAAGACGTTTTATGTGGAGCGAAATAAGCGACGACTGAAAGGACAAATAAAATCTGAAATATATTCCCTTTTTCATCTTCTTCTCAGTCCATCTCCTCTGACTGCAAAACTATTTCATAGATCTTGCAAGCGCAAGAATAAGCCTGATGTTGACTTTAAAAGTTTATGGAGATACATCTCCCTGATTGCCCATCAATACAGCGAGGCCGTACTTTATATCCGTTTCTTCCCCGAAAACAATTTCGCAATCTCAGTCCTCGTACATGTATCAATAAAGCAAAGAGCAACCGTCATATCGGAGGTGCTCCTTTTTCCTCTGTCTTTGCTCTATGTCTTCGCTCATTTTTCATCTTTTCTGCTACGTAAAGTTTGACTTATTTCACAGTTGGCATTTGTTGTAGGACCAAGGAATTTCTTAAATCGTGTTCTTCCCTTTTTTACCTATCATACTTTAATCAATTAAAGGCTAAAAGTAAAGCATTTAACTTTTCAACATTAAACCGTTACGCGAACCTAGGCAACATTAATATTAGAAACATATCTAACCCTTTAAAATGTTCCACGATACTTTCTTACTATTCATAAGTACCTTGAGTTTTCATTCTCGTGTCCGTTCACTTTTCTTATCTTTCTGTTATATATATGCTACTTCTTGTTAGTCAGTCTTGTAATGTATTTATCATTATTGTGCATACACACTCATTACAGTATATAGAAATTATACACACACACACACACACACACACACACACACATATATATATATATATATATATATATATATATATATATATATATATATATATATATATATATATATATATATATATATATATATACACAGAGAAAGAAGTCCTTGATTTATTTATATGTCAATAATTTAAAGAAAATATTCGTGTGTTTAAGGTGAGGCAAACACTCATTGATTGCCTTAAGCGCTCATCTCCACTGTCTCCTTCCTGCGCCTGACCTTCACACTTTCACTTTTCTTCTCCTATCCATTTATAAGTATTTATAATCCCTACAAAATGGAACCCCTCCTGCTTTTCTCCTACTTTGTGTCTTCAGCAGGTCATTTACCTAAGAAGATAAATCCGCCCATAACATGCAAATGGTGTACTTGAAAATTAGAAAGGCCCAGGGTCACAACAACGAAGCGACGCAAGTTGTCTCTGGGTTGGTACCCCGACAAGTCTTGACCAACAAACTCCTTGGATCTACCACAGGCAAGCCCATCTACATTTGATGACTTCACCACTGCGAACCATGTACTCCTTAAGCCCTCCTTCACAGATCCTCGCATGGCCTAGACAGAGGAAACTTGAAGGAGACATCATTTGGTCAGAGAAAGCTACAAGAGGCAGAAGTTGCAAGATGATCAGGTAACAGCAGCACATACAGGATAACCAATAGTAATTTCGGTATGACAGAACGAGAAATATATCAGATGACAACTCTTGTAGGGTCTTGTATACCCTATTTTGAGTATTGTGAGATTTTATACTAAATAAGCAGTAAGAGTAGTGTATCAGTTGAATACTATGTCGGGGTTGAAAGTAGTTCTGTGTATATCACATTTTAAAGTGGAAATGCTAGTCTCTGCACCAGTGTTCGTATTTATTCTCAAGTTAAATTCTAGGAAGCTGTATTGCTGTTATAAAGGTAACTAGCATAATTCTGTTAATCAGTAATGACAGGTAAAGTCAACTCCCCTACAGACTATTTAAGACATAGTGCCCCGTAGTAAAGTGCCAAACTGTAAGTGTTATATATTCATGTAACTTGATGTTAATATTTTATGTGTTGCTTAGTAAGGGACGTGCCTAAATGAATGTTTGGACTATCCTCAATTCTGGACATGCATGATAATCATTATAAGGAATTGTAGTTCTGACTGAGAAGTCATTTGCTGTTGTGTCATAAAAACTGCGGCTCATTTTTGCATATCTGTTAAGTCTATGGAAAGTGTAATGTAAAATCAGTCTGTGTAAGAGATCTTTCAGTTAGTATTAGCGGTCTTTCCATGACAAGGAGGGTAGCTGAGGAGATTCAGATTCGAGTTAACATCCACCAGGGAGAGTTACGTCTCCCCTTGCTTTCGTGCTCCTCAAATAGACTGTTCTTGTTAAATAATTTGTCACTGCCTTACAGACTTACTGTAGGAGATATTTAATTTTCCAAGTGTTATTATTACATTAGTAATACAGCGGAATCCCATTTTCCTTGTCACCCAACCTAGGATCCAGCTTCATGGAAAACTTGTGTAAATTAAATTCATACGCATTCCTATGGGAGCCGTACGTAAATTTTCTTTCAATCATAACTTGTGTGTGCATCAAAGCTGTATTTCCTAACGATTGCTCATTCTTGTTGTCTTATTTTTATTTCGTTGTATGTGTAACTTCATTGCTATCTGTTTTCATTTATTTTATTCCTTTTATTTCTATTATTTTATTCCTCGTGTGAGTCATTTGCAAATGCTTGCTAATTGTGAATAACTTGTAAAATTGTGCAAACTAATAACGTTATAACAAGTCACTGATTGTCCTACATTCTATATCTGCCCTTCTAGTGCTATTATTTTGATTACTGTTATGGAGTTGAAGCTTAAGCTAATGATCATCAATAAAGTGTCTATGAAATTCCTCTCCTCTCCCAGTGTGAAATAGTGGAGACTGCAAGAAGAATGAGACAAAAACAGAGTAAACGGGGGTGTTGTGATCTGGTGGTTATTGTCAAGCCAATATCTGGATAAATAAGTTTTCACTAAAGTGATCGATTCTGATTGACGCAAGTACGAGGTAGATGCAGCCTTCAGAAGAAAAAAGCTAACCCAGGGTGTAAATAAAGAGGTAAATTCTTTCTATGCATACCTCCACCAATTCTAATTTCAGGGTAGACCATCTTACCAACGACAATGAAATTTGTGTAAACTGCACCATTACATAACTACACACATATATATATACACATATAAGTTATGTAATGGTGCATTTACACATATATATATATATATATATATATATATATATATATATATATATATATATATATGTATGTATATATTTATATATACATATATATATTTATATATATATATATATATATATATATATATATATATATATATATATATATACAATCAGAAAGCTACAAACGTCCTTTAATATCCAATTCACTCTACCTCGGAAGTAATATATTTTCATATATGTTACCGAAGGGGAATTGACTGGTTAGTGTGTCACTGTAGTCCTGATTCCCCCGTCCGTCGCTGGTTCGATCCCACGGGACGGTGGACTTATTATCACCTAAAAAAAAAAAAAAAAAAAAAAAAAAATTCCCCTTCGGTAACATATATGAAAATATATTACTTCCGAGGTAGAGTGAATTGGATATTAAAGGACGTTTGTAGCTTTCTGATTGTATATGAATCACGGTGATGTGATAAATAGTCATATATATATATATATATATATACGAGTATATATATGTATATATATATATACGAGTATATATATGTATATATATATATATATATATATATATATATATATATATATATATATATATATATATATATATATATATATATATACTGTATATATATTTATATATATATAAATTTCTGACTCACATCAGGATCGAACCCAAATCTTTCAACTAAAAGGCAAGGGTGTTGCCCACTATGCCATACATGTCAAAACAGAAGTTGGAACCTGAGGGCGACTGCATCCAAGGAATTACCTGTGCAAGCTAACTGCTTGCATGCCAGCGTGTTTTCCCCTAACTTCCCAACTCAGCAATGACCCAATTGATAGCATTTCATTCGATTATCCCTTCTGAGTGAATAGGATAGAAATAATCAATAAACAATCACGTGTGGAACAGAAATAAATTTCTGACTCACATCTGGATCGAACCCAGGTCTTTCAATTGAAAAGCAAGGGCGCTGCCCACTAGGCCATACAAGTCAAAATAGAAGTTGGAACCGGAGGGCAGCGCCCTTGCCTTTCAATTGAAAGACCTGGGTTCAATCCTGATGTGAGTCAGAAATTTATTTCTGTTCCACACGTGATTGTGTGTTTATTATAGTTATATATATATATATATATATATATATATATATATATATATATATATATATATATATATATATATATAATATATATATACATATATATGTATATAAATGGATGTATGTATGTATGTATATATGTGTATGTTCCACATACACTCTGAAACACATCGAGCAATTTCGACCAAACTTGGTATACATATGACTTACAATGTCGAAATGAACACAGTTTGGGGTAAGACATCACTAGTAAAGAACGGAGCTAGTGCCCGTAGACTTAGTAACTTTACGAATTTATCATACCTAATTTCGGTATACATATGACTACTATCTGGAACAGAATACTGTGGGGGTAAGACATCAATGGGACCAAAGGGGGTGGGGGTTGGGAAGGGGCTGAGAGAGAGAGAGAGAGAGAGAGAGAGAGAGAGAAGCGTCGAATGCCGCATGTGGTGATGTTCTTAGGCGCGGTAGGACCCAAGGGAATGCCTTACTCCAACTCCCGCCTTGACATCTGGCGTTGAGTGATGCTTTCAACGATTGGTGTAGCCTTTTGAAGATGCCGTTGGCTTCTGGGTTGTAAGCCGTCGTGTGCACTATCTTTGTCCACAAACTGTCTTCGGTGGCGTTCCATAAACTGGACGTGAAGTTGGCCCCCCTGTTACTCGTGATGATCTGAGGGACTCTACGTCTGCTGACTCATCCGATGAAAGCTTTCACACAACAATCCGCCGTCTGTTGACGTATCGACAATGCTTCTGGCCACCTAGTATTTCTGTTGATGATGGTGAACAGGCATCTGTACCCTCGAAGGAGGGTAGAGGGCCCACTATGTCGACAAGGATGCGGGAGAGACGGCAGCGTGTTGTGTGGAACTCTGCTGTTCTGCTCTCTACTTGCCTCGTTATTTTTGACGTCTGACACGGAAGGCATTCTCTCGTCCACTTTTTGATGTCAGCTTTCATTCCCCACCAGATGTACCGTTCCACTACAATTCGGGCGGTTGCGCAGCCTGATGGGTGGGACAGGTTGTGGGCGAGGTTGAACGCCTTCCTTCTTATACCTGCTGACAGGTGGGGGCGAGGGCGTCCGGCACTTGTTTCACAAGCGATGGTCGTCTCTCCATTGCTCATAGATAGGTCAATTCTTGTCCCGCCGCAGTCGCTCTAGGTCCATGTTGTCTTTTAGCACCTCTGCTATTTCCAGATAAGCTATCCCGATCTGGATGGTGTTGGAGGTTTCTCAATAGCGCGTCAGCCACGGTGTTTGAAGACCCCTTCAGGTACTTGATGGCGCAGGAGTATTCAGTTACTGTGTTGTGGACAGGTGACGCTGCTGTTGTGCTAACCATGCATCTGCGGTTTTTGTGAAGGCGTGCACCAAGGGTTGGTGGTCCGTTTGTATGACGAACTGCTGTCCTTCGTGCATGTGGTGGAAGTGGCGGATGGCTTTGTGGACTGCCAGCAAATCTCTATGAAATGTGGAGCACTTTTGTTCCGCTATCGTTAACTAATTGCTGAAAAACGCCAGCGGTCGACGACCATCACCTGTGTCCTGCTTCAGTACCACGCCCATCGCCGTGTTACTCGTGTAAGTCATCAAAATGAGGGACCTACGGGGTAGAGGAAAGATTAATGTGGCTGCAGAGGTTGCTGCCTTCTTAGCTAATAAAAATGAATTATCTTGAATATTTGACCAACATAATTTTTTGGGTTTTCCATTTAAACAGTTATATAAACAACATTAATCACTTATAGCGAAGTATTCATCTGGCAGAGCAGCATTAAAAATCTAATGTTGATTTGATGTAAATATCAGAACTTACAATTCTGTTATTTATCATAATTCAAAACACTTGAAACTTTATATTTGCGAAAGCTGCAGTGATTGTAACGTCTAAATTTGTTTAACGAGACTACCGAGTCATTTCTGTTCTTTCATGGGGCTCACCAAGTTACTAGTTATAGAGCAGTTATAGAGCATTTGAAAACTGGAGCAAGGTAAAGCTGAAGAACTTAGACAGCTAAGTAAAAAGGGGATCAGAGGGAATGGGTTCATTATGCAAAAGTGAAAGGAACGTAGCTGTTCCCAACAAGACGATACCAAGAACCACTAGTGCTACCTCCCGTGTAAAATGAAATTCGAGGTGCACTGAAAGTGGTACCCCTTACGGCGATCTCAAGAGGCTGACGATATATTAGGAAAAATGCGTCACATAACGCCATTAAAGCTAATTAATAACAACAGTCTTTTTCACTCTTGACTGTCAACGAAAGAAAGAACTTGATAAGAAAAAAAACAAAGGTAGTCCAATAACGTATACTGGCAGAACAGAAATATAATTAGGGCAGTGTGTCCAGCTTTGACCAAAGATGCAAGTTAAGGAACATCTAGGACGATTTTTACACCTGAAAGAAGACCCCACTACTAAATCTACACACTATCTTGACATAGACAAAACTGCCAAATTGAACTTAATGAAGGCAAATAGGTAAAATACGTCATGTCCTTCCCCTTTTTATTTTACATTCTTCCTTTTGCATGTTCCTGTCTGCATTCTTATTTTTATGCTCATTCCCCATTGGTATCTTTTCACAATAACTGTTTACCGATCTTGTTAAGCAAACGTGTCCCAAATTCACCATACATTCTCATGATCTTAATTCCACGCTTTTTTTTTTATTCAAATCCCAAAAATAATTTCCGTAAGTAGATGCCTTAGACCATAATCTTTTCTTTGAATGGGATGCAGAAGAGTTGCTCATCGTGTCTCGAAGCCCTCACCTATCGAGGCAGCAGACAATGACAAATCATCTTTAAAATCTCAAAAAAGACGGGAAACAATGCCGAGGTGTGCAAGGGAATCATGCAAACTCTTTTTACCACAATTGTTTGAGAATCTGGTACCGACCAGTTCAGCAAGAACATCCAGGCCTATTGTCGAGGTCAGCCCCAAAGATCTAGTTCTTTTCACTATATTCGTTGGTACTGCTGCTCATAATCTATTCAAGAATTACTCCATACCCATTGCAGAGCCACAATCTCATCACCAAGAGCTATATCCTTAAATAAAGCAACAGAAATCGTTACACCAACCTGCAACAGTCACACACCCGAAATATCTCTTGTAGAGATGAATAAGGAGAAATATCACTTCAATTATCAGATGTCACCCGCCCACCAGTCTTTGCCTTAAATTCTCTTTGCAAATGATCCCAACATGTCTGTCTCTCACCGTATTCCCTTTTTGATTTTCTGTATATATTTGCAAAATACATATTTTTTAGCAGAGGAAACGTATCGTTCTACCCTTCGTTTAAAATTACAGTAACGTTTTCTCTTGTCTAAGATAAATATCTTAAAGGTACATAAAAACTAATTGTATACAAAGTAAGAAGGGTGAAAGTATTTGCATCGTCTCCAAAGTCAACCGTAAGAATAAGTTCAGGTGGGAGTTTAACGTAAAACCCATACATTTTGATGGATACAGCACCTTGGCTTTTATTTTAGAAAACGGAAAGATGCAATTTAGTCCTTATATCCTTGTCTGATTTCCTTGGTGATATTTCCACCACTGGCAAAAGGATAGAACGAAATGAATGTGTTAACTAATATTCAGCCATTCACAAATATTGCGTTGTTGGAGTATTCCTGAAAAAACTTAAAAAAGGATTACAAATTTGTTTAGCGTGAGACAGAGATTTTGAACAAAGGGTGGCAGACAATGCACTGGTACATACACACATATTGTGCGTAATTACCAATGTCTTTGTCTAACTGTAACAAAAGCTTTAACATAAATGGGAAAACTCAGCCTCTATTACTTCGCCTAGTGTGTAATGCAAGTTTATTTAAATATCTAAACGCCAAAATGCACATGTATATTGGCATTTGCCAGACAGTTGCTTGAAAATACTAAACGTGCAACAATTAATGCATGTATAAACACAGTCTAAAGGACTTACATATAAACAAGAAAAAGGAAGAATTATTCAAAGCCTTTACATCTTACTAAAGCACTAAAATACCAAAATTAGATTTACCAAAGTGTTGCATTACCTTACTAAAGATAAGAAAGCAAATGTATGCATTATATATATAAATATATATATATATATATATATATATATATATATATATATATATATATATATATATATATATATATATATATATATATATATATATAGACGAACTACAGACTATTTGTTCTAAGCCCTTGTCAGAAGGCTTTTAAAACTAACTATACTTTTAATATTTATGAGGAAAGATTCATTCTAGGTACTAGATTTCATGCGTATACTTTGTAATAAAAGTCCCAAAAAAAAAAAAACCTGGTGAGATCAACACAAAAGGTACACTTCCAAAAGGAAATGTAACAAAAACAGAAGAATTTGGCGAACCATGCCAAATACGAAAAAACACTGTTTACACCAAACTAAAAAAAATCCTTTTATCAACAAGAAACTCCTGAAACAAGACGACTGCAGAACAATTCCGCGAGCGGAAATGGGAAACATAATATCAACATCTTTCCTAAAGCAAAAATAGCATTGCAAGTTGCATTCCTTCTGTTTCAATATTTGAACAATGATATTGGGCAAACAACAACGCTAAATTTGGTGATATTTTTCGGGTGCATTTGGGAAATCAATGGCATTATGCGTAGGCTAAAACTTTCCTCCCACATATCCTTACGCCAGTTCGTCCTCAGGAAACTACATCTATATTCGCAAGAAAATTCGCGTCGCTCTTTTGGTGGTTTCTGTTCACCTCAATATCTTTCCATTCGTTAAACTGTCCATTATCTGTTAGAATGAGAGGCAGCCGGAAACCCAAGAGGAATATTACAAATGTCAGAAACAGCTTCCATGGATAGCATTCCACTTTAAATTCATTTTGCAACACATAATTATTAAATGATAAGTTCAACATGAATGGAAGTGAAAAACTAAGGGTTTCTGTCTCTGATGAAGGAACGCATATCAAATGCTGCTTCCTAACTCATATCGATAACACTTTTAAAAAGTCTTCTTATGTATCATAAGCTATGCGTTAATAGTTCTTACAAAAACAATTGAATCTTATGAAAAACTCATGAAAAAATTTAGCTTCTACATCTACCATGAAATAAATTATGCATATTTCATTTATCATATTATTGTTTTTACACTTTAAGAGCAATAAATGAGGAAAAATTAAAAATCCACAATGACAGCCATTTTGTGTCCATAACTCGAAAACCTATTTCAGGATTTTCTGGGACTTTCTGGATCAATATATAACACAGATCACCTTTATGCATTCCCAAAGCCTCAGTTCGTCAACCTAAATTCTGAGGTTTGGCATAAAATTTGGCTAATTGTGTTGTACTAATGAGTGTTCGTATTTGCATGGAAATCGGAAAAAAATAAGTGCAACGTGAGAGTGAAATGATTGGTTTACAGGAAGAAATGAACGAATCAAATCCCCAAAGCAAGACTAATAGGGTAAAAACCACATATTTAACCTGAAACAGGCCAATACCTATGTATTTTGGCAAGAAAAATATCTCATGCGCCACCTTTGCCATGATTCCTAAACTACATACTGGCATGCACAGTGATCCATAAAGAAAACTGTAAACTAGTACAGTATGTACAATAATGTTACATTAAACAATACTGAATTTCATATAGTAACGCAACCATGTGAGGATGGAACAGCGTGTTAAGATGGACTGGTTACGGAGGAATAGAAAACCAGACATATGCAGGGAATTTTATATATATATATATATATATATATATATATATATATATATATATATATATATATATATATATATATATATATTGAGAGAGAGAGAGAGAGAGAGAGAGAGAGAGAGAGAGAGAGAGAGAGAGAGAGAGAGGTCTGCTTAGCAGCACTCCAATAACATAATGAAATTCTTTACTGTATACGGAGTTACATAAAATGACTTATACACCGACAGAATCAGTTTACACAAAAAAATAAAATTAAACGCAAAAATTAGATAAACGGAACCAGTCTGCCAATGTTCTCAATGAAATCGAACTTTCTCTTTAGATACCTTATACTTTTCTATTGATCTTAAATTGTAAACGACTTTGACATATTAAAAAAAAAAAAAAAAAAAAAAAAAAAGTCAAAATTTAAAGGAGGAAATACTCATCTTTTAAAATCTTTACCCCAAAGAGTAGGGACGAATCTTCTGCAGCCTCGTATAAATCTCATTTCACTTGTAAACAACTTCCACAAAATACATTCAAGAATAGAAGGAATAACAGTTCGTTGCAACGACACTGATGACAGGATCACCCTAGCTACTTACAACTTAATAAACCACACAATAATTTAGAGCAACTCATGACTTTGAGGCAGATAACGTTGATAAATGATTCTCCATCTGTTATATTTGTGCTAAGGACGATACAGTGAAAAATACCTTAAAGCCTAACTTTGTCAAGAAAAAAATCATGATCGTCTTGGAGCGTGTGTGGTGGAGTTGCCAAGCTTCATTAAATCCTCGGCTTCAGGGAATTAAAAGTTTTCCAATAAATTTCACACCAGCGGTTTAAGTTTAGAATGAAGTCCCAGGACTCGAAGGGAAAACAGAAAATTCAACTTTTATGCAATTTGAAGTGGAAAGTAAATGATCCGGGAAAGGGACCATCAGCTAGGGAAGATGAAGGAAAAAAGGGCCAATCTCACTTAGACAACCATTAACTTCTGCTACTTGGCGCAGTTTCGTTTTAGCAGCTTCGTGAATTGACAATAACCTTGAAACTGGGTTAGGGTCATGAAATTAGCTCGTGCGATAGAGCATATAATTATTTTTAAAATTATGGCCGTGTAAGTAGAAACAAAGAGAAGGAGTCGTCTTAAATACTTCAGAATTTCTTAAAAAATTAATCTTGTACCCTTCCATGTACCACTGATCATACAGTTTCGCAACGTTTTTCTATACTAGAAATCAGACCAGTTCACCCAACACTGTAAATAAAGATCGTCTTAATATTCAAAGAAAATATGTTCAAGAACTGCTTTGTGATTCTTTGTTTTGTAAGGAAACTTTTTATCGTAAGGAAAAAACTGTCACGTTATTTCCTACTGCTGCGGAAAAACAACAGAATTCTTGAGAGACACCAAAATAAGCCTCACCAATATTAAGTTATAAAAAAGCGATCACATCCTTTTCATTACAAATAATTTAAACGCTTGCGGCTTACACACGCCACTGAGAAAAAGAAATAAGCGATTACATTAGAAAAATACTTTTAGTTTGTCAACGAACAAAATGACACCGACAAGTCCTAGTTCAAAAAACCAAAAGGAGACTTAGAAAACTACGGAAAAATTAACGGAGAATACTTTGGTTTTTTATAGACTTCACTTCTTAAGACAACAACACTTCAATTATAATAATTAGAACATGAGGCAAAATACGTCTTAGAAACTATTAAACAAACAGCCAACTATAGCACTAATACATTTCACAAGGAAAATGTTGTGTCGAGTCTTAGGAACTTTACTTGAAGGGATCTTAGAAAGTAACTAATACCAATATGGGACGATTTAACCCTACGTCTGTTAAGCAGTTACCTCAAAGATATCGTAAGTAGGCATACATCGTCTTTCTTATAGTTCCCTTTTCTCCGATTAAAACATAACATGTACAGTAACTGATTCACGAAACTTCACACTAACAAACATATAAAAATTAACACAAACACATACACAAACGTGCACATAAACATTTATGTGTATAATACTGATATATATATATATATATATATATATATATATATATATATATATATATATATATATATATATATATATATATTTCAAGACAATTCCCTTTATAGGAGGTTGTTAAGAGTAAGTGAGTGTCCTCCTATTGATGTAAATATATGCATATATATATATATATATATATATATATATATATATATATATATATATATATATATATATATATATATATATATAATCACACATTTTCAAATTATATATGTATATGTATATTATATATACTAATATCTGTACACACACACACACACACACACACACACACATATATATATATATATATATATATATATATATATACACATACACATGTGCATATATATATATATATATATATATATATATATATATATATATATATATATATATATATATATATATATATATATATATATATGTATGTATGTCTATATGCAAACGTCCTGACCCTGGGTCAGCAGTAAGTGTAGTATAGAAAACACCGGCCTACTAATAAAACAAGATCTCGATATTGCTAAAGAAAACTTACATTTTAAGAATGATATATTGTAATTTCCAAGAAATATCAGTTGTGAGAAAGGGCATAGTTTGTGCACAAGTACATTCAAATATACATAAAAAATATGACGCAAAAAGGTACACACATACCCAACCACACATACACAGCGCTCAGGTGGCAGAAGGATGTAGAGACGTTTTATCATGATAAATATTGGTGTCTCGGCCCATTTGTCATACTTTCTCCTACAAACTCCATCCCACTCCTCGCTTAATCTCTAAGCCAGATACTCTGTTCCACCCTTAATCCGCTTTACTCTACTTTAGTGTACTTCTGCCTTACACGATCTGTGTTTACTACACTGCTCTTCGAAGTGCATTCCATTTATTTTCCTTGTCGGTGCCAAACCAATTAATCTATATACATATCATTTTTCATTCAGTCATCTTCCTTGTTACTGCACAGCGTAATGAATTATTCAGCTACCAATATGCAGCTTATTTACCGAGCAAATAATACATACCTTGCGTGAATTTATTTTACCTCTTTTTGCAAATTTCTCCTGTTTGCCTTACTAACAACCTGCTATCACCTTTAGGCTTTTAATTTGAATAACATCTACTTGCTGAGCAGAGAGAACCAAATATGTCAGCTCCCACTCCCAATACAAAACTATTCTTTTGTTTAACAGACCCGAACAATTGCGAACTCTTTTCATATGTTCAACTTTTTTCGAGCAGAAGCGGTCTAATGGGCCTTTCCCTTTTTGGGAATCCGCAGGCATAGGTTACCTTACAAATTATACTCGCTAACAACCGCAAACTATTGAGTCGTTTCGGGAAATTTCCCGCAACACGAAAATGCATTCAATCTCAACTCCGCGTTGTGGATCTATTTTTCTTCCCGAAGCTGAAATGCCTGGTATGTGGGCGCATCGATAGTTCGATGAACTCGACGTTTACAAGCCTCTCTTCCCTCTCCCGGACGCAAACATGTTCGCATGTTATCTAAACAATATCTGTGTCTGTATCACTCGTTGTTCAGTCAAATCTGGACCCTATCCAGATAGCTGTGTGATGATTTTCCGTAAGATATTTTGCAAACGAAATCCATTTTTGCTCTCCCAGATGGTACTGAAACAATACGTACTTCAAACTCATCAATATCAGACCAAACATTAAAAAATCAAATGTCAAAAAAAAGGAAGTTACAAGGGAGACAAATATCATTTTCTTCAATCTAAAAAGACAGAAAAAATCAATGCAGAAAATGCTAGTCATATAGCGCATCCCGTTGTCTGAAAGGTTAACAACTTTAAAACATACGGTAGTGACATTCTTGAAGGCATATTCTTCTTTGAAAAGGCAACTTATGCAAGACACCTTGGAGAAACCGGGATTACACATCGTCGGCAAACTGCAAAAACTTACATAATGAACGGCAAGAACATTACATTAAGGGCCCCAAAGACGACACGACTGCCTGATCAGGTCGTCCTAACAGGAAGTAAACCTCACTGTCCATGTTGTTCTCCTCCGACCGAAAGTGGACCAAGTCAGTTGGTCTCTCCGACCGGCTCGTAACCTGCCATTGACAGGTTCGTTGCTTCCGCTCTAGTTCAGTGACGCTTAACCTCTATGTCTTCGGCATGACCTCAGCATTTACTTCAGTTGCAACTAGACGCTGATAGAGAAACATGACAGCTACGTCTGCAGATACGGAGTTCATTAAACTTATAGGCAACAGCATTTATTGACTCCCCACTGCACTATGGAGAACTAAGTGTAAAAGAAAGCGAAATGAGCCTTATAATGAATTAGCTGAAAAAATGCATGAGAAAGATGCAATATATATATATATATATATATATATATATATATATATATATATATATATATATATATATATATATATATATATATAAATATATATATATATACATATATATATATTCATAAAGCTACAAATGTTTAATATCTTGATGGCTAAGTGGGCAGACATATACAGAATATATGTATATATATATATATATATATATATATATGTCTGCTCGTCCATCCTCAGGTAAATTAACCAGTCACCAGGTTCAAGTTTCAATTCATGAGAAGAAAATCGTGAGATAATTCATTTCTCTCCTTCACCCAGTGTTTAATCCAGATTCTCCTTTTCCGCCTGGGTTTTCCAATTTCAGTTACAAAATACGCCACAGCGGCAGCTCCAAAAGCACAATCTATAGCGTTATACCCGAGCAGTAGGCAACGCGGATACCGGAGTTACAACTGAACAAGATCCGCCGGTCATATCGTCTATGGGGTCCTTCATAAGTGTGGAAACCAATATGAGCATTTCTGCACAAATTGATGTTCAAAGTGCAGATGCAGGCCTTATCTAAATACTCGGACAAGTTCTTGGATTTAAAAAAGAAAAAAAAAAAAACAAAAGATTCCAATGCCACTTGAACCCTCAAACAATCTTGGGACCTTTTAAATTCAGACATTATTTTCGCTCTCAGACACCATTTTGATACAGTAAATTTGAATTCAAGCCTCATCCAATTAAAAATGCATCTAAAGAACTACCACATGATCCATATAAAAAGAAAAATATCAAAAGAGAAGTAATTACAATAAATACCTACCAGCTAGGGTTTCCAATCCTTACGCTATTGATTCTGAATAAACTTCGAAATTCTGTTTAAACTTTTTCCTTGCTTTGAATTCAAAGATTATACAGAAAGTATAAACACCAACAGAAACTGAGATCTTGATAAACATACGGTATAATCATTCAAAATCTTTGTTCAGTAAGCCTACTACTGTATTGTACTCTGGTACTAATTCTAAATCTTAGAAATTCATCTATGCGTGGAGCTTCGTCTTTTCCCTTATGGTAGCTTTTCTCACTCTATTTTACCATATAAACCCTAGCATTTTTCTTAAACCTTATCCTCAAAATGAAAAATGATCTCCGGTTTTCTTACCGTACCATGATCATTATAGTTAGCAATATTCATTTCCAGTACAATCTCACTGGATACATGAGAATTCTACTATGCAAGCTTTGCAAATCTTGTTCTGTTTAACTGACTGAAGCAGTATCAAGAACGAATTTATCTTTACTCCAACCAAAACTTTTTCATTGTCAACCAGTTTTGTTCATTACAAAATCAAAGAGAAAGGTAAACAGCAAATTTTACATAGTGCAAGGTTGGGTAAGAAGCCCCTTCGGGGCTAAACGCCCCCACCTAACATTTTCTTTCCTACTTTCTTCTACCAGTCACTTGCTAGAGTACTCAGCGGCATCTCTGCACCCATAGGAAGGAATAAAATAAATAAAGACGACGTTTTTCTTTTTGGATCATTTACAGTAAGTTTTCAGTGACTTTGAGGTTGCCTAATTATTTCAGCATGCTTACATGTTAGGAGACCAGGGACATCTCAAACACGATGAAAACCTTTCGGATAAAAGTCCCCCCCTCTCTCCCTAGGTAAGAAGCCCAGGGGTGGCGTTTTACTCCATTTATACAGTAGGTGATATGACGTTTCATGTGATTCATAAAGTTTATTACTTCTCCAGTGAAAGTTACTATGGTTTTTTGGGTTCAGAATCAACATGGTACGTCTATATAAGAGGAAATCAACCGAGGCTTCCTACGGAGAGAAAGCTCTACAGGACGCTCTTCTGGTAATTCTTCAGGATGGGAGTTTAAATCTGCCTTAAAAATTATGTATAACATTAAGGCGCCTTCGGTTGACTTATTCTTCAAAGTATATCGCGAAGTTTTAGTTAGCAGAAATTTTAGTCCACGACAAATATAGAATCAGGATGAAACTGGAACTACAAATGTTCAGAGCCCTGTTAATGTCGTTGCAACGAAGGATTCGCGAGCCTTGGGTTTAGAACTGCTGGTTTATGGTCCTTCAATGGTAATGTATTTACTGATGATTTTATAGCAGAAAACCTGACCTACTGGCAGAAACATAAATGAGTGTACCTAATGAAAAAATGATCGGCACAACAGCTGGTTATGAAAAGATCTCTGAGCCAACACGGAGTCCCCAACCTGGAACATCAAACGAAAATGAAGCAAACCTAAGTAAAAGCGAGAAAGAAAACGGAAAGCAGAAAAGGTGAATATAATCAAGTCATCAAAACAATGTGTAACCTCTTGAAATGAAATCGTCATAGTCATCTTTCTGCACAAAGAAAGCAACAAAGTATCGAAGAAGAAAGTTCTACCTCCAGCTTCGTCTGGAGATGAAGAACGGCATGCTTGTTGTGTGCTGAGCCATTTGCCACCAGCAGGCCATCGGAAAAATTGACTGAATGCATGTCTTAGGAAAACTGGGCACACGAGGAATGCACACCAGGAACCGAACGTTAAATACACGTTATACCTGTGAGCCAGATTTCTAATTTACCTATGTTCATTATGTAATTTTGCTGACCACAAAAAAAAATTCACTGAAGAAGAAATGTTTAGTTGCAATGTTTTTTTTCTTCCATGAAGGAGTAGAGGCTTGTGTCCACATGTTATTATGGTTGTCTATACTAAAAGAAGACATTTATTGTCTTCATAAATAAAAAATATTCCTAATTTCTCTGTCAGCACATGTATTTTTTATCCAATAACACGATTCATAGTAATATGAGAAAAAAGAAATGCTTAGTTCCATTTTTACCCAAGAAGGAACCTATACTACTATATTTATGTTTTAGTGTAAATAAACATTGCAAAAAAAGGAGGGTATACACTGATATAAAAGGAATGATCAAGTTACCTTTGTTTGTTATGATTTTTCTTGTGTTATGTTTAATGGGGTAAAAGATCTACCCACGAAGCGTTTTATCCAACACCTGGAGCAAGACGACCATTTTTTACTTTTTATTCAAAATCCATTTTCATAAAGTTCAAGGTATGATATGATGATGTGGTACACATCGATGATTGTTCGTGATATAAGCTTTCGATTAACTCTTTATCAAATTCCTACTACAAAATCTATGGCTCCCAGAATGTATTCTTCCTTATAGGAGGGGGTGCTTCTTACCCCCACCTTACCCTACCACTCTCATGGACCTCCCTCCCTTCATATTTATTGCAAAACAAAAATTAAAACTATCCGGTCAAATTCATAGTTGAAATTTAGAAGTTCATTTGTGATATAATAAAAAACCACAGTTTTTGACTTCTACAAATAATTTCCTTGAAAAAAAAAATCCAATACAATATCTACCAATAAAAATCACGTCAGTCGTGTGATGACAACTTTAATCAGGTAAATTCTAAAAATGACGTCTATTACCCTCATACGGAACTTTCCTCAGTGATAAGGAATTATACTGTAATAAGAAAGTAAAATTCTTCACTGAACTTTATTTAAACCACTAAAATCACATTTACTCATTTATTATGCGTCTTGACAAGCTTTAAGACATTTAGCTATATAGAATAATTTACTGACCAGAGCTGCGCAAATAAAAAAAACTTGCAAATTTTACAATTCAAACTTTGGTCACAGTATCGACAGAATACATTGTTACAGACTGAAAATTATAGAGGGGTGCTCACATTAGATATTAAATGAAGAAATTTTGTGTGATGATGATGATAAAAAAAAGACGTTCGAGGAATTCCTCTCAGCATTCTGCATTCTCGGATAATGTCGGATCGACTAATTAGAAAATGAGTGAATGAAATGACCTTAATTTTTCCATAAAAGAGATTGAGACTAATTTGCATCCGATTAATGCGTCGACAGGTCATCCATAAAATTCATGAGAAAGATTTATGTCTTTCATGCCACTGTAGGTTTGTTTGATTAATAGCGGCCACGGAGAGCTGATGAAATCCCAACCCCATTCCGATACGCAATTCCAAATGGTTTTCAATAACTAATATAAAAAAATCAAAGCTGAAGAAGTCTTATTTATCCACATATTTAACAAGCGTATACAAAAATTTACTGGTTCAAAAAGGAGAAAAACAGATATAAACTGTAAACAGTAAAATTTTGGTGTATCTTTTCAATGCAATAAAAAGATCGAACACACACGCAAGGTTGCACAAAACATGAAGTAAGTTACAACTGCCTCTAACGGTTCATAAAGAAGAGGCTTTCAAAAAGGACTGCGACTGTGCGAATGAGTTGACAAGAATGCTCATGAGAACTCGGATCTCAAAATTCTGATTATATATACACATAATAATTATACATATATACAGGTGTGTGTGTGTATATATATATATATATATATATATATATATATATATATATATATATATATATATATATATATATATATATATATATATACACACATACAGGTCTCAAAATTCTGATTATATAATAATACACATGATATATACAGTATATATCAAGGAAAGAGAAAAAGAGAAACAGTGGTGTTCTGCAAGGCCTTTCGACTTCTCATCCTTTATTTAGCAGACTGAAGAAACATGAAAATAAGTTTACAAATTAAGCTCATGTAAATGACGGAGATTACAAAGGAAAAACTATGTACCTGGAATCCAAAAACAATTGAAGAATTAGTAAACCTACCAAAACAGGGTTAAATATTTAAGAGGTTTTACAAGGGGTTAGGCTCAACAGCTCAGAAGCAGGGACAGGGCAATTAAAAGATTATACAAGGAAGGTGACTGACCACCAAAAAGTTTTACAAAAGTACAATTCAATAATTTGCCCTTTTGGTAAACAATGACAATTTTTGCAAGATGAACATTTTTACAAAAAATATATTAAACATATGAAAACATAGGAAATATATAAGGTAACTAATTTGTAATTAAGTCAGTGATTTTATCTTTTAGGTCATTCTTGAACAAGGGTCCAAATAATACATGCCAGGGCTAAGGTTAAAATTGCAACTGGAAGTAAGCTGTATAATAGCTGATTCTAAAAGATTTCGTGAGGAGAAATCTTTTGATCTGGCATTCACTGAACTTTCTGTCCAATTTATCCAGTGAGAGCTTTCACTTAAAAGAATATAGCATTGGATGTTTGCCCAGTTTTGACAGAATACTTATGCTGTTAGTCCGTGATTGCCAGATCGAAAGATTTATCTTCATGAAATCTTTTATCAATCTGCTATTATACAGCTTACCTCCAGTTGTAATTTTAATTAACCTTAACCCTGGCATGTATTATATGGACCCCTGTATTAGTAAAATGTTTAAGAATGACTTAAAAGATAAAATCACTGACTAGATTACAAATTAGTTACCTTATATATTTTCTGTGCATTTGTATGTTTAATATATATATATACATATATTTTTTTTTTTTTTTTGTAAAAATGTTCACCTTGCAAAAATTGTTATAGTTTACTAAATGGAGAATTATTGAGTTGTACTTTTACAACATTTTTTGGTGGTCAGTTACCTTCCTTGTATAATCTTTTAATTGTCCTGTCCCTACTTAAAAGCTGTTGAGCCTAATCCTTTGTAAAACCTTTTAAATACTTAACCCTGTTTTGGTAGATCCACTAATTCTTCAATTGTGTTGGAGTCCAGGTACATATTTTTTCCTTTGTAATCCCCATCTGTCATTTATACAAGCCTTCTTTGTAAACTTATTTTTATATTTCTTCTGTCTGATAAGTAAAGGACGAGAAGTTGAAAGGCCTTACATTACTCCATGTTTCTCTTTTCTTCATGGATTTTGTCTTTATTTATATTTTCATCACGTTCCATATTTTCGTGATTCAGTTATACGAGATGCCCCAAATATAATTTATTATCCAATTCAATATACCTCGCAAATAACTTACACCAAAGGGATATTGTAATTTCATAAGTGCTTCCTCATCGGCAGGTCTAACCGGTGTCGAAACACATCAATTATAATTTCCCATGGTTGTAAGTTATCGCCTGGGTACAGTGAACTGGATGTGGCTTAATATTTGTGAATATAAAAAGTCACTCGTGTATGTGACAACAATTCATTCATATAATATATATATATATATATATATATATATATATATATATATATATATATATATATATATATATATATATGTGTGTGTGTGTGTGTGTGTGTGTGTGTGTGTGTGTGTGTTAATGTTAAGCCCTTCCCCTGACAATCTGTGACTCCAGAAAATACAGCAACAGCAGCTGCCACTTTAGTACTTTAACAGACTAATCATGGATGAATACTCTACGTAAACCACTTCAAACACCGACACAACGCTTATAAGAAGAGCATCGAACAGCCTCAACAAGCTGTGCCATTTACCTCTACCGTGCATGCATCCTCGTTCTTCTTGGATATCAGGTCCTCTAATTACAGCATCCATTAAGCACATTCTAATTTTTCTTCTTTTTTCCTTCCTAACACTTTGTGATAATATCTTTTGATTCATCTTATAATTTATTTTTTACAACTTGTGCAGATCTCTACATTTCATAAGATTTTCCAGTTCTTGTGTCACATCCTACAAAATATTTCATCTCCATAGTTTCTGTCTTTTTTTTTTATTCACATTCAACATCCATACTTCACGTTCATAAATTAAAGTTAGTCTAATCTCTCCATATACTACCATTTTGTTTTACATGCTATCTTTCTTGCTTCACATATCCATCTACTGTATATATAAACCATTTACAATCTCCCACCTCCATATTAACAATTCTTGTTCCATTCTCCTGGTTTCCATATGAACCTATCTGTTCGCAAATTTCTACGCAAACACTTTCAAACTTTTACCTATATAGTCGGTTTTAGCTAACCTGTCATCGGAATATTGTCTTCATTAACAATTTGTTATGGCAGCACTGCTCATGATATCGGCTTAATGGAGCGCATTTAAAGATGTTTTTCTACGTTGTGCTGATTTTACCTAGAACGGGGTAACGATAAGGATTGATAATAAGTGATACGGAAAATCTCAACTCAACTGAAAATGTTACGCACTTTTCGATGAGCATTAACTTATGAAAGTGCAAGGTATATCATCTAATGTTAAAATTTTATATTAAAAGTACTGAATTTCTTCCAATAATCAACAGTCTGAAAAAGTCTGGGCTTAGTCCTATAATACGATGCTTTAAGACAATGGGATCGGCGTTATTTCTCTCTCTCTCTCCCTCTCCACTCAATTATTATTTCTCTCTCTCAAACATTCGTTTGTTATTCTCTCTCGGATCCTTCCCCTACCATTTTTCTCTCATCCTCTGTCTATGGCAGTACAGCCTACAGTGTTGCCATGACCAGATGCCAGTGAATGATAATTTTTCGGGGACATATGAGTTGAAACAGGGTATAGTTCTTTTATTATCTGTATAATTCAACCACCCCATAATTTATTCATGGCTAATTTTCCTTTCCCAAACAATTTCTTTATTTGCACTGTCCTTCCTCGACTTATTGCATCTTTCCATTCATGTGGATACTTGACATCCATGCAGACAACAAACCTTTGTCTCACACCAGCTTTTACACCAAGCCACTGTCTAAATAGTCAACATGCTTCACTTCCATCATGAAATTTTTCACTATTTACTGTCAACTGCTTTTCTTCACCTTACGTTTCCAACACCTTTCCCAATGCCATTCTATCAATTTTATCTTAAGTTTTATTTAGTTCCATATCTCTGGCTCATACAACAGCTTTCCCACTGTACTTCTAACCTTCTTTCATATATGCATTAAAATGCTCACTTAATCCACACATCCTCTTCCTCAAGTATATTTCAGTTTTTTTTCTCTTGTAATCCCTATGTTATCTGTCTTGCTTTCACAATAAATCAAACTACACACATTCCCTAAGATATATTTATATATTAATCTGCTAAAATTCTTGTAGCTGCTTCTAACATCTGTGACATTACACAATGGAAAATTACTTTATTCATAGACCTAATAGGCACCTTTTCTAAGCCAGACATAACATATAAACCCTGGTCACCCCTCAGTCACACACATTACAATGTACCACAGTATCTCACTTGTAATCCCATCAAATCATGGTGTCTTTCAATTTTTAATATCTTAACTTCCCTCCTGGCATTATCAACAATCCTTTCCACAAGCATTCTGAAACTTACACTAACTTTTTCCATTATTATAATATTTAATTCTACCTCTCTTTTCGCTTCTACATTCAATAGATCTCCAAAATACTCACTCCAGAGAACCAGGAATGCATTCACTTCAATAGCATTTCTCCACGAGCACTTTATATCCTGAGATCCCATTGTTCAATAACTTTTCAGTATCCATTTACTTCCCTGCAGAATAGCTCCTTATTTTTCCGATTCTTGGTCATGCTCACCCTTCTATTTTTAACCATTTGTTTTAGTTTTCCTCTCTCACTTCCTCCTGAAATACCCTATTCACACTTCTGCACAGTTTCACATGGATTTTGTTTCGTCATGGATATAGTCTCCTCTTTTCCTTCGTATATCTTTTATTTCTTAATTACACATTTCAAAATTTTATTCCTTCTTAATACCCTCCTACAGCTACCACAAAAAAATTCCTTCTATCTATACATTGTCCGCATACATTTTAACAAATTCCTCGTCTTCTCCTACCAACTCTGTCTTCAATCATGGCCTAAAATTCATCCATGTTCTATTTGTATTATCTTCTCACTTCCCCGTCAAACGAATTTTTCTTATTTATACATAACATAATCCCATCTCAATCTTGCCATTTCTTTGCCTGACCCTATTAGCTGAAGCCACTGGGAAAGTTCAAATTTAAACGACAGAGTGCCAAGTACTTTCCTAGTGGCTTCAGCTAATAAAGAAAACCACGTGCTTACTTTTGTGATTTCTTAGTATATGTATATATGTATATATATATATATATATATATATATATATATATATATATATATATATATATATATATATATATATATATATATATATATATATATATATATATGAGCCCTAGGCTTGTCAAATGGTTCACATTTGATATTATTCTATTTCACGTTTAAGCTTCATTTTTATTTGTCATTTTCATTTGTACTCCCTAGTATTTCTCTCTTTCATCAGTTTTGCCTCACACTTAATTTGGTCTTCTCTCGTCCCTAGAACAAAGGCCGACACACGTGTTCTGCAAAAGATCAACCACAATTTGAACTTTCCCAGTGGTTTCAGCTAATAAACAAAATCACGCGCTTACTTTTGTGATTTCTTAGTAAAATATATATATATATATATATATATATATATATATATATATATATATATATATATATATATATATATATATATATATATATATGTATAGTATATATATATATATATATATATATATATATATATATATATATATATATATATATTATATATATGAGCCCCTAGGCTTGTCAAAAGGCTCACATTTGACATTATTCTATTCCACGTTTAAGTTTCATTTTTATTTATCATTTTCATTTGTACTCCCTAGTATTTCTCTCTTCCATCAGTTTTGCCTCTCACTTAATTTGGTCTTCTCTCGGCCCTTGAACAAAGGCCGACACACGTGTTCTTTAAAAGATCACCCACAAGGCGCCTGAGAAAGAGCACTGAGCAGCACCCATGTCTTTGTTAATGGTAGGCATGCCTGATTCGCAGTTTTGAAAAGCTCTCCCTTGGGTACACAATCCAAGACGGCTTGCAACGTTCTAATTACTGCCTTATCCCTAATATCCTCAAAGAGACATCGCCACTCTAACCTATGTCTCCCTTACAGATAATCCCCGGACGGGATGGCGAATGATAGTGGCTCCCCACTGTGATAATGACCCATTCCACCATGCAGCTGCGAGAGGACAGAGACCTAGGTCCTGTTAGATGGAACTTGCTCGAGCCTCCAGGGAAGCTTAATTTGGCGGTGGACGGAAGTAAAAGGTTCAAGTTCACAGTAAAAACCCCAAGTACTTGCATTGCTTTATCTTCTGGAGAGAAAAGGAAGTTAATTCTCTTATGGAACAGACATTTCCCTTGGGTTTGGACACCCAAGTGTCCCAGTGTGTGTCAGAATGATTAAGGCATCTTGAATCATTTGTGCGCAAAGCCTTCAGATATATTTTGTTTGAAGTGTTGGAATAGTTGGCATAGTACTTGAACGGAGTTAAAACTCGCTGTCTAATCGCAGTGAGTACCTGAATGAAGTTATACAATATCCATTTATGTATTTAAACCTTAATCCTACTCCATGCAGACTAATCAAAATCATCAGCATTAAAGAGAGCTTTAACACTCTGTCATAAGCGACACGATAACATATCCCTGAACTGTCACAATCTCCAGAAAATGTGGTCTTAATTAAACTACGAAAAGACCTTTGGCAATATCTAATAACATCAAGCAATGGACTAAAAACTTCATTAACGCTAAGGATAAACCTGGATCATTTATACGGAACACTTATACTGTATACAACGTACACAATCATTTTATTGTATGAAAAAGAAAGCTGAAAGAGATTATAAGGTGGGTAGGTGCTCAAACATATAGATACAGATTGGACAGCATAAACTGAAGTATGAAAAAACTAAGAAGTCAGTTCAGGAAACTTAAAAGTTTTGGCCACAAGGAAGCAGATGTTTCAAGATCCACATTCGGAGTTGAAAAGACAGCATATGTAACTACATGAAATTCTGAAACAGTGGCATGACTTGCCATAAAACACAAAATAAAAAAAAAAATATTAAGCACTGCATTGCATACTGTCCATAAAGTATGGGAATAAGAACAATGATATGTGAAAGATGACAATTACGAGGTCAGTATAATCAGATTTGTCATAACAATGATTGCCTGCAAACAAAAGCGACAACATTTATTCCCCGAAGACCCTCATTCTTCCTAGATATTTCAAAGCAACCAAGCATGCATTATACTGAAATAAGTAAAAAATGCGCGGAAGTTTCTTCGACGCAATCGAGTTTTCTGTACACCGTATAATGCTGTATGAAACTCTCAGCCATGGCCCATGAAACTTTCAGCCACGGCCCGGTAGTGGCATGTGTTGCTGGCACCTTTAGTGGTGCCAGACACACGATCATGGCTAATTTTAACCTTAGATAAAATAAAAACTACTGAGGCTAGGGGGCTACAATCTGGTACGTTTGATGATTGGAGGGTGGATGATCAACATACCAATATGCAGCCTCAGTAGTTTTTAAGATCTGAGGGCGGACAGAAAAAGTGTGGACGGACAGACAAACAGCCGTCGCAATAGTTTTCTTTTACAGAAAACTTAAAACACAGCTATACGAGGTCGTGACCGTTAAATAAATGGTAACAAAAATATCGAGGAATGTAATCTATATCAAAGTTTTTGAAGCTAGGGACAAGAAATTTAACTACACTAACCTGTTTCCATCACCCAAAGAGCACGCGATGTAAAGAATACAACAGAACAGCAGACTTCCCGGTACAATTCTCAGCATAGGACAGACAACAAGGATCTGAAAAAGGAAGAAGCCATGAATTAAATAAAGCAACAATTTACTGTAGGTAAGTTCCGATATTATAATACAACAGTTCGTAAAAGAAGACTTGAATTTTTATTGTCAGGGTAAAAGATGTAGTAATATTAATGAGACTGCAATGGTATACTCTCTCTCTCTCTCTCTCTCTCTCTCTCTCTCTCTCTCTCTCTCTCTCTCTCTCTCTCTCTCTCTCGATTGCTACAGACCCATATCGAGGCAGTCTGTAGGGACTAAGTTCAATTATGCTAATTCTTCTATACCCTAGGATATGAAACTGCTCCCCTATAAGCTGGATTCCAATAATCCCTTTAGTCCCTCATTGTGCAGGTCCTCAAAGAATCTTAAATTATTTGTTCTTGCATCTTTAACGCTTAACATCGACATAATGACAATCACTCCCTGAATACTGATATGAAATTAAAGTGGAAAATATTCCTTTCCAATAAATTTGACTTTCAAGTAAAAAGACCTATTCAAATTCAACGTATTTCTTCATACTAAAGATGATATTGGACGATAATCTAATATGCCTGGAAATTGTTTCGACTGAATTCTCTCACTTTCGTACAAAGCTCCCCGAGTTATTCTCTTTTCCTCCTCTTAATAAGAAATGATAATTCAATTGTGACTGGACTCTTTCGCAGTTTCAGCTTAAAGTTAAGAGAGAGTTTAAAAAAGAAAAGCTAAACTTTTCCTTGATTATATGCAGCACTCGAGGAAACTATATAGGCGTTTCTTTACCATCTTTTTTTTTTTTGCTCTCTAGAACAAAGATTTTAATTGAACCTTCACTAATTGGCCATTTGCTTTCAGTAATTAGGTAACTGCGTATTTGGACGCGAAATAAAGAAAAATATAGAATCCATAGATATGCCTCTAATTAAATCAGACCAGGCCCTCCTCGTGATCCAAGGAAATACCTTTCCTAACGGTGCACAAAAGTCATTTACTTCATTTACACTATTGTATATACTTGCATATCTTTATTGGGCATCATAGATATGAAACGTTCTGTAAATAAACACATGGAAAAGTAAGATATCTTCTGTGCTTATTATTTTTAGAACATATATTAAGCAGTTCCAAAACCTAAAGATAGAAAACACGCTAATCAAAAATAAACTAATACAAAAAGGATGATTTTCCTCTCCCACTATGAAGATAGAAGGAATGCAATAATAATAATAATAATAATAATAATAATAATAATAATAATAATAGAATGGAAGCATCAGTTGAATTGATTTTATATATGGTCTTCTCAATTCATATGATTTTCTTCTCGTCAGGGCTGGTATTTGCTAATAACTGGCCGATGTTCATAGTCTGGATAAGGAATTGGTTTCTTGAAATACTAATTTTATTGCATACAAGAAATGGAAGTTAAAAGTGGCGTTTGATCGCCGTAGAGTTTCTGAAATCAGGGCTCGCCGTTGCTCTACCAACAACGACAAAGACTCATATACACGAGAATACGACAAAGCCTGATTTCCAGAAACTCTACGGCGACCAAACGCCACTTTTAACCTTCATTTCTTGTACGCTATCAAATTGGTATTTCAAGAAACCAACTCCTTTTCCAGACTATGAACATCGGCCAGTTATTAGCAAATATCAGCCCTGCCGAGCAGAAAATAATAAAAAAAGAGAAGACCATATATAAAATCAATTCCACTGATGCTTCCATTCTCTTTAACAAAACTTGCTTGAAAGAGGGTCTATTACCTTCATAAAATATAATTATAATAATAATAATAATAATAATATATAAAAACTTTTGCTACGATGTTAGTTTTAGTGCCGATATGTTTCTTTGCACTCATGCAATAGTCTCACATTAATGGTATAACATATATAAGTAAATACATAAAAGACACATATTTACATTTACTAAAAACATACACTTTAATCACTGTTGCAACTCGGCTGTCCTGAGGAGAGTATTTACACAGTAAGGAGATATTACCTTAAAAAATTTTTCCCGACTAACAAGTAAAACTATGGTCTCATGCCTATGTCTTGATAAGGCTTGGCCAGTAAGCTTCAACTTGGAGTTGAGCTCCCGAAATGTTCTACTCGTCTGGTTTGCAGGCACTTCAAAGAGCTGCCTAAGTACAATGCACTGTGGTACAATATATAAAAAATGAATATATACCAGGTCAAAGATCATCAGGTAATCGTTCTTTATTGTTTAACAGCCTCTGGGTGGTAAGTTGGAAAACAATTTTACGATTTATCTTCCGACAAAATATGCCAAAATTATTCTTTTCTTCTTTTCTTCAGCAGAGAACAGCTGAACTCAATTGTGCAAGATAATTTCAAACATACTACCAGATTTTCGTTTCATGCTTAACAATATCATATATTCCAGCACGTTGTTATTTCAAAATCCCTTTTGATCTGTATCATACTGTCAATGGGTGTACCTTTCCTTATATGCAAATATTCATAAAATTTACCTTATATATGTTGTACTTTTACATTCAAAATGTTGCCTGGATGCAACGAAAGTTGCTGCAACACTAGTAGATATATGATTAAATCTTTCATATTTATGACATCCCATAAAACACCGCACAAGAAAAACAAAGTTATTTACTCCATGGTCACAACTAACATAGATTCGTAAATAGAGAGGTTAATGCTTTGCAAGCATAGCAAAACTACAGATGAACTTAATTACACAAGCAAGAAAAAATATGACTTCGAGCAAATGTCATGAAACTGCACAAAGCATGCCAGTGCTGAATGAATAAATAAACTACAAACAAGTTTGCTCGTTCTCCTCTTTTGTACTGTACTTCCGTTCTTCACACCACCCTATTACTACTGAAACTTGCACACCCGCCCCCTACTCTAGTAATGCCAAGCCACTGTTACCTTTCTATTCAACACAAGGTCAGACCTTGAAACACATGAAGGAAAAGAAATTAACATTAAGCTACCAAAGAGATTGCTTGACCATTTGAAAATTGGAATAATTTTCAATACTAACATCACCGCTCTGAGCTTCAGAGGAACCGACAGGGATAGACTTTACATTAAAATTTCTCCCATCACCCAACTGGTTTTGAGGTTTATGTGATAGAGAATAAGAATCCGCTGCAACAACAGCCTTTATAAGTAAAGTTATTTCCTGATCTTTCAAATACAGTTTAACGTGAATGGGTATACACCTTTAAAGTCTTCTATAACTATAAGGTTACACAAAGAATCAAAATCATGAACTGAAGATGACCCTAACCATTTCTCAAAATCTCTTAATTTCTCATTTGCAAGCTCAACAAAAGTTTTACCAAGGAGTGTTTTTAGCTTTCAGAATTGCTGACGATAACCTTCAACAGTTGATTCATAAGCCACCATAATATCGGTTTTCACCAATTCATAATCTTTTGATTCTTCTACTGCAAAATTAGCATAAATAAGTGCCCCTTCTCCAATCAATACAGTTTGTTATGATTATAGTCCAAAATTCTCTAGACATACTTAAGTAACTGCCGTTTTCTCAAATTGTCTAAAGACAACATCAGGATCTGACTCTTCTAATTGCGGTACTAGCCTACAATAGCCATATCAAAACGGAGGGGTTCAGTCAAAACGTTGGGCGAAGGCTTTTGGTTATTCAGCTTAAGAGATTGCCAGCTCTTTATCCAATTTCTCCTTTTCCAGAGGAAGCTTCTCCTTTTTAACTTAAGTTTCTCAATCTCAAACTCTCGCTCTTGAGCAGCATCAATTTCCAATAACTGCTTACCAATACCCTCAAAATTCTGAAACTGCATACTTAGACGCTTTTCTGCATCAGACTTCCATAAATCAACAGCCTCTTCGGGAAAAACGCTATTAAGCACAAGAGCGTGGGTAACGCATGTCTTAATTTCACTTTTGGTCATCCCAGACAATCTGCACGTGATGATGTCTACCAAAATACATCCGCTCATCTTTTCTAGCTAATTATCGGTATTAAATCTGAGGAAGGGTTGCCTGTAAATTCGTGCACATTGAAGACATGCTTACCAATATTTACAGAATCTGTAAAAAATAAATGGTCTCCTAAAACAAATTACAACAAGACAAAAGCTATTTGGCTTTCAGAACGAGAGTTGATATTGGCAAAAAATAAATTAGGCGAATTATAGGATCAAATATGATCATTAAGATACAACCAAATGAGAGTTTTAGGGTGTGACGGCAATTTCATACGCGAGTTCTCGTGAGCAATACCAGCGAACAAACCAGCAACGATTTGAGAAAGACGAGGTTCCAAGCAATGAGGCAACGAGTCAACAATTTACATAGAGCAGATCCTGTCACGGTGGCCACTTGTAACAAACCTAGCTCATTGCGATTGAACATATGTATACTCTGCTTCTTAGTAGTATTTTAGTAAGGATTTGCCACAATAAAGAATAATAAAATGCCACAAACGACCATTAACAATATATTTCATAATCTAGCAATACCAATCATCACACAATACAAACAATATACAAAACATGGTAAACAGAAAAATAGTAGCAAAAAGGTGGTCGGAGGACAGAAGAAAGCGTAGGACCCACGCGAAGGTCAGGCGAGAACTGACTTCTGTGGAAAACGTGAAAATAAAAAAAAAAATAAATAAAAAAATGAGTGTCTGACCAATGCCTTCAAGCTGTAATAGCAAACAACCGAAGAACCTGTTACCAAGTCGCTAAATATTGCATGAAAACATACAAGTAAATAAAGTACCATATGAATACTTTAAAATATAATGGCAACAAAAACATTTAATGAATGTTTGTTTATATATATATATATATATATATATATATATATATATATATATATATATATATATATTTATTTATTTATTTATATATATATATATAAATAATATATTTATTTATACATATTTATATATACACATATATATATATATATATATATGTGTGTGTGTGTGTATATATATACATATATATATATATATATATATATATATATATATATATATATACATACATACATACATACATACATACATACATACATACATACATACATACATACATACATACATATATATATATATATAATTTTTTTTACTTTTTCTTTTTATCACATCACCGTGATTCATATTCAATCAGTAAGCTACAAACGTCCTTTAATATCCAATTCGCTCTACCTCGGAAATAATCTATTTTCATATATGTTACCGAAGGGGAATTTTTTTTAGTTGATAATAAGTTCGTCGTCTCGTGGACTCGAACCAGCGAAGACAAGAACTCAGGACTACAGTGGACGCATTTTAACCCACACGGCCAGCAAGTGAGGTAGAACGAATTGGATATTAAAGGACGTTTGTAGCTTACTGATTGAATATATATATATATATATATATATATATATATATATATATATATATATATATATATATATATATATAGTAACAAACATTCATTCAATGTTTTTCGTTGCCATTTATCATAAAGTTTATCTTAAAGTTTATTCATATTGTACTTTATTTACTTGTATGTTTTTCATGCAATATATATATATATATATATATATATATATATATATATATATATATATATATATATATATATATATATATATATATACATATATATAATATGTAAAATATATTTTATTGCGATGTCTACGTGTTATTACTCCAGTGAACGGCAAAGCGGAATTATGAGAAGGAACGCTTTTAGTTCTAGAGATTGAAGTTTTAATTGAAAAATTATGTATTGTTGTAAATGAGGAAATATTTTACTTTGTAAATTTTAAATATAAAAAGTTTGGATGAGAATTTCAATTTTACCTTAAAATTTCACCTAACAAAGGAATGGGCTCAATTCTAAGCAAACTAAAATCATTAATTTAATTCTTATTCTCATAGTCTGATGTTAGAATTAATATCGTTATATTGTGATGTAAGCAGCATTATCATACACACAGATACAAACTATATATATATATATATATATATATATATATATATATATATATATATATATATATATATATATATATATATATATATATATATATAAAGCTATCAAGGGACATCCAGGAGAAGGCATAAGTAAACTTACAGTTTAGTCTTGCCGTCGGATTTTCACAATGTCACATTGCATTATCGGAGCTGCAATTTCCAAAATAGCTTAAAAACTTATAGACAATGTAATAAGAAAAATTAAAAAATATCCTGACACTGAAAAACAAAGAAGGTAAGTAACTTTAAAGGTGCCGGCCAAAATAGAAATAAACTATCACTTATGAAACAAATCTTTGTGTGGCGGTTGCCTGGGTGTTTAACGAGAGGCTGGCAGTGTTTACGTAGGTGGACTCGAACGTAGTTAGTTCTTCTTGTGCAGAAGCAGTGATTTTAAAGTCTTTATAATTAGTGCTGGTCTTGCAACGTAGCGTGTGATTGCGTATGTTGGAAGCTTCGGATCTGGACGATCTGCAACCAGTATTGAAACTGACTCCTTGATGACAACGGATTCGGACTTGCAGCAACTGCTTTGTGCATCCAAAGCAAGTTCCCAGTTCAGACTTGGGACATATGTATTTATATATGATGTTGGAAGACAAAAGCGGAGCCAATCTGTCCTTATACCTGAAAGTAGATCCAACTGTCAGAGGGTTTTTTGGATAAATTTAAAAGTAACTGCTAGAAATTCTCTATTTAATAGGTTATTTAACTTGCTTCGAAACTTATTAAAGTAGATGAAAGGAAACTTGGCATGAGTTTAGGGACGTTATACACTAACGGAGAACTATGTAATTTGCAGTGAAGAAATTTCTCGAGTGATCAATAAAAATACTTTACTATTGTTTTTAAAATGATATACGAGGAAATTCATTTCTTCGTGGAAGGCGCGCCAAGAGGATGTCAGGGAAAAAGTCCCGTGGAGAAGAGTGGATGTTAGAATTTAATTTAAAATTATAATAAAAGGAACGACAAAAATTAACCCCTAGACCTGTTAAAGTATTTTTCCTATTTACATAGTTCTCCATTAGTGTACAGCGTCCATAAACTGATTTTCTATGATAAGTTTCCTTTCATTGACAAAATTTTTTCGAAGCAAGTTAATTAACTTATTCAATAGAGAATTTCCAGAAGTCAATTTTAAACTTATCCCCAAAAAACCCTTACAATTGGATCTTTTTTCAGGCATAAGGATAGATGGGCTCCACTTTTGTCTTTCAACATCGTTCACAAATACACCAGTCCCAAATGTGAACAGGGAACTTAACGTTGGATGCACTACGCGGTTGCTGCAAGTCCGAATCCGGAGTCAGTTTCAGGACTGGTTGCAGACTGTCCAGACCCGAAGCTTCCAACACAGCCAATCAAACAGTACATTGCAAGAACCAGCATTAATTATGAAGACTTTAAAAAAATCATTGCACCTACGCAAGAACTAAGTACGTTCAAGTCCATCCTGATAAAAACTGCCATCATCTCGTTAAACACCCAGACAACCTCCACACAACTGTTTATAGTAAAAGTGATAGTTTGTTTATATTTTTGTCAGCACCTCAACTTTTACTCGCCCTCTTTGTTTTTATTTGATTATTTTTTAGTTCTCTTTTAGCTCACTTTTTGTAGGTCACAGTCGTGTTTTTTTAGTGATATTTTAACATTTCGTTTATACATTTTACACTTCTTTTTGTTTAAGTTTTAAGCAAATTGCAGCCCTGATAATGATATTTATTTGATAAACTGTGATTTGCGCCTAAACTTGATAGTTACTATGCCGTCAGCTACTATATATGACCTGTTTATATATTTATAAACTTATATGCCTTTTTTGATAGTCCAGGCGTCCATTACCAGGCCTTTGTACACCCTTTTAACTGGCTTGCATTTACACAAGTGCTGGTTATTGAACTAACTAACTAATCAACCAGTCAGTTTAGGTTAGTTTCCTGGCTCTCAGCAGTTCTTTTAGTAGATGTGATTGCCAGAATAAACAGTTCACTCCCGGTAATGACCGCCATCCTCAAACAACTACCAATCACATAATTCACTGCATTTGGCAAGACGGTCTTCCGTTTATCAGGGTACGTCTTATCAATATATATATATATATATATATATATATATATATATATATATATATATATATATGTGTATAACTGAATCAATGAAAATATTTTAAAGATAAAACTTTGTGATTTTATCTTTATAGTATATATACATATATATATATATATATATATATATATATATATTATAAGAATGTAACAAACGAGCGTCCTTACAGCAATATATACATACTGGATATAAACAAATGAAGAGGAAACCTCGAGGCAATTAACATCTTCACAAATTTTCCTGCTTACCAAACTCAAATTAAAAAAGTGCATCTTTTAATCTTTGGCCACTTTTTCCGTCAGGAGATCAGTGTGTCGTTAGTTTAGATATTCTAAAAGTCAAATAAAGTCCCTACAAATTAGGCACAGAAATTGTTTTACCATTTCCAGAGCCGTAAAATCTCTGATAATAGAAACACACGAAAGCCTCAAAACTTTCAAATGCAACCATTTGCCTATGCAGGCTAAACTGATTTTCATAATTCGCTCACGTTTGGTCAAATCTGAACCTTAAATTTATTGATTTTTATAAAAAAGGACTCATGTGTCGTTTCTTGTTTGAAACTTTGGCTACAAAAGAGAGACTCAAGATGCTGAATATTAAACCAGAACAATTATGTAATAAATGTGATGTATTTTTGTCCATTCATCAAGCCAGTGTGGAGTTGGTTTAAGGATCTTTTGGAAAAAAATTGTTGTTGTTAAATGTGACCAAACAACTAAAACCTTAATGTTAGACTTTCATCTCGGAACTAAGAAACAAAGCAACACCATGTCCTTGTTAGTTATTCAAATATGTCAAGGCAGTTTGGGCAAGTAGAGATAACGTGGATGTGAATTGCAGAATAAACATTATTAGATGTAAACTTAAATTTTCCACACACGTCTTATCAAGATCCTGTAAAATGAACATCATCTTTACAGGTCAGTTTGTAAATGCTTTGTAAATAGTGCATATTATAGGAATGTAAGGATTACTGTACTGCTGTTATCAATAAAAAAATTCTAATTACGTGTACCTACTATCTCCTCTTCAAAGTAAAATTACCTTTTTCAGCTTTTTCACAGAGAAAATACGCCAGTCCTCCATTCAACTACCTTATTCCCATAAACACAATCAAGAAAGTCTTTCAAAATTCCCTTCAGTTTCATTTCCTGCCACACGATTAATATAAGCTATTCAGCTGGAAACTTGTAGGTAATTCTACATGGATTGCAGTAAAGTTTAGATTTTGCATATCAGACCTCTGTGAAATATTTAATAAATATGGTTCAAGGAATACCAAGAAAATTTTGGGCTGATATTTACGTCCAGTACTTCAATCAACAAAGATATTAGAAGACTTATAATGAACAAATACCTCTTGCCATTACACCAGTGAGACAAAGGCACAAAATGTGCAAATTGATCTTTTCGAATGTGCATGCTAATTTGTTTTTAAAACATAATTCTACTTCTCATCATCTCTTACGAACAGCCACTGAAAGACCAATAAAATGATCTTCCGCAATCAAATATATGTTACATGAGGAAATGGACATTATCGTTTACGTAAACGTTTGAAGAGCATTCAAAGCCCTACAAGTACACAATATAAAGATGTAATAAATTTCTTATATATATTTTAAAATCTATTAGGAACTGCTAACCATTGTCATAATTTAGCAAGATCCAAGGGCATTCTAGTCCTCTGCGGTACTTGAAGAGAACTCTGCCCAACCAATTCTAGGAGGATGTCTTTCCGTTGTTCTGAGTAAAAACCCTAGAATACATGATTAAAGAACTCTGCTCAAGGATTTTCTTCATCTAAGATTAATAACATCTTCAAAGTTTCAAAGTAGCCACAATAAATAAGGTAAACAAATTTGAAATAACAATGGATCAGTATCACGAAAGAGGAACCGCCTCTAAGACTAACAATCTTATTATACAGCAACTGTATAAACTTGACCTTCTTTATCCTTTGATGATATTGTTATATAGTGTATAGCTCTTTTTATCCCCACTAAAAATGCAACGATCATGGCTTCACGTATTCCTAATTCACATAGACCACACCACTTCAATTACCACTTAGCTTTCAGTCAACCAAGGTCATCAACAAGCCATTCCCTATCTGTCAGGATCTGCTGCGTGTCGAAATCTCCTGGGACGATCAATAATGGCAATGATAGGTTCTCTTCCTCAGTTTCGTCGGTGTCTTTTACTATAACGATATCTCTTGTATTTTACATTATTATGAAAAAAAATGACGAGAAAATATTATTACTCAAGGTCTAGAGGAAGCAGTGTGGCTAATATGACTTAATTTATTTGTCGTAAAAAGGGTCCTGTGAAAGCTTGGTGATTAGTTTGAAGTTGTTTGCTGTAAAAAGTCCTGGAGGAAGCAGTGTGGTTAATTGGAACGTTTTATCTGTTGTAAAAGACTCTAGTGAAAGCAGGACGGTTTTTTTGAACGTACTTGCCGTAACAGATTTTAGAGGATACAGGATTGTTAATTTGAACGACTTATTTGTCGTTATTTCACGCTATTACTAAATTCTATCTATCTATCTATCTATCTATCTATCTATCTATCTATCTATCTATATATATATATATATATATATATATATATATATATATATATATATATATATATATATATATATATATATATATATATATATATATATATATATATATATAAAATGATGAAGGCATTTGCTTAATCTGTTCTCATTTTAATTATCTCTCGTTCTTGTTTTTAACTAGTCAAATAATACATTCCTTGAAAGTCTTTCTAACAATAATTTTCTGGCATTATGATGATCACCGACATCATTTCCCATAAAATGTAGAATTGGTGGTAATGGTAGAAAGAGTAACCGATGCCCCTAAAATATAATTCAAGGTGGCCAAAAAGTAGTAAGACATTAGGGCTAATCTGCACCACATTAAATATCAAATTTATAACAAACAGAGAACAGAGATTGCTCCTACACACATAAGAGCCCTAAAAACCATTTCAAGTTTGCTTACTGACTGTCCTTTGAAGCTCGGCTACTTCTGTCAACCAATCCTGAGCCAGAACTTAGTCAAAACCGAACTAGAGAGGAACGACTGTTAACGCATCTGGGAATCGGGGGACGGAAGGGGTAAAGGGAAAGGATGAGGAAGGAGAGAGGGAGGAAGAGGGAGAGGGGGACCATTTCTGCTATGCAAATTGACAATTCCCTCTTGTGTCTCTGAACGGCTGCTGTCGGAATGTACGAGGAGAATTGAAGAGAGAGAGAGAGAGAGAGAGAGAGAGAGAGAGAGAGAGAGAGAGAGAGAGCAATCCTTGGCATAGGCCAGATGCATGAGAAACGTGAAATGGTTCTGTGACTGGCAGACAGAGAAAACTGTGATTTGGAAGTAACAAAACTATCAAAAGCGACCATTGGATGATTGACAGAAAAAAAAGGTGACATCACAAGAAGTCGTTCCTTTTATCAACGGTGGAAGGAGAGGATTGTAGAGAAAGAGTGATTTTTATGCACTTTTGAATACCTAAAATAACTATATATATAGTATATATATATATATATATATATATATATATATATATATATATATATATATATATATATATATATATATATATATATATATATATATATATATACACTAGCTAACCAACCCAGCACTGCCCAGAAAAACTATGAATGACAGTCGATAAACTATCTCTCTCTCCCAATTTCTTCTCCCTACCACCCCCTCTTGTCTCTCTTCTTCTCCTCTCACTCTCTCCCAAAACACCCATTCACTATCACAGAATTCAGCAACCTAAGACCGTATATTCACAATCAAGTTTACCTGTAATTTCTTCTGTCAGTTCATCGAAACTGCCGTTAAAACTTACATGTAGACAACAGCTTGCGGGCAGAGAGTGTCCGCTCACCAGAACGGATGAACTGATGGTGTTACCTAAATATCTTCTGTCCAACTGACAGGTATGGACAGGTTAGCA
Organism: Macrobrachium rosenbergii; assembly: GCF_040412425.1. Classification (NCBI taxonomy): domain Eukaryota; kingdom Metazoa; phylum Arthropoda; class Malacostraca; order Decapoda; family Palaemonidae; genus Macrobrachium; species Macrobrachium rosenbergii. Next base: position 33,074,231 of record NC_089745.1, read on the forward strand.
CAAATTTCGTGACAGTATGCTGCTGTATTTCATCTGGGAAGTATCTCACATGCTCTGATCAGAATATGAATAAATTATGTATAGGCATTATTCATTTCACTGTTAGACCTTTCAATGCTGTTTGTAGGCAGTTATAAGTCCAAATCATACAATAAAAATCTAAAACAATATTTCCACTGTCCAATTTATATAAAAAACTGAACCAACCCCTCAGTTCTAATCTAAATGCATTCATGAATATTGTAAAATAATAGACGTCTTTTTTTTTTTTAATAAAACACACACACACACACACACACACACACACATATATATATATATATATATATATATATATATATATATATATATATATATATATATATATATATATATATATATGAGGGTGTATATAAAGTCTGGGCACATGGATAATATCACTAGTTATAACTAACTGTATCTTTTTGCCCCACAGATTAAATATGAGTTTGTCTAAAGAAGAAAGGATTGAACTTGTACATCTTTTTCTGGGGTATGCTCAAGTAGAAGCTGTACTCACTGAAAATTAAAAATGCGAGACATGAGGAAACACGTCATAAATGAATGTGCTCAGATTGACGGAATGTGGAGTTAATGTAAGAGGTTCACGTGAATCTCGCAAAGCACATTGGAATTTGCATCGCAAATGGTGGAAATCACATTGAAGATGTTATTTATCAATATTTCAATTGAATAAAATAATATTCGTTTTTGTTAATGAAAATATAAGTTTGGCCTGTGTCCAGACTTTAAATAATATGCATACACATACACACACACACACACACACACACACATACATATATATATATATATATATATATATATATATATATATATATATATATATATATATATATATATATAATATATATCTACATATATATATATAATATATATATATATATACATACATATATATATATATATATATATATATATATATATATATATATATATATATATATAATGAGAAGTGTGTTCGTGTCTTGCAATGTGAAAAAATGCTTAGCGTCACAAGCAAGGGAAATTACAGTTATGTTGTGACTAGAACAAATTTAGGAATCAGGACGATCACAGGTTATGCGGAAACGAATGGATTTAGAGAAGAATAGTTTAGAAAAGGAAGATGCCTTCGATAGCAGTTAGAAAAGACGTATTACGGCAACCGACATCTAACTTAGTGAAAGCGGTGGAGACATAAAGCCTTCGAACACCATATAATACAAACACAAACGACGTGAAAACTACGAAATAAATGTTGGTATAAATATCTATGAAATTTCTTTATTGAAAAATACTTACTATACGACATGCAGTTTAAAACAAGTAACTTTACTCAGGCACGGGGTGCTTGCGTTTTCCCCTGAAGATGGGATTAATGCTTTCAGCACCAAAATGATGGTTTTCCACAGTAACTGTATACATATATATATATATATATATATATATATATATATATATATATATATATATATATATATATATATATAATATGAATATGTATACAGTTACTGTGAAAAACCATCATTTTAATTGCTGAAAGCATTAATCCCATCTTCAGGGAAAACGCAAGCACCCGTGCCTGAGTAAAGTTACTTTGTTTTAAAACTGCATGTCGTATAGTAAGTATTTTTCAATAAAGAAATTTCATAGATATTTATACCAACATTTATTTCGTAGTTTTATGTCGTTTTGTGTTTGTATTATATGGTGTTCGAAGGTTTTATGTCTCCATCGCTTTCACTAAGCTAGATGTCGGTTGCCGTAATACGTCTTTTCTAACTGATATCGAAGGCATCTTCCTTTTCTAAACTATTCTTCTCTAAAGCCATTCTGTTTCGCATAACCTGTGATCGTCCTGATTCCTAAATTTGATCTAGTCACAACATAACTGTAATTTCTGTTTGTGACGCTAAGCATTTTTTCACATTGCAAGACACGAACAAACTCATTATATATATATATATATATATATATATATATATATATATATATATATATATATATATATATATATATATATATATATATATATATATATATATATATATATATGTATATGTATACACATACACACACACATATACAGTAGTATATATATATATATATATATATATATATATATATATATATATATATATATATATATATATATATATATATATATATATATATATATATATATATATATATATATTTATATATCTAAAATCCTCAAACAGATTTTTAGAAATAACAACTACAGTAGGTTCATTCTACTGAAGGTGAAATATTCACTGATATGGGCACAGCCTCAATAATCATAAAGCTTGGAAGGGGTAAAACGGGTAATGGAAATGGATAAAGAAAAGGAAAAATTCAAAAACTGAGCTGAAGTTTTGTCTTTAATTTTCTGGTCCAGAAGATACGCCCATTTATGTACAGGGTACCACTTGAGATTAAGCAATGCTTAAAGCAAGTTTCTGACGAAAACTGGTTGGCAAGAGAACTTTGATTATAGGGGGAAATCGTATAAGGGAATAGGATTCGGCTTAAAAAACAGGAAGGAAAATGGTAAATGACATTAAAAAAAAAAAAAAGAGACGTACAGTTCAGCGTTCACATAACTTCGAGAGATATCGAGATCAACGTCTAACATATTCAATATTACCTCTATAAAGGTATTTTCTCGAGATCAACGTCTAACATATTCAATATTACCTCTATAAAGGTAAAAAAATAAAGTACAAAACCGACTCTGGCTCAAGCTAATGGTTAACCATGATTAAATCTACCTTGCACGTATCAAAACAAGTCTAACCGAAAGTATCGGCGTATGATTCCCAACGTACTCTAGTGTACTCTTGTGATATATCAGCATGAGAGGCGACAAGACACTGAGACAAAAAAAGCAAACATAGGTATAGGTGAAGAAACATTGAAAAATTGATAAAACTTTATGTTTGGAATATCCTAAAGTGAAAAAAAAATGTAAAGGGTCTCTTGAGGAGTACGCACTTCATTAATAACTAGTGTCCTTCCAACATCTCACCAATCAATGAGTAGTGGAACGGGAAAATATGGCGTCTAGCATAGTAGATTTGCTGAAATAAACACAGTGTTTCAAGATAATGGACTTACCCAAAATAAAATAGCAACAATTCACTTCCAAATATGTTTCCTTGAGGGAACTCAACATCAAAATCTGAAGCTAAACAATATGAAAATCCTGCTGCTAATTGAAAAAAAAATGAGTGACACATATTTTATGGATGTAACAACACTGATATGAAATGCAGATTATATAAACCTTCGCAAGCTTCTGGAGTCGATCTGAAAAAATTTTACAGCCTAAGAAAATGTAGAAATAAAAAAGAAGAAAGAATATTTTCGCCGAAAGTCGAAAAATATTCTTAAAAATATTCAATAAATGGAAAATATTTACAGGGTTACTCGAAACTCATTTACACACTCCACAGCAAACATTGGTTTTATACTGCTGTAATTAGTAAAAACACCACGTGCAAAAAGTAATTAATAATTTATTTACCGTCAAAAGAGGCTACATAATATTCACAAATGGAATTCGTCTTAAGTGGGAGGGGTAATTATATGAAGCTTACGTTCATATACGAGTATACATTGTAGAATACCACACACAAACACAAACACACACCTACATGCACAAATATATACCTACACACATGCATACTACATACATAAATATATATATATATATATATATATAATATAATATATATATATATATATATATATATATATATATATATATATATATATTGTATATCTATGTATCTTTATATATGTATGTGTGAGTGTGTTTGTATGTATATAGAAACCCTAATAGGTGGATATTGATAAATAGAGAGGAAGAGAAATCCTGAATTCAAAGAAACCTTTGAAAATGGAAGAGGATCAGGAGGTGACATTTTGGGTGCCAGACCTGACCGTGAACCAAGAAGGCTGAGGAATTCAAATGAGACTATATTCAAAGAACTCTCTTTCCTCGGTTACATTCTTCGTTTTCGTGCGTAGTATTTTTGAAATTTTCTCTTTTACAATTTTGATAATTTTAGGACACTTCTTGCGTAATGCTGCGATTGATAGCAAAAACAATTCCGTATGATTATGAATGAAATAAAGCGTCACAGTAACTATATATATATATATATATATATATATATATATATATATATATATATATATATATATATATATATATATATATATATATATTAGACAAACACACACACACACACACACACATATATATATATATATATATATATATATATATATATATATATATATATATATATATATATATATATATATATATATAGGCTAGATCTGATAACTTAATACAATGTTTCATGTCATACAGTTTTCATTGAGATAAACGCTTACGAAAATAAGTAAAAGAAAAACGTCGATCCTGTTCGATATTTTATAACCCAATGACCCGAATGTGTCACACTCTTCCTAAAAATTAACCCCCGGATTAAACATTTTGGAATTTCAACATTTCCACTTTTGCAAGCTGACGAGCCCTTTGCTCTTCAGCGATTTTCTTTTACCGATGCAGCTGATCTTCTGCGTGACCTGCATGGAATGCAGGTCCCCTGCTTGCATTTATCATTCCCCTCTACGAACGCACACAGCTGATCCAACTGAAGAGGTGAGGTTCCTCACCTGGTGCGAACGTCAAGTTAAAACAATAAAGACGAGGAAAAACTACCATGCCTGTTGATATTTATCAGGAACTTTTCTAGCTGCCGTGAGCAGATGTAGAACACACACGCTCAACAAACACCAAATTGGGAATGGTCTGGAATACTGAGTGGGTGATGTAGAAAAAAAATATGGCATTGAGAAGAGAGAGAGAGAGAGAGAGAGAGAGAGAGAGAGAGAGAGAGAGAGAGAGAGAGAGAGAATTTACTTTGTAGTTTCATTTAAATTTTCTTAAATTTGAGGAGATCAACATCATCTAAGGAAAACTTTCCGGATCCGTTCACAAATATCCAAGTATCGACGTAAATGACTTTTCTGAAAACCTACTAATGTTTCGAAAAAAAAAAACTGCTCATGTACAAAAGATGTCACTTACATATGTAAATATAATCCATGGCGCCAGAGGTTTATCCCTCCACAACAGCTGAGTGATAGCAAAAATGCAATATTTGAGAATATGTATATATACACACTAAACTTTTATTATGAAGCAATCTTCAAGGAAAACTTAGACTACTTTTTTCTTTTTTTCTTTAAAAAAAGGAGTGCAAATGGCCAAGAATTGTTATGGGCTATGCCAAGTTTTTATTTGATCCTCAACTTAGAAATATGAACCTGATCTCGCTCTGCCCATCGGCATCACTCCTGAATTGAGCATGCACAATATAAAGTCTTTCTCTCGCTAGTTCACACATTATGCGCAAGGTTAAATGCATGCATATGACCCTGACCTCACTATCTGCATTACCTTCATTACCAGATTATCTAATGCCAAATAGGAAGTCTTCCTCTATGGTAAGGTTTATTCCTACTGGGACTTTGACCTGTAAGTATGAAAATGACCTCTCCTTCACTCTGGACGCTGGTTAAATGAATGGGTTATCCCATGTAGTTATAAAGTTATGAACAAGATTACATTCCCATTTGACCTTTGCGCTCTTAGTAAGACCTTCACCTCATTCTGAACATCGGCTTATTTACTGTACTGTGCATGCGAAATATGGTCTTTCTTGCACATTTTAAAAGTTATGAGCCAAGTCGAATTCCTACTTGACTTACTCGTCCCATTAGTATAACAGTTGAATTATGCATGTCAAATGTGAAGTCTATATATCGTACTCCTAAAAGTTATGGAAACCTTAGGCTTGAAAGTATTATCTTGGCCACAATCTATACATCGGCTAAATTAGTGGAATATACTAAAAAGTATGACCCAAGCGTCATTTCTTACATGATCCTTACTGGCAGAATAGGTATGTCAAATAATAAAGTTTCAATTTCGCGCAGTTAAATATGGTAAAAGTAAAATATTATCTGACTTTTAATATCTAAGAATCGTCTCCTTGTGTATACTAATTAATCACCAAGAATTCCTCATGAACAGTTACATATATGCAACTGGATCAAATTTACTTTACTTATTTTCACAATCTTGAATCTGTTAAATATAAAAAAAATCGATGCTTCCAATGCTCAATTAATAGATATGGCTCAATATGGCAATTAACTAAAACTCACTTAACTTCCTATTTCCATATGTTCTATTAATAATTCTAAATTTAAAACGATTGCTGAGAAATGTGCACTGACCCAAAAGTTTGTCAATCACGAGACGGCTCTGTGTTCTAAGTGCCTGCTCAACCCATCCTCAGAAATGTTTCAACAAGTACCTCAAAGTTAAGAGATTGATGGTGAATAATCAAAGACGAGCAAAGAATGAGCCGGTAGACAAATCAGATCGAGAGCATAAGAGAGAGGCATAAACTTATTACTGAAGCCTGTAAAAATTTCAGCCCTGGTCATTGCTTCAGAACATGTTACAGATGCTTTATTTCAGTCTCAGTCTTTCCTCAACTGATTCTAGACGAAGTGTGTTTACATGCTTGAATTCTTTAAATAAATCTGCAGAGTATTACAACAACGTCAACAGCACAAAAATCACATTGATGATCACCACTGTGGCATGCGCATGATGCTACTAATCCCGCTTCAACAGTTTTAACTGGACCAACAATATATAAAACAAAGCAATGCTTGAAGGCAACTGTCGCAATACAAATTAGAACTTCTTTACATAACTATATCTAAAATTTGCATCAAGAAACACAAGAGAAGCCGTTTTCTTACGAATGACAAAAGCATTATTCATTCAATAAGGAAATCAGCAAGAATAATTAATTTGTTTCAAGGCATAATACTGACTCGTATTTTACATGAGATAACTGAATTTGCAGCATTAATGGCTCACCATTTAAAAAAATTCCTGGGATCTTATAAGCTGTGGATTGTTAGTGAGAAATCTAGGATTTTAAAAAATTCATCAATAATGGTAGCAAATATGACTACATAAAAGCAGTATATCCAGTATGTAATATATATATATATATATATATATATATATATATATATATATATATATATATATATATATATATACACATATACATATACATGTGTATGTGTGTGTAATCTCTTCGTTGCGTGAGTCGGTAGAGCTGCGGACTGTCACTCGATGGGCTGGAGTTCAATTCCCCAGCCGGCTGATGAAGAGTTAGAGGAATTTATCTCTGGTGATAGAAATTAATTTCTCGCTATAATGTGGTTCGGATTCCACAATAAGCTGTAGGTCCCGTTGCTAAGTAACCAGTTGGTTCTTAGCCACGTAAAAATAAGTCTAATCCTTCGGGCCAGCCCTAGGAGAGCTGTTAATCAGCTCAGTGGTCTGGTGAAACTAAGGTATACTTTGTGTGTGTGTGTGTGTGTGTGTGTGTGTGTGTGTGTGTGTGTGTGTTTACGGTAGCTTGTCTTGATCAGCCATGTCTAACCAGTCGTCCCAGCTGTGAATGGGTATCAACAACCGCTGCGAAAAAAAAATAGTTGAGAAATAAAATGTGCTACCCCTATGGCGCCACCCCGTCCAAAAGGGAAATATGAGTAAGGTTACGGAAAAATTTACAAAAATATATGCGTGTCTGTGGGCGAGAAGTTTTCAAAGATCGGCTTAACTGTATGCCACAGGAGAATCATAGCAAAAATGTGATAAAAATGGATATTTTTCCTCGAGGAAAAGAAGCTTTGAAACGTTTCAATCCTACAAAACTGAAGGCGAAAGAACCAACGAAAATAGCGACATGAAAAGCAACTCCCAAGAGATTTCATGGTATGAGCTTTGAGCTTTCATGGGTTGCAAATTTTCCGAAATTCATATCCTACTTCTCTTTTCTACTCCTGATGGGAAATTTACAGAATGGGGCAGAAATGCTACAGCCACTATTATACGTCGAAATCAGACACAGACTCTTGTGTGTAAACAGGATCATACAAACTAATCTACACGCTATCATTCACATTAATGTTGGAAACCCAACAACAAGACTTTTTTTTTATAATTCAGGTACAATTATGTGAACGTGTGGTTACACACACACACACACACTCCTACTACTACTATTGTCGAAGTTCCTTACGTTACGTTTAGCTTCTATTGCTCTACTTGTAGCACAGTTTGCCATCGTGCGCTAAAATAATTTGGAGCGCAAAGCTACATGAAACTACACATACACACAACACACACAGATACTCTCTCTCTCTCTCTCTCTCACTATATATGTGTATGTACCATATGTATATGTACTTATATATATATATATATATATATATATATATATATATATATATATATATATATATATATATATATATATATATATATATATATATATATATATATACACACATGTATATATATATGTGTATTTAGAATCTACTGGTCACTTTTTACTAGATACATATATAATTGTAATAGCCACAATTCGGACGCCCTCTTTTCGAATTCTTCTTTTTGGGGAATATGCTTGTCACAACAAAGCCTAAAGATCCAAGTGCAAGAAATATGAAGATATTATGATGTCCGGTATGTATATATATATATATATATATATATATATATATATATATATATATATATATATATATATATATATATATATATATATTACACATATATATACTGTAGATATATGTATATATATATATGTGTATATGTATATATATATATATATATATATATATATATATATATATATATATATAAATATATATATATATACATATACAGTACAGTATATGATTCTACATGGTATAAAAAGATTAAGCATGTACAGAATTACTTGGATTTCTTAACAAAAAAAAAGACAACAAAATTCTATTCCCACAATCATAGGATGGACTTTTGTCAGTAAAAAAAAAAATCTCTTTACAAAAGGTTTTGGATTTCAAACAACAATGCAAAACTAAGAAAACTTTGTCAGTCAACAGACAATGGAATAAAAAAATCCCTGACTCTCGTTTCAACAAACTAGAAAAGTGATAAAAAAGAACCTTCCTACTAACCCTCGAAGGTCGTCTTTTCTAAGGTACGGTACATTTATTGAGGTGTTCTTGTTTCCTTCATATAAAATATAAAAGTTTTGAGGATATATTTCACAGGAGCGTGATAAAACAGCTGTTGTGAATGGGTACGCATAAGAAATGTGGCTTAACAAGGTTTTGTTGCAATGTCCTCAAGTCTGAATACGACAAAACGTTCGTAGGCATATCCAGAGTGCGGAATTATTCAGGTGAGCTTTAATTCTTTTGTCCCAGTTACTCCTGCCTTTTGAAATTCATTCAGGAGTGAGCAAACAAAAAATTCTTGTCCAACACTAAAATGAAAACTGATGGGACAAAAAACCAAAAGTATAGAACGCAATATCCCAACAACAAAAAATCCATTAATGTCATTTAATCCGAGCGGGGATTATCTTTCAATGGACATACACACGCACACAATCAAGTTTCAATAGGAATTTATGAACAAAAAGCTCCTGGAAGTTCGCTTTCAGAAATAATTGAAATGTTTGTTAAAGCAGAAGCTATCAGTTAAACCAAAATATAGTTACGCGTAGTGTTAAATAACAGGGAATTACAATATTAATTTTTAAATCTATTTTTGTAAAAACCAGAATGGAAATTACAGAGCATTCCAACCGAAATTCTTTAACGCAGTAAACTAATACTTTAGAGCGCAATTTATGTCCTTTTTTTCACAAGATACATAAAGTTGTGTACTGGAGAGGGAAAGAGATAGTGAAAGAAAGAGATAGCTTAAAACTTTTATACTTTATCTTTGTAGCTATGCAATAGCAAACATGATGGCTGTTGGAAATTGAAAGATGGATCACTTTGAACAGGGAAAGAAGTATCCGAAACAACTGAATAATTCTAATACAACAGAACAGTATGAAAGAAATTTTTTTGGGTCCTCTTGCCCTAAAAGTATACGAGTATATAGCGAGAATGTAACTTTGAGGGTAACAAAAATATTGCCTCGTAAATGTCAGCGACACCAAGACATGGTGCGATGAATAACAAAAGAAACTAAGTGCGATCAAAGTTAGTTTTCTTCACTCAAACAATACTTAAGAAAGTTGACATTCTGCAACAGCCTAACATTTCTGTTATACTGAATGTGCCACCCATTAAAAAAGAACATATTTATACAATGCTTACAGAGCATTTATCACGAGATCTGAAAGTGGTGTACACAGGGCACAAAAATACTGAACTCTCAAACAGCACCATATTCATCACTCGGTAAATAAATACTTTGAAATAATTACGTCATAGGTGGTCTATGTTATCCTCCTTCTCAAAGATGATATCTTTTATACGCAATATTTTACCGGGTACAAAAATTCCTAAATAATTCCATTATATCTATGACGGAATAGTTTTTTTTCATGATAGAATAAGTATGTACTACAGCTAAGGAATCTGACAACGACCTTGAAACATTCGTGCAATTTTAGTAAATCAACAGGTATTGTATTTTTCCCCACACAAAAAATATTTGCTTTACCGATACACCCTATAAATCCTTCCAAGTACTCAGTTTCTAGTTCATCCTTTCGTCTGATTATCCCACCGGGATTCTCAACCTACATCCTCCGAACAATCCCATTTCATCATCTCTAGTTGGACCTTAATGAACCTCATCCATCCCACGAGAAAAAGTATTTTGCTCTATCGGTTACTGCCGTTTGTTATTTCTTTCTTTGTTCTCTCGCTCTATCTCATCATCTACTCTCTCTTCTCCATTTACTCCTTCCTATCTTTCCATATACCTCTCCCCATCATCATCATCATCGTCGCCATCATCATTTCCCCAGCCATTCGGCTGCTGTAAGTGTGCATGCCACTTACTGCCGGATGCCACCCCGCTGAGGAGAGCCTTTCTCCCTAAGTGGTAAAGCATGTAGAGAAACATTTACTTCAACAGCACGCTTCCCCCTCATACTCCACCTTCCTTCTCCCCCTCTCCAAACTCTCCCGTTATTGCTTATCTGTCTGTTCCATCTTCATTAAACTCCGCCTTATGAGAGCTTCCTCCTCGCATTTTTGTCCGTCCTTAAATATCATCCCAAAAGCAGCAAGAGGATGACGTTACTATACTCCAAGATATCCTCTGACGACGTCATCAAGAGCGAGGAACAAAGACCACTTTAAGAGATTCTTTCCCCCCTGCTGTTTTTTTTTTTTATCTCACTCTCTTATCTTTCTTTTCGGTCCACCTCTTTCTCCCATCGCCATGTCCTTCCTTCCCCCAAGCCCCGTGTTTCAAAATGTGACACAAGGTATAGCGATATATCTTTCCTAAGATACTAAACTGAGATGTGAAGGACCCAACAACAATAACGCTCCTTGCAGATCATAAAAAATATCACGGATAAAGAGGATGGCATCTCCCAGATTTAGGAGTTATTCAGTCGAAAACTCCATCCGTCACAAAATACTAACCTTAAATGTGAATTAGGTAGCCAGAAACCATCTAGTACAAGAAGTTGTATGAAATACCGGAAAATTATTTCTAGGTATACGTATGTATACCAGATTCTAATCTCAGAATTATAAAAATGGAGAGCGGAATAAAAAGAAAGGTCACATCCAAGCGGGTTGTCAGCCAAAAGGCAAAACCGAACTAAAAATACGCCATCAATATGTCCATGGTTTCAGATACAAATATAAACACGCCATAATCTCGGGAAAACACGAGCGCTCTCTCAGACTAACGAACTGGTAAGCAGCCAACGCACCCACATCATCAGCTGGCTAATGAGTCGAAAATGATACGAAGAAGTAAGAACGGAATAGTAAACATAAAACTGGGCGAACATAAATATCGGGAAAATGTACATTTCTAGGTAAAGGAGATTAGAACTGGTGGTCAAATAAAACACAGAGAGAGAGAGAGAGAGAGAGAGAGAGAGAGAGAGAGAGAGAGAGAAATAGATCCACACCCCGGAAGAGGGTAAAGGGATCTGGGATTTTGGAAGCTCGTGAATGCAGTATTTCTAAGAATGTGATACCAAAACTATTGAGTGCAGCAGAAAGTCTCATTGTATGTAAGTCAAATGAATTCCTCCGATAGCAAACACGCGACTCTGCATTATAAAACAGGAATACACTTCTTTACTGAACAAATCTATAAGATAAATACTTCTGCATTACAGGACAGGACTACACTTGAGGAAGAGAAACAGTTCGACAAGATCAAAAGTCACAGGATATAAGCAAAAACGCACTTAAGACAGTTCATACTCTCTCCAAAAGACTCATTTGGCAAGATCTCCATTCTCTCAAGATCTCTTTTGCAAGACCCTGAATTTTGTGTACGTTGTGGCCCCCAAAAATAATCTCGTTGTTTTCTCCGAGACGCGAGTGGCAAAAGATAACGATAAGAATTCGAGGCATTTTTTGTGTTAGGAGAGACAAGTGTAGTAATCAGCGTCTAACAGTGTCGGTTTTATTCTTTCACGGCCCAGGAATTTCTCCATCAGCTGAAAAACCTCCGAGAGTCGATTTTTACCAAGCGAGGTCGAGAGAGAGAGAGAGATAGAGAAGGTCTCCGTGCAATCCAAGGAGCTGCTCGAATGATGCCATAAATGGTCTCACAAATACTTACATTCGAACTGATATATCTTCAAAGACTAGAATTATTTGTGACATACTTCATTCTTTTTCTGTACATCATGAATGGAAATAGGTTTTTAGTACCAAGGAACACATTCACTATATAAAGAGGAACTTATATCCTCCAGTCACTAAAAAAAAAACAATACACACGGGTTCAATCTACAAGAAAAAAAACGATAAGACCTATGCTATCAGTTAGAGAGAGAATATGATAGAAACAACAGACCCTAGCGTCTATAATTTCCACAAAGCGCGTCCACTGCTAGGAAAAATACAGACTTTCTCTTGAAAGCTACAACTGAGGTATTAATACAAGGGAACTGACTTTACAAAGGGAAAAATCTGAATTGTTCAAAACCATCAGCAGCTGAGGTCGAAATTCTAATAAAGCGTAGATGGAATAGAGACCATACTAAAAAAATAAAAAAAACAACATGGAATAACGAGATTAGCTAAAAACGACACTTTTAATCTAAAGGAGAGAAATTCATACAGAATTACGGAACAACACAAAAGAACAGAGCTGCATATGCATAGGAGTCAATTGTACATAGTATCATACTAAACTGCATGTGAATAAACTATCAATTGAGCTCAGCAACTGTCGCATAGGCCAGTGAGTTTTGTCTTATTTCTGTCTGGAACACCAATATTTATAAAAATAAACATGCTCCTAGTTACAAATAATAATAATAATAATAATAATAATAATAATAATAATAATAATATAAAAAACTCGTGAAAAAAAATAAACACAATTTTTTCTTTAATCACGAGGAGCAAAAGTAAAACCTTTAAATTTATTTACTCCTCATACATGAACACATGACTTATTGTGTATTCATCTACGAATTTCAAATCTTCCCTGATTCATGTGACAACTAAGTATCTTTATTATTGATGGAGTTTTTTTTTTTTTTGTTGCTTTCCTCCAGATCTGGATTTGTCGATTGTTCTTGTCTTTCAAACAAATAGAAGCAATAAAAAATATAAAATAACAGGCATTTGTTTATCACTTACCAACAACTCAAAAAAAAAAAATACGGTATTCATTCCCTTGTTTCTTTCCAACACCAAGATATAGTTTCAGATACTGAAACTATAACAAATAACCTTTAGTACTGAACAATAACTTTTATAAGCACAAAACACTGTCTATCAGGCCGTTTGTTTATCAACTGTCTATAAATCAACCAAGACAGCCACAAAGTCTGGCCATTACTGGCTCGTTTCCAGAAAAATGGGGGTGTTAAAGGAATATGTCATATAAAACCGTGATAGATCGTCCTTTAAATCATCGAAAGCCCGTACGGAGTATATACACATGTATGTGTACGTGTGTGATATACGCATTTCAGCACATGCACACATAATTATACGAACGCATTATACTGTACATCGAAAATCAGGCACACGTGTGTGTGTGTATATATATATACATATATATATATATATATATATATATATATATATATACATATACATATACATATACATATACATATATATATATATATATATATATATATATATATATATATCACTTCTTTTTGTATTTTTGGCAGACTGTACATAATGCCGTAGGAACCTCCAGTGCTCAGAGATTTTATATAGTATATATGCATATATATATATATATATATATATATATATATATATATATATATATATATATATATATATATATATATATATATATATATATTATATATATATATATATATATATTATATATATATATATATATAAAATCTCTAAGCACTGGAAGTTCCTAGGATATATATACGGTATTATATATATATACGGTCTGCCAAAAAATACAAAAATATATATATATATATATATATATATATATATATATATATATATATATATATATATATATATATATATATATATATAGTTCTACATATATATATATATATATATATATATATATATATATATATATATATATATAAATACAGTATATACACACGTGTGCCTGATTTTCGATGTTGATTCTACACTTATTTTTTCATAGTCTCTGTGTTTGGAGTGGGCACAAATACTAAGCACAATCAATAAGAATTAAAACCAACAACTGCCCGTTCTCATTCACTCTCCTCTCTTGCCCATGTATACATAGTAATTGCAGACCGAAAATCTTAAACGTCCCGCGATATATAAATGTACGTTTCTATCAAAATGATCGTAATGTTATAGGCAATATATAATTTTTCCAAACTGTAAAGCAGAAACTCATGTAATATATATCACTGCCATCACTACTTTTTAATAGCAGCCACAGCCTGCGTGCCCAAATATTCGAGTAGTAGCCACTCATGATGAGGACACTCAGCTATTGGGGTCAGCCTATCAGCAAGGCACCTACAAGCATTTTTTTTTTTTTGTCACAGAGAGAGAGAGAGAGAGAGAGAGAGAGAGAGAGAGAGAGAGAGAGAGAGAGAGAGAGAGAGAGAAACGCGGATATTAAATAGGCTATAAACATGATGTAAGATATTTCCACAGCTGTATTAATTACTGCAAGAAAAGCGTGCAAACCCACATTGTTCTCAATCGATTTCACTTCGGGTCTTCCTTTGTAAAGCTAATTCTCGAATAATAATAATATTAATAACATAAAGATAAGAAGTTACCTTTCCATTGTTAAGCAAGTTATTTTAAGACGAAAACGCGAAGTACTAAAAGAACCGAGAAAAATAAAAAATGAGTCAAGCCTTTAAAGGAAACTGAGCACAATTAGTAAACACTTTTGAAATGACGCTAATTAAAAGTCAGAACATGATGCAGAAAAATACGTATATTTACTGACTAATCTTAGACATCATGAAAATAACAGTTTCACAGAAGAAAAATTTACCTTTAAAGACTACAGTCAAAATACGCATCAGTAAAATGATAAATTCGGATACAACGCCTTCAATAGACGGAGCAGATATTTTTCATTTCTTTTTTGATAAAATCACAATGTGTTCGTATGAGGTTAAGTATAAGACGTTGGCCTTCAGCATTATACATTTTTCGGCACTCGCCCCCCAACACGTAAGATCAAAATGACGTTGAACCAAATCAAAACGAAAGTAACTACGCAGATAAGGAAAAAATATAATGACAGCAACAGTGTCGTTGAGAGATAACAGCTGTGACTGACAAAATCATGGCTGATCCTGCCTTTTATCAGCTGGGCACTGCGTGTAATAATTACGTAACATCTGCGTTAAACAGCGACACTTACGCCATGAAAGCTAAACAGCTGTAGAACATCCCCCCGAAGACATTCTTCGTGACATAAAGTTGTGATTGGAATTATTCATGTTTCATCCTTTCCCGAGACCATCAGGCCCCTTTAATATCATCCGAATGGCTCCGATAATATGGAATGGCCGACTATCTGGCTAAAATTGCTCTGCGTCTTTACTGATAAAACAGATATAAAGCCGAACATCGCTATCCACTGACAGAGTTCCTCCTTATTGTTTATTCTTTGTGCTATAGTCACATTAAGGGTAATAATTCTTCCCTTCAGAAAGCCACATGGCTATAATTTCAAGTACCGAGTAAGATTCTTTTGCAAATAATAAAGAATGAAGATACAGCCAAAAGACTAAGAATATTTTCATATAATCTTGATTTATGTCATTAAAGAAGAAATTCTGATAATACAAAAGGGTACAATACTGCCGTTCTCAAAAGATATGTATGGCATTAAAATTGCCTGGCTGTCGGCTATCGAGTTAATAATAAAATAATAATAATGAAGAAGAAGAAGAAGAAGAAGAAGAAGAAGAAGAAGAAGAAGAAGAAGAAGATGAAGAAGAAGAAGAAGAAGCCTCAAGATCAAGTAAACAAAACTTATTACCTGTTGTTAGCATTAAAAAGAAATTTGAAACAAACACATTCAGCTGTATGATGCTCAGAATTATTGATATATGAAGACTGATGACAAGCAAAGAACAAGTATGACACGAAAAGGAGTACATACAGCCAGCCTAGATAAAGGCTTTGAATTCGGTCGGATTAAGTGAGTTGCCACAATAAGATGGAAATTCCAGGAGTAAACAGGGAGAGGCAAAGTCTCTGGACGGAGATGCAAAGGAGTTGTTTAATCCAGTCCAGAGGAACTACAAAGTGAAACTGGACGGTCCTTTCACCGTAATTGCACTGGGATTTGAAGTGAAACTAAGCAGCATATAAGGCTGGCAGTAAGATTCCGAGTCCGAGAGATTTCAGCCTCTGTTTCCTTTTAGACGAGAAAATAAAAGGTTCGAAGTCCGTGATGTTAAGGAAAACATGAGAATGTAAAGTCTCTGTTGCGTCGTAATTTGAATTCAAGAGCTGTGGAGTTGTCAGTGCCTCAGTCACTTTGTATAAATACATATGTGTAAGCATACATGTATGCATACATAAATATATTATATATGAGAGCGTTCAACAAAGACTCAAGAAAATGGCAAAATGCGTCACTGTCTGTCTTGTTATGGTCTTAATCTACTGAAAATCTTAACAAAACACCTGAGGCCGTCTCTTTGTTGACAAGCGTAGGTGTGAAAGAATTATGTCTTCTTAAAAGACGCGTTTCATCAATAAATGCGTTCGTATTTATAAATCAATCTTTACAATTAAAAAATTATAAAGTCTTCCGAATTTTCGCTTTTTGAAGTTGTTTGAAAGACCTATCAAACAACTTCAAAAAGTTAACAAGGTACATGTAATGACTTCTAACATCCGCATCACTTGTCTATATTCGTACACGAGACTTGACTTTATTTCAGGAATACAGTTTGGACTGACATATAGCATCCACACAAAATATGGAACTTAATATAAATTTAGCATCCATATAAAATGTGCATATCTTATTTGATATTAAATTGGCCATCAAAATAAAGGTACATTTATTTCACTTTCAATGTTAACGCCCTAAAGGATCAAAGCTGATAGCAATATGCATATTAAATGGATTGGCTAAGAGAATGTTAACGGCAATTACAGCAATGTATGCATGTACAAAACATTTTGAAATCAGCCACCATTGGTGTCAGATAAGGTGCTCCAACAAGTGGTGCATTCTTTATTGTAGATATTGATAGATCACTGCGTATGGAATAGAATAGAATATAGAGGTTGGGCCAAAGGCCAAGCGCTGGGACCTATGGGGTCATTCAGCACTGAAAGAGAAATTGACAGTATGAAAGTTCGAAAGGTGTAACAAGAGGAAACCCTCGCAGTTGCACTATGAAACAATTGTTAGAGCAGGTGGAAAGTCAGATGGAAGAAAGAGAATATGAAAGGAGGTACAATAAAAGGAATGAAAGAGGTTGCAGCTAGGGGCCGATGGGACGCTACAAATACCCTTAAGTAATGCCTACAGTGCACCATGTGAGGTGCACTAACGGCACCACCCCTAAGGTGGGTTAGTGCCTATGTTACAAGAAGCAGTTGTTCCCTGTGACGTGGTTTTCTTACCTGCAAGCAAAGAAATGTACAAGAAAAGGTAACAGGTATTACGTAAATTTTCTGTTGACTATAGAATGGCAATTAATGAGTGAAAAACTAAATTTTATTGTAACAGATAAATAATGAATACTGATGACCAAGACGACTTAAATGGAGAAAATGTTACTGTAAGGTACACTAAGAACAGGGCCCACACAGAGTCAGCCAGACAGGGGATTTATGATGAATCACCTGGGTCGACCGCGTAATAAAATAGGCCATGGCCCATGATTTACAGGTTGTAAGCTAAGGACAGTTAAATATTTAGTACTACTGTAAATATATACAGCTTACTTGAGGAGAATTTCAATTTATTTATTGACTGTTTGAGGTATTCTGAGTAAACCTCATTACAGTTTGTGTCAAGAAATTGCTTAAAATAATAAAAATATAGAGATCCTACCCGCACTATCGATAGAAAAATTAACTTACAGTTGTGACATATGAGGCAGTATTTGTTAACAAAATTATTGACTGTTAATTAGGCTACTGGTAGACTACCATTATAAGAAAATTAATAAAAAACTGGAACTACTAATGCAAAGGCGAAGAAGGATGGTCGAACGTTCTGTTGCACCGACGAGCCAGCAATGGGTCCTGCCTGCGATGAGCCCGTGTGACGTCACCGTCTGGCCGACCTGTCTTAGTAGGTTCTGACTATGAGATAGCTTTACCTTGGAGCATAGTTCACAGATAGTGGTAAGTTGGGTGATGTCGCTGGTCTGCACGAGACTCGCACTGAGACAGTAACAAATGAGTTTTTAAATTTTTGCCCATACGTACATGGAAAACGAGTTTTCGATGCAGAAATTACGTCATCACTGTTATATGGTTGGGAATTACTGATGATTAATAATATCAAAGGCAGATGAATAGTGTAAGTTAAAGTCTTCCATGATGTTCGCATGAAAAACATGTATTAAATCATGTATGTATACAGCAGGCATCAAACCAGTAAAGGATTGTATAGTAAGAAAACAAGTCTCTTTTTGATGTCCACGAGGGAAAATAGATGAAGAATTGCCATTTAATTACGGTTTATATTTGTGAAGAGATAATGGAACTCCAGGTTATAGGTTTTCATTAAATATATTAGAGCAAAGTGATGAACGAAATTCATTGGAAATATTTGCGCATGAGGTATGTGAGAGAGCTGAAACTGCCAAGAAATTCAATACTTAGGTATCTGAGTTAAACCACTCCCCAAGTGTCCGTGTGGTTTATTCTGCAACCCGGTATATTACAGATTTCTACTGAGTATCGTTCACACGCCTGCGTCTGATGTCTCATAAACTGAAGGTGGAGAGGTAGATGGAGCAGAAACCCGACCTGTGCAAGAACTTGCCTATATGATACTAGCAGTACACAGCCAGAGAGTCATGTGCTAACCATTAATTGTCCCCCATCTGGCAACTGCCGCACAGGATATAATGGCTAAATTTGTTTAATATTACTAATTTATTGAATGAAGAAACCTTCTGTAATTATTGATTTGTGTTGGCATATCCATAATGTACTAAGAATAAATCAAAGATTTTTTCATCTAGGAGACATATGTTTTGAATTTTGGACAAATCATCAAAAACAGAGAAAGAAAAACCTTCATGTTTGGGTTTTAATAAATTTTGTAATAACAAAAACACTATTGTGTAAATTTATATTATTCCCATAATGTAATATATATTCTGTCAATAAACTAACTAAGGAGACAAGACTCACAACAACATTTATGCAGTCCTCTAGGTAAACAGATTCAACAAAGTTGGACTTTGGCAAAAGATGTTGACTTTTTATATAAAAAGTAAGTTAGACACCATGCATGCTCAATCATACGTTAAAGAATGTCATGACCTGTTTAATTCAAGATTCAGTACATAAGGGTAACACACCTTAAATAAAGGACATTTTTATAAGAATACTGATGCAGCAATGGAAATAAAGCAACATAACCTGGCGGGCATCCTGCGTAAGTATGAAACTACCAAAGCACCTCGACAAGGTCAAAGAGTGAGATGAAACTCCACAAATTTGGTGTACTTCCATCGATTCTACTGTCTTGTTTTGGTGGGGGGAGGAGGGAGGGCAAAACCTATGCAACACTACTACTTTGTAGCTACTTCTCGCAAATGTTTTCTTTACTTAGATCTTTCATCAAAAACTTTTTCCTTATACCTTTTTTATTATTACATTTTTTATACACTCTTCCCCCTCTGCGACTTATTTACTGCTGTAAAATTACTGTCAAATTTCATAACAAAACTGCTAAAACTTTGCATGAAAAACTTTACGATAATCTTAATTTTACCTTCCAGTTCATTCAACTCCTTACTTTCAGAATAGTTACTGAAATGCTTTGAAACTACTATCATGTAATGGTATTTGCGTATACTTGTTTCTGAGCATCTTTGTCATCTTATTACCCAAAAAGATTTCATAGGGCTCTTGTATAATTTATACAAATGTATAATTTACAAATCAACACTGTATACATTCAAACGAATTACAGCAAATAACAGTCAAACTAAAAATGCAAACTGTTACCACTTTTAACAGTATGGGGGAAAGGTTCTAAAAAATTGTTTTTGTTAGCACATTTCCAGAACTCACATACCGTTGCAATGCAGAAGACAATAAATTACCACGTATAATTCTTACTTACAATATTGATACCTAACTGGTGACGTTCATCTTAAGTTTAATTTTTTGTAAACAACTAAATAAATTCTAATATTTCTATTTTACTCGTTTTTTTCTTGATTTCCTTCAATTTGAACTTTAAAGTATACTGCACAACCAACGTTCTAATAGCTTAGGGAACTATGGTTATAAATTTTCCTTGATATCATTCAGTTCAACATGTTTTATATGAAAGTTATAGTTTCTGTGGAGTCGACTATAGTCAGTTTCATTTCATCTGTCCACTCACGAACGATATCATAGGCCTACTGTGATAAAGATGCAAAATGTTTCTTCCGTTGTACATCAGAATTTATGTATGTATGTATGTATATATATATATATATATATATATATATATATATATATATATATATATATATATATATATATATATATATATATATATATACATACACATATATATATATATTGTCTGTGTATTACAGTAAGACTGTGAAACCAGGGATTTCATGAAATTCCTGAAGTTTTCAGGAATTCGTGAAATCACCAATTCACTTAGGTACATTTGATCCCCGAGGGCCTAGTACTAAACACGGCGAAACAGTGATTCATCTACACTGTTTTGCCGCGTTTAGTACAAGCCCTCGGGGATCAAATGTGTTTCGCTGTGTTTAGTACTAGCCCTTCGGGAATCAAATGTTCCTAAGTGAACTGGTGATTACACGAATTCACTGAAAATTTCAGGGTTTTCAATCTGAAATCCCTGGTTTTACAATCTTACTTTAACACACACAAACACACGCACACACATATAGGCTATATATATATATATATATATATATATATATATATATATACAAAGAATAAAGATCATAAAAAGGATTATTTATATCAATGATAATACAAACACACGCAAGAAGAGATTATATCAAATAGTCTACGTAGTTCAAACACAAATGAACGATGGACTTTCAATAATTGTTTGTTAATGAAAAGACATCTGGTTATGGGAATGCGAATAAAGGGTATTTTAATAATTTCTTGCATCTAAATTACATGAATATATTGGATGGAAGACTATGCATAGAAATAGTTTTGCAGTTTTTTCAGAATAATTTACATATTTATATATTTTGTTCTTAATGATACAAATAATTATGATAGTTTAGTGCTTGGGCACTTTCGGACTACTTACCTCATAACTCATCCTACAAAAGTTTGAAATCCCATTCAGTTCCCGTTATCCTTAGAGTTGATGATATACGTATGGCAAAATAGGCTAGCCTAGACCTACAATTTTTATCATTGTTGGGCATTGAGACGATAATTAGATAGAATTAATATTAAAGGTTACAATAAAAAAGTAATTTTGAGTGAAATGGAAAGAAAGTTTGCTTAAAAGAAGGCCAGTAAAATAAAGTACTTGGCGATCAGTAGCATAGGACTAGCTCCAGTTACTCCAGGCTTTATGTTTTAACGGTAAACGATAGTTATTTTTCAGTTTACGGACGTAGATATTACTTTGGTATCATAATAATGTTATTTTCATGTTCATGCAATGAAATCTGCATGGAATAAAGTTTGAATGATAAGAAAATCTTGAGATTTGGACTGTTTTTGAGCAAAGGTCTATGAGTGGTGTGGGCTATACTAACGAGATAAATCATAATTACTGAAAGCTCATCATCGTTCGTTTGTGTTTGATATGAGTAGATTGTTTGATAAAATCTCGTCTTTCGTGTGATTGCATTGTTTTATTAACGACATAAATCTGCATATTTATTATCTATATAAGAACAGACGAAGTTTCTTTGTATATACAAACATTCCATTACGTTATTGGAAATAGTTTAATATTTATCGTAATAAGCCAATATCGGAAACGTTGATTGTCCACCAATCACGAGCTACCCATGCGCATGTGCCACATCTTCACCCGTGGGTGGACAGGTGGAATGAAACTGACTATGAGTGCCTCGCCAAAACGAGAAACACGTGAAAAGGGTAATAAAAAAGAGGGATATGGGAATACATAGGAGGGGCAGCAGGTTCCTGACAGTTGTTTTCAAGACCAGTAAAAATTCCTAATTTACAAAGTTTTCAAATAACACATTCTCAGGTTCTCTGTACTTGAGGGATATGAGCTAATAAAGAAATTTTGTAATAACTAAAGAATCACAATAACCAACATAACCAAAATCTAGGCAACACCGAAAAACGAATTAACAAAAAATAATTAATATACAGCTAAAATATTGACCTGTGTAAAACCTACCAACCATAATTGCCAAACTTCTTAGACAAAGTATCAACAGCGAAGGGTCATCACGCTCTTAGTTTTAATGTCCTTGAGGAATTCAGAGAGCTTGAAGCAACAATTCTCAAGGTGGATTCCTTGATGGTTTTACAAGTATCGCCTGAAGAGTTCATCAATACCAAAGACATTTTCTATTGTGATACTTTTCTCTAATGCACACAGACACACACACTCTCTCTCTCTCTCTCTCTCTCTCTTCTCTTCCTCGCTGGAGGGACTCGATAAGAGAATTGGTTGACTCAAATAACAAAGGAATTCTTTCCTTGAACGAAGTCTTCTCGAAAGGGGCAGAAGAAAGAATTAACAACATTAAGGAGGTTTAGAAGGAACCCCATCGCGAACTCTCCTGTACTGTCAATGTACCGAACAAAAAAACGGAATCAGAGGCTCTATAACTTTATGCAGTTGTTTTCCTACACTATTTTCAAAAACATGTTTTCCGTTCCGTTCAGACCATTGCTCATCTCTCCCACTCCGTTTTGAGCCCTCAAACAAAATTGCAATATGAATTATAAACTGGAAAAGTAAACATATCAATACCATGTATTTTAAATGAATAATTTGAAACATGATTTATGTTCACCAGATTCGAAGAGAACCTGACCAATGTTTATAACCTGTTTTGGTACAGCAGCTTTCGGTAGAAATGTGGGTGAATCGTTCAACTTTTAGTTAAAAGCACCATATTTTGCACAGAGATAGCTTACGATAAACTTTTTGAAATGGCCTTCAAAATTCTTTAAAATGCCATAGGTTGAGCGCCAGAGGTCATAGAGTCAAAATGAAAAGGTCCAAATATATGCATTCAAGGCACAATAAATAATGAAAGGAAAAACGTCTGCCTAAAATACTTTGTAGCAAAACAATCAACCCATAACTCCTTTTTTATATAATGTATCCTTTATTTAATTAAAACACATTGCGAATACCAGCATAAGAGACTGATTGACTTATGGCTGCTAAAACTGGCGTCACAACATCTAGGTCATTGACGCCGGAATAAAATTGAATAAGAATCTAAAAAAATAAATTAACATAAATTGAAATGGAGTTTCACATAATATATATATATATATATATATATATATATATATATATATATATATATATATATAATATCATATCTGTTCAAATATATTGTCCATACATACACATACTGTATATGTATATGATCTGAATTTTGTTGAGGAGGCCCACCTTCCTAACAAAGGTATATAGCTGGTCTATATTTCAATCCTCCCAGAGAATCGTATTTAAGATAAAATGTCCATCTATGTCAAGTCCCCAAGAGATGATCCTGTCCTAGATTCCCAAGACTGGGACATTCGACTAGCAAATATCTCACAGTCAAGGGCACAATACAGTTATCGCAGAATGGTGGATTTTCACCGGGCATCAAGACCCCATGAGTGAGTCCTGTATGCTCAATACTTAGCCAGCACAACATCGTTTCTTGTCTCCTTGCCGTGTAGGGGATATGACCAAGGAGATACTGATGATGTAATACTGCGCATCTTTTGGTTTGTTTCAATTCGAGCCCCCCCTCCCCCCACCACTGACTGGCAAAGGTTTTAAATTTTCTGACCTGCAAGAGGATATATATCCCTATATGGTAGTAGGCACCGCCTGTGTTCCGGGGAGGTGACTGCTGACTTAGCAAGTTGATCAGCTTGCTCTTTCCCAATCACCGAAACGTGGGAAGGCACCCAGCAAAAATTTACTTCTTTACCTCTTCTTTTCACTAGCAACAGTCATTCCATAATCTCTAAAATCAGTGGGTGTAGAGGGTTAAAAGATCCCAAAGACTGAGGAGGACTTCTTGAGTCACAATATATAGTAATGCTATTTGCATTCAGAGTTAAAATTTCTCTTAAGGCCTTCAAAACTGCATGCAGTTCCGCTGTACAAATATATGCAAAAGATGACAGTCTCCTGCTTCTTTCTATCAGGAAAGACCACTCCAAAGCCGACAACAGCTTCTGACTTTGAGCCATTTAGTCTCAACTCTATATGTACCAGAAAGTATTTCAACTAGCACAAATATCTTAAGAAACATGATAACATTTTAGATTCACAGAGAACAATCTCATTGATTCCTTTATTGTCATTGTATATCTTAAACTTTAGATCACTATCAGCCGGGGCGATCACAATCTTCCTCACATTTGCACATAGTAATACACACAAGTTGAGCTTTTACTCACTTACATTTGCCTCTGAAGCCCTTGTCTGGATGGCACCCACGCTGCATGAACACTCTTACGCTGAGTAAGAAGTCAGACTGACTCATTTTATCAAGTGTATTTAGACATTAAACAAAAGGAAACAAAATTCTTAATGATACAATTCGAACTCTCAGACTTTCAAAACTCACATATACAAATGACATGTAAAAATGAAATGGCAAAAGTATTACAAACACACACGCATATATATATATATACATACTGTATATATATATATATATATATATATATATATATATATATATATATATATATATATATATATATATATACACACATATACACACACACACACATATATATATATATATATATATATATATATATATATATATAATATATATATATATATATATATATATATATATATATATATATATATATATATATATATATATATATATATATATATATATATATATATATATATATATATAACTGATGCAATTTTATATGTAATTAAATGATAGAATAAACTTTAGTACTTGGGAGGTTTGAACTTGCATCCAAGATGCGACGAGCTACAAGCACGAAGTAAAGTCTCTTATACATCAGTATAAATGACAGTGCAAATCACGTTTCACATCATAAATGTAAATGATGCAACTGGCACTTAATTAAGGTGATACGTTTTAGGCCTCAAATGACTTGAAATCACATGTCATTGATACTGGCGTGTGAGTGATCTTTTTACGAAAATATCCTTAAAGTTGCCAGTGAGTAGGCCAATAACATTATATTCATATACATATATATTGTATAAAAACAGAATGTAAGTGAGCTATCGATGAAAATATTCTCGAAGCAGAGTACTGGTAGATGTTTGTGGATTTTTGACTTTGGGAGAATTACAAATCGTGAGGAAGAGGAATGAGAAGTTCGGTTAAAAATAGAATGCAGATTATATTGGAAGTGCAGTAGCGAGAAAGACGAAAGAGTGCAAAAGCACACCAGCTGATCAAGTGGTCAAGATGACGGTGTGGGAGATAAAGAAAGCATGTAATCAAGAGTGGGGAGAAGGTGAGCAAGGACTTAAGGAGAGTGAGCTGCTCTTACAATAAATAAATGCAGAGAGAAAGGTGAATGAGTAAATAGATCTCAGAATAAAATACACAAATAGAGGGAAGCTATCTGAGGGGATTGAAGTTCTGGGTCCAGTGGAATGAGTATCTGTTAAATAAAGATAACATGAAAGAGGCAGAGATGAATGGCACATGAATGGAATGGATTAAGAGCAAGTCTGAGAATGCTTGTAAAAGTTACAGCTGACGGCAAGGAGAGCAATTTGAAGGCTACGACGAGTTACTGACTGAATAGATTAAAAAAAAAAAAAAAACGATACAAACGGACATATGTTGTCTGAAAATTCAGTTCTGATCTGGGAGTAAGTATTTTGTAGAGAAGTTGGGTTTGATGAAAGAGGAGCTAGTACTAAAGTGAATGATGAAAGTGTAGAAGAGCGATTGTGTGTTGTGTGTATAATATTATATATATATATATATATGATAATATATATATATATATATATATATATATATATATATATATATATATATATATATATATATATATATATAAAAAACTTTTAAGGTGAATTCTGAGGATGTAAGGGGGCAATTAATAAGCTGAGGAATTTAAGGATACCAGGGGGTGGTAGTGAAAATGTGACTGAGGTGATCAGTGTGTAAGAAAAGTCTGGACGAGGAGAAACGCTCCAGGGAAGTGACCAAGGAAATAATTGTTCTTTTATATAATGTTAAAGGTGACAGACGAGAATGGGACGTAACTTCATAAAACAAATACACGTACAGATATTTCTTACACTTAACAGAGATCTCGTAATAAACATCTTAACCTCCCATACTTTTTTTCTGTTAATACCTAAAAGTCATTAACGAAACGAATTATCAATTAAATAAGATTATACAAAAGAAAAAACCAAAAACAGACAAGTCTTAAGCTATCTTCCCACGAATTCTTGTTTTCATGGCGTCAGCATCCAGTAAAGGAAGTAATGTATAAGATTCACATATTTTTGAAGACAGCATTGGCTCTTTCCATTTGCCATAAAGGAAGTGCTTTGATGCAGAAGAGATTTGCATTTCACCAGGATAAGTTTTCACTGAATCAAAATGATAGTCGAAGTTTTCTTAAGGAAAGGATTTTAAGACTACCTTTCGGTCACTATACAGTAAAACGAAAATTTGTAAAGTAGTTTTTCATTTATGATTTTACACAGTTGTATTTGATCGTTTATTTTTATTACGGTTCCCATTAGATGAAAAAAATATTTTGCCAGTTTCTTGGATTTTCTTCACGGCAGCTACAAAATGCAAAAGCTGTATCTAAAAAAGAAATCACATTGAAACATCTACTCGCCCAAATGGCGCAAGGATAATAATAAAAATATTACCATATTTGAAATCCTTCTAAACTGATGTGCGTGTGTATCAGAGAGAGAGAGAGAGAGAGAGAGAGAGAGAGAGAGAGAGTTATTTTCCGTTGATTTTCAGATAAACTGAGTGTTTTCTCTATAGCCCCTTAAAATGACTAATTTTTCATGAAAAATTGCTCTGTGAAAGCATCTCTGTTAAGCATTAAGGATTATAAATGTCAACAAAGAATGCTCATTGCTCAAATATACTCTGTATATATAATATACGAATCTCAGATACACTCCATTTTCTCCTCAGTATCTGTGGCTCAAGAAGTTGCTACCTTTCTAAGAATATAAATGGAGAAGGGCTGCTAATCGAAAGTACCATCGAAGCAATAAGCTGGTTTCTGGAGCTCAATGGCGGTAATCTATCCATGAACTATCAAGGTCCAACGGTAAGTAACTTCGCCTACCTGAAAAACAACAGATTGTGACCATCATTTGCGTGTGCAGTAGTGTGCAGTATATTTTTGTGTTGTTAATCCCCTGTCACAAAGTGGGGGAACCACAATTACTTTCTCAGCTGGTCCGTCTGTTACATTTAAATCATCAATCGCAAATTCTCCAAAGTAAAAGAAAATCGGTCACTGCTGAAATAGAGCTAGGCCATCACGCCAAAATACGCATGTAGTAGTGATATCGTCCATCTTTCTGTACACAACTTTAAATTTGGATGCAGCTTTTAATCTAAGAGATAAAGACTTCATATTTCAGATGCTCCTTCAACTAACACCACAGTGTGGCTCAGTGGTAGGGCAGTGCGTTAGCATCTGTAAGGTCTTGGCCCAAATTCCCGCTCGACGCTCAATCTGTCAACCTAGCTGTATAAGGGTACCCGCGTTTAGTTGGAAGTCAAAGGCGCGG
Source organism: Macrobrachium rosenbergii (assembly GCF_040412425.1). Taxonomy (NCBI): domain Eukaryota; kingdom Metazoa; phylum Arthropoda; class Malacostraca; order Decapoda; family Palaemonidae; genus Macrobrachium; species Macrobrachium rosenbergii. The sequence goes on from NC_089745.1 coordinate 33,102,999, forward strand.
GATGAAGGAGCAAGCCTCCCTACTGGACGATCCCGAGGCCTAATATGCGCGTTTCTCTACATGTGATGCCTCCAACGCCATTCATGGGTATGGGGCTGACCTTTAAATTTACCAATGAAGCCTTTCCTTTCGTTTGTTTATGTCATTACCTATGTATCACTATGCCTGTAATTTTGTTATTGCAACTCCTCCTATATGTTTAATTCCGTCATGTGTCTAACTGCACAAATTTAACTTTGGCTGTATCAATGTATCCGTCTGTCTTATCTTGTCGCCGCAGCTGCTACATATCTGAAAATAATTCAGTCAATGTCTGAAAAAGCAGACCATCACAGAGAGATAAGCATTAAGCAAGTTCGTCCATCTTTCTGAATGAAAACAGATTTAATGCTGGCCATGCCAGTTTTTTCATCATACACTATGAATACAATATGATCGCAATTCCTAAACAGTTGAAAGGATTTCAGTCAAACCTGGTATACAGTAGACCACCATACATACATGTGAACTTGATAAGGTGTACAAGGTAGTAAGCAAGAGAAGTAGAGTAATGATAAACATGCAACTACATTATAATGAAAAAGCAATAAGTCTAAGTCACGGGAAAAAAATGGCAATAAAAGATAGAAGACCAGAATAGGAGAATAGAGAAGGTACAGTCTGAACAACCTTTGGGAGTAGGAAGCCTCCCGTGAGCAATCTACTGTATATCCAAAAAAAAACAGCATCTCTTTCCTTTCTGTACCGCCAGAGTGAGGGATCGCTGTCATTCTTCTCTTGTTTTCTGCTTCTTGCTCTGTTATTCTGTCATTACTCAACTACTCGATTTTAACAATAACAACAAAATGCACCAAAAGATTGTATTTTTCTTTCATATACTGAACAGATGTTACACGATATTCTAGGAAAATAGCGAATGCATATTTTTATGGATGTTAATATAATGGAGATAAAAGATTTGTGCCCGACTTTTTCATTTATTCAGAAGCAATCTCAATCCCTTGAAGCTTCCACTTTTTCTTACAACTTTTCATCAGCCGGATGCGCAAAAAACAATGAAAAAGCAGTGAGTTCGCCATAACCGAGCTACAATAATAATTTCATAATAAAAACTTCTCAAAGATTTTAGAATTGTTGCCCTGGTTTCATAATTCAAATAAACTAAACAAAAAAAAAATACAGTGGAGGTTTAACTGACAACCACGAAAACACCCACCTCTTGTAAAAAAAAATCATGAAATGAAACCAAAGCATGTACGTAATTCCGATGTTGGCCCCATACATTTATATGCACGTATATACATGAATGCATACATACATACACAGACACGCATATACGAGTATATATATATATATGTGTGTGTGTGTATGGTGGGGTATGTAAGAATATGCACAAATTCATACATGCTATGACTGAGGTTCATGATAATGCTGAAACTTTCTTTTCTAAAACTAGCCAAAATTGTGTTCCTTTCTAATGCATTATAAGAACAAACCATCTTTTCTGCTTCTGCACAGTTAATTGCAAGATTATTTCCACTAACCCGTACAAACATTCCACTCTTCACCCGTGCTTTCTTACACATCTTTTATGTTTTACCATTCTTTTCCAATGTTTTTCCAGTTGGACCAACATAAAAGTTATCACAAGACTTACATGGAATCTGGTATACAGATCCTTGAATATTGTCAGCCATGTTATTTTTAAGCATATGCTTTACTGTTTTATTTTTCTTAAATGCTAAATTAACTCAAAAATTCTTAAGTGAATGGGGAATATATCTGAAATCATTATTATATGGAAGTGCAAGCAGGTTTTTTGTTATAAATTTATTTTTTTGATGACATACAAGATCCTTTTCGCCTCTCTTAATTAGGGTTGGACTCCGCCTACAAACACCTGTCACGTGCAAATACCTGTTTTCCCACCGTTTCTATATTCTTATGTACTGTCTTACTAGCATATACATTATTAATTTCTACCATCTTGTATCAGCCCTCTGAAGACGACTTAGTTATTAATAAAGCTGACACCGGTCATGATCTACAAGGTATTTCATTTCTTCCCTGAGCTTCTAGATATCTCATGTAAGAGTGATTAGGAGAGCACATACACACACACTACACACACACACACACACACACACACACATATATATATATATATATATATATATATATATATATATATATATATATATATATATATATATATATATATATACATATATATATATATATTATATATATATATATATATATATATATATATATTTATATATATGATTTATATATGAGCATATATATGTACACACATTATATATATATATATATATATATATATATATATATATATATATATATATATATATATATATATATATATTATATATATATATATATATATATATGTGTGTGTATATCTATATATATATATGGAAATAATGAACACGTCATGACACCGACACCGGTCAGCATCTACAACTGTATTTCATTTCTTCCCTGTGGTGCTCGATATATAAGATCACGTGTAAGAGTGATTAAGAGTATATATATATATATATATATATATATATATATATATATATATATATATACATATATACACACAGATATGTAAGTCCGTCGCTACTGCCTTGGCCTGCCACTCGGGGGACAGGTTTGTTCCCAGGGTGAGTCAGAAAATTATTTATGTGATGATATGCTTGCTTATGACATGTTCATTATCTCTCTCTCTCTCTCTCTCTCTCTCTCTCTCTCTATATATATATATATATATATATATATATATATATATATATATATATATATATATATATATATATATATATATATATATATATATATATATATATATATATATATATATATATATATAGTCCGTGACTGACGCAGTCAAGGGAATATTCAAATATATATCGACACTTACAAAGTGACCAATATCATCGAATCTTATTATTATTATTATTATTATTATTATTATTATTATTATTATTATTATTATTATTATTATTATTATTAAAATACATGGTTCCCATTTACCAACTCTACATGGACTCATAAATAGGAGTGCCAATGGCACTGGTAGAAAACTGAGAAAATCAGCATACTTACAGAAATGATCTAAAATGCGTACATATGCAGAAGACTCAAAATAAGTCAACAGAGCAGTAAAACCTTAAGAACAAAGGAAGAGAACTTTTCACTCCGTCAAGATTTTTACGCGTGGTGAAGATCCTCTCCATGCACCAGAAATATGTTCCTTTACCCCTGAGGGAATTCCAAAAGGGAAACATTTATTCGGCGGCCCATTCGACAATGGACAAGGAGAGAACCTCCTCCCTGAAATAGTTCTCTCTCTCTTCCTCGTCTTCTCAATTTTTCCTTTTACCCTTCGTGTGGTAAAATCCAGAAAAGGAAGGACCAAAGACCTACACTACATCTGCTGCAATAAGAGTGACCCACGGGCGCCAGAACCACAAAAATCTTGTCTTTATACAAAATTAATAAAAAAAAAACATACAACTCATAAACACATGGTTTACATTACCTTTTTACCGTAACACTCAAATAACAATTTCCCCTTAAGCATGTTCTGCTTTTCTAACATTACATAAATTCGGTAAGGAAAAAGAAATACCTTGCGAACTATTTTGGAAAACAAGGAGAAGGGCTGGTAGTGAAAGGTGTGCAGCCAGGAAGTGTTCCTTCAGATAAAGAATACGAATGGAAGTAAACAAGTATGAACGTCTAACAAAGGGGGGAAAATAGAGGAAATCCTACATATGGTACCACGCTGCAAAACATCCCCGTCGTTTTAATATTGTGTGATATATATATATATATATATATATATATATATATATATATATATATATATATATATATGTGTGTGTATATATATGTGTCTGTGTGTATATATATATAATGTGTATATATATATATATGATATATATAGATATATACACACACATATATATATATATATATATATATATATATATATATATATATATATATATATATATATATATATATATATATATATATATATATATATATATAATCAACATAAAGGTTAAAGGAAGAGTGTATAAGACAGTAGTGAGACCAGCTTTGATGTATGGAGCAGAAACATGGCCGGTAAAGAGAGTGCAAGAGAAGAAATTGGATGCGGCAGAGATGAAAATGCTCAGGTGGATGTGTGGAGTAACAAAAGTGGACAGGATAAAAAAATGAAAGACTAAGAGGAACTACTAAAGTCGTAGAACTATCAACGAAGGCCCAGGAAAGAAGGATGCAGTGGTATGGCCATGTGATGAGAAGGGATGAGACATACTGTATGTAAGGAGGAGAGTGATGCAGATGGAGGTGCCTGGTGGGAGAGCAAGAGCAAGACCGAAGCGAAGGTGGATGGATGTAGCTAGAGAAGATCTGAGAGAAAAACAATTGTCAGAGGACGATGTGTTTGACCGAACCAGGCGAAGGAAAGCTGTCAGAAACATCGACCCCACACAAAATTGGGAAAAGACGCAGAGAAAGAAGATATATATATATATATATATATATATATATATATATATATATATATATATATATATATATATATATATATATATAATATATATATATATATATATATATATATATATATATTTATATTTATGGATATATATATATATATATATATATATATATATATATATATATATATATATATATATATATATATATATATAATGTAATATGTATAAATCTATAACAGAGGGGGATAACAGGACACAGGGGCAAAGGAAAACGTCCACAGTAATGACATTTCCTTTTAGCTAACATTTCACGACAACTGTCTCATTCTCAAAGCTGGAACAACATATTACACTGTAAAAAGACTCTCATATTTAAATTACAACCCAAATACTAAATTACATGAGTAAAAATAAAAAACGACAATAAACGTTACCACCAATTGGAAGAAGTAAAAAAGATGAGTGACAAACTAAGAACTCCAGGCAAACTCACCTCGGGTAGAGGGTTGTGGAGGTGGTTTGGTTATTTAAATTTGGAACTAGTTATTTCATAAACAATGATTCAAAGATACGAAGCGAAGAACTGGGAGCTTTGGAAAGTAATTTAAAATCTATATTCAATTTTAGTTTTAAATCTTTTGGTGTATTCTCCAATATTTAAGAACTCCAGATTAAATCATTCAACCCCAGTTCTACAACTAACCCCCTTATGACAATCAATTCGAACTTTCAGTAGGTGACGTGAGGCACCCACGCATCTCCCCTGACAACAGCGGGCAAGAAAATAAATAAACAATGCTTGAAGTAATAAGCAACGACTTAATAGTTAGAGGATTAACTGCAATTAATTAACAGTTAATGGCAGGTGCATATTGTTGAATGAGATTATCCAAAGTGCTATAAAAAGATTTATAATGAATCATTAGTACACTGGCAAGAAACGTCATTTTAGGAACTATAGTCATCTGTAATTTAGGTATAAATTTATTATTCAGAAATATATTTAATATGTATAAAAAAGTCTGGAAGAGTAACAACAGTCAGAAAAGTATTTGTAGAAGAAAGTTATTTCGTTATTAAATTCAGACCAGTTGGAAGTTGACGTAAAAGCCCTGTGGAAGACAGTAACCAGTGAGTTTAAAATGAAAACATCATATATATATATATATATATATATATATATATATATATATATATATATATATATATATATATATGTGTGTGTGTGTGTGTATGTATGTATGTATTCATATTATATATATATTCATACATACATACATACACACATACACACGTACACACACATATATATACATATATATATTGTAAATACCTTTATACACATATATATGTATGTATGTTATATATACATATGTTTTAATACCTTTCCGATGCAGAAGCACTTATTTCAAATTCTCAGTGGGGGTAAATATTCCCATGTTTTAGTGATTTCGAGAGTAAACTGTATATGTGGCTGAACATCTGTGAATATGTAAAAGTCAAGCGTGTCTAGGTAACAGACGACATAGTTGTATGCAGGGAGCAGGCGGGGTCGCAGAGGGGAAGGGGGTGTTTGGAGCATATTATATCTTTACGACTGTTGATTGACCTTGCAAAGAGGAAAAAATTCAAACTTTTTGTGACATTTATTGATTTCCAACAAGCTTATGACAGAGTACCAAGGCGTACTTTATTTTTTATATTGAAAAGACTAGGTTGTGGATCTGTAATGATAGTAGCACTTATTTCTATGTACAAAATTACCAATAGTATTGTTGGGACAACTCTAATTGCTTCGACAATTGGTGTTCGCCAGGGGTCACCAACCTCATGTCTATTGTTTGTCATTTTTGTGGACGATCTTATAAGATTAATTAAAAATAATTGTGGTATTGATGGCTTTCTGGGTTGGTTACACATCCTTGTCCTTATGGATGATGACACGATATTCCTTTCAACAACAAGCAGGCGTGGTATGATGCAAAAGTTAAATTTACTCAATCAGTTTTGTAGCTCTCATGGAATGAAAATAAATAGTAGTAAGACTAAATTTTTTGTGATAAATGGCAATGGACGCGATGAGGAGCCAATGGTTGTAGGGAGTATTGTTGTTGATCCCTGCGACCAATATGTATATTTAGGATGTATTTTTACTGCTGATGGCTCTATATCATCATCAGTGAAAGCAGAAGCACAATCTAGAATGTGTCATGTTTTAAAATTTATTTCATTCTTAAATAAAAATAATGATGTTCCTTTTTATATTAAGAAAAGGGTTTTTCATTCGGCTTTGTTACCAGCATTAATGTATGGAAATGAATCTTGGATTAACGGTGATTTGAGACCCATGGAAAAATTATATTTATGGTGCATAAAGCAACTGTTAGGTGTAAGGAAAACCACTACAAGTTCTCTTTGCTTGGTAGAACTCGGTCTTGTTGATTTTCGTTCACTGGTCAGGTCAAAGCAGAGACAGTTTTTCGCTAAAGCTTGGGTGGAGCGTGGTACAATGGGAGACGATCCACTGGGCCATGTAATTAATCTAATTTTGGAATTTAATACCCCTACCTCACGTTATATAAGAGACTTGTTAGATAATGATATTGATGATGTAATGCAAGCATCTGAAAGGTTGAAACATGAAGTAACTACCTCAAACTCAGGTAGATTAACTTTCTATAAAAACATCAATTCAGAATTTAACGTTCATGACATTTATAGTAAAAAACCAATGTAAATGAGTTGGAGAGAATGGAGTGGACAAGATTAAGACTGAGTTCCCATTCTCTTGCTATTGAGGTTGGCCGTTGGAACAGAAGAGGGAGGGGCCGGTTACCTGTAGAGGAGAGGTTGTGTGTGTGTGGCCAAATACAAACTGAGCAACATGTAATCGAAGCATGCCCCAGGACCTACCAGATTCGGACCCAGTATGATATCTCATCAATGAGTGACTTGATGATAGAAAGATCAGACTATGCAAATGTTTGTCATATCGCAAGCTTAATTTTGAAGGTTTTCAAATAATAAGATGCAAACTCTCTCATTGTGCCTCGCCCAGCTGACTTCATTTTTGTGTTACAACTTTAACGCATTTCCAGTCTAATCTGAATGTGTGATGTTTATTAGTCTATTGTATATTAGTGTTGCTATGTGATATGGAATTGGATATTCTAAACAGCTCTCGATATGATCTCTTTTGTGTTATTTAAAAATTAATATTAATTATTGTTGCCATTTGTTTTGAATACAGTTCTTTTAATTTACTTTTTCCTTTTTAGGAAATGTAATTTGTGAAATGAGTTTATGTATTTGGACCGTTGTGTAATTTCATAATATTGTATTTGATGTTTCTGTGGAGAATGGTCAATAAAATATCTATCTATCTATCTATCTATGACACGGGGTCCATGAAAAAAAATCGTATAAGGACGTATAATATACAGGAGATTCATATTATCTTCTTTCAAGGATGATAGGAAGGATAAAAACTAGCAAAATAATTATGGGTACAACATTAATTTATCGTGGCATGAAAAATGAAAAGGCGTTTATTTTTTGTATCCGTTAAAAATAGAAGTTCTATAACTCATAATCAAAAAACTATTTTCGAACGAATTCAGTTCGAGGCATGTAGCGCTGGAAGCTGATGAAAAGCTTTTCAAAGTGAAGACCCAGAATTCTCGTAATTTAATAAATAGGATTAAATTCTAATCACGTGAAGAGGAAAATCCAATTCTCGACAGAATATCTACAAATGACCAGCGAGGAATATTCCTCTGGCAGAGAAATGTAAAAATTGTCACAATATGACAACCAGTGATCAAATCCACAGTGCAATACATCTTTAATGATCAACAAAAACCTTTATCAAAATGAGGTACGTAGAAAACACAACAGCATACACCTTAAAAAAATAAAGATACGTGAACATAAACCATAAACTTCGCGTTGAATGCTACGAATGGACACAACTACAGATATGGAGTGTCACAGGGAATAAAGTGAATACCTACTGACTCTTCACACTGCAAAATCGACGACACAGGAAAAGCTTAAAAATTAAAACTTTGCTGAAACATGAACAAGTTTAAAAAAAAAAAAAATACATCACACATTGATGATAAAGAGGAAAATCCTTTGAAAAATTCATTGTTTCTTTGTACCATCGTCATTTAATGACAACTTCAAGCTTTCTGCCGTGTATTCGAATCCCAAGAATAAGAAAGGATTGGCTTCTTCATATATTCGTCCTCTGACATATGCATTCATGCAAAGTCCTTGTGGCCATCAAAAATGCAGGTATTTGATGCATGTGACAGTAGAATCTATATATTTCACCATAAAACACTAAGTTGCGATGACAGGGATGGGTTTAACGCCTTACCCGCTGCATCGACATGTAAGATCCTTCAGAGTGGTGTAATGAACTATGCAATCGCTTCACTTATCCAACACGCGTTGGTTCCAAACTAGGAAGCAGAATTTCTCCATTCATTTCCTTCCTAATTTCAAAGTTTCAATGGAAAGCACAATGAAAAATATATTACATAACAAAAACGTTAGGGGTAAGTGTGGCAATTATATTTACTAGGATATGTTTAGGGCAACTACAGTACAAGTTAACCTAATGACTTAAGGCGACCTAAGTAGAAGGGGCGAAGATGCCTGGAGGTGTAGCATTAGGTTGCCTTACCCTTATATCTTTTTCATTATCTTGACCCATGAAATAATTTTCAAACCCACCGCTACTGCCCTTCAATCAGTGTCAGGCAAAACTGGATATGTATATGTCCTTGCCTGGCGCGCTTGCTCCTCCCGGCTGGCCAGTTTCATTCCGACAATAATTTTGTCTATTTATGGGCATGACTCCTCAATACTGATTTTATATGTTTATACTACTCCTGATATTGTTTTTGCAAATATTCCTTTAAATTTGCAAACATTCCTTTATGCTTGTTTACATGCTGTTGATTACTTTCTGGCAATGTTGAACTTAATCCAGGGCCACAGAATTAATCATGGAAATGACATATTTTATACAGCAGCGTCTGTGGATTACATAAAAATAAAAAGGACTTGGATGTTGCTGCTACCAATTTTGATATACAGTACTCTTTTCTTCTGAAACTCTTGTGTCTGATTTGCTACATTTTTTCAGAACTGCTGATTCCGTGGTTTAAGAACCTTATTTTACTAAAGTGTAAGCCATTCAAAGGGCTCGTGGAATGGCTCTGTATATCAGAGAAGGTTTTTCCACATCTCATTGGCCACTGTATGATTGTGGATATCATAAAACACAAGTGGTTACAGTCTGTGGAAGATTAATAAATCTTTGCTTTGCTGGATATAGGAACCCAGATTTGGATGATTCTATTGAAGGCTGCTTGCTTGCCAAAATGACATCAGTACACGAAGCTGATTCCAAGGCCTATTCAATTTTCGTTGGTAACTAAGATGCTCATCATTGTGAATGGCTGAGCTCAGTTACTGCCATAGATAATCAAGGTGTTGCTGCTCTAGATTTTTCCACTATTTCTGGTTGCAAACAGTTAATAAATGAATTCAAATACCAATCTGGCAGTCTTGACTTTGGCATTCACAGTTGTTCCACGGATTGCTGCAAGTGGAGAAGGTTCGTTGGTGGGTTCTTCAAAAATTGTTTGATTAAGGTTAATGTGGAGATTGATCAGGTAGTTAATGCTGTTAGGTTTTCAAGAAAGGTGTATTTTAAATCCTAGGACCATTGGGATGGTATTCACCACGATCTTATTAATCTCTAGCAGAGCAATATCTATATAAGTCAAGTTATTATCGAATGTTTAAATGATCACCTAAGGCTATTATCAAGACGAAAATTCCTGCTAAAATCCTCAAGTTTTGTCTTAAAGATAAGCCATAGTTTAATGGTGCATGTAAGCTTGCCTACCAAGAAAAACAAGCTTATTATTTACAGATGAGAAATTAATCAGACTTTTCGTGGCATAATTTCACTAAGTTTAGAATTCAACTGTGTGATTTTATAATGAGGGTATGAAGGAGATCCTACCTTCCAGCGGTGATGACCATAAGTGGTGGTCTACCCTTAAGTTATAACTATGAGAATATTCAAGTATGCTTCCCCCCTATAGGAGCTGACGGATCTGCTGTATATTGTCCTAAAAAGAAGGCACAACTTTTGGCTCATGTCTTCATGAACAAGCAGTGTGGTTGGTCCATAGTGTTACCTCAATCATTCTTTCCAGAGTCTAATTTATCTTCAATAACCTTCAGGCCTAGAGAAGTCAAAATTTTCCTTCTGGGCCTCCACAGTTATAGTGGCATAGACCTTAACAGGATCCTTCCCATTTTTTTTAAAGACTGTTGATTTCATCGCGCCTAAGATTAATACTAATTTCAAAAGATTAGCTGGGATTGCAAGTTTTCCTGCTGTTTGGAGGAAGGGAAACATTGCAGTATTACCTAAGGGACTAAACCTGTCCTTGTTCCCCTCAGAATATAGGCTATTTCATTACTCGTTTATATAAGGTTTTTGAGAAGCTGCTCTCTAAGAATCTTTGTAGCTTTGTTGACGATAATAACCTGCTACCAGCATTACAGTGTGGGTTTCATAAAGACCTTGTTCTTGTCCATATCTACCTGATACAAACATTTTCATTTTGGTTTCATAAAGGCCTTGCTACTTGTCAATATTTACCGTCTTGCTGAGTGCTCTTGAGGGCGCAGAAGCACACATGGTCGGTCTAGATTTTAGTGCAGCCTTTGATTGTGTGGCTCATGAAGTAATTATCTAAAAGCTAAGACTATTGGGAATTAGTGGATCTTTTGTTAATACTCTAAATGAACTTTTAATAAGCAGAACCCAAAGGGTCTGTGTTGGTGGCCAGTATTCGCTTTAGTAATGTAATTTCGGGCGTTCCTCCAGGTGGCGTTCTTGAGCCTTTGGTATTTTTCATCTAAACTAATGACATGTGGCCAGGTCCGGAGAACAGACTGATTACATATGCCGATGATGCTACTCTTCTAGCTGTTGTTCCTTCTCCATGCATTAGGTCTGGGGTTGCAAAATCCTTGAAGAGAGATCTGGCACGTATTTATGAGTGGAGTAGGCTTTGGAGCACGAAGCTTAACCCTTCTAGATCTCAAAGTATTGCATCCTGGTTTATGTTTAAATGGTAAGGTTTTAAATGTCAGTGATTCTAAAGATTTTAGGTGTAAATTTTGACAAGAAATTTACTTTTGAGAAGTATACTTGTAATATTGCTTCCTCCAATTCTTAAAAAGTTGGTACCTCACAGAAATGATCTAGAATGTTTTGGGATGAAGCTTTTGTGTCTTAAGTCTACTCTGCTCCCTTGTTTGGAGACCTGTTCTCCAGTGTGATCTTCCAGCGCTGACTCTCATTTTAAACTCTTGGATCGAGTTGGGTCACCTGTCAAGTTTATTTTGCTAACTTGTAATGCTGAGTTGTGGCACAGAGGTAGAGAGAGTTCACTATGTTTGTTGAATAAAATGCAATACAACAGCTAGCATCCTCTGCACTCTTCTTTACCTGGCCTACCTGTTTTTGCTCTCAACTAGGCACACTGCTGCCGAGAAAGTGTGTCATTTAATACCACTCAAGTTTGCTAGGAGTTTTATCTTGGCTGTAAATAAAGTGGAATACTTTGCCTAGTACAGTTGTGGAATCCTCTGATCTTCAAATATGTAAGCGAACAGCAAATTTATCTTGCTCTCCGCTGATGTCTCCCGAATTTCAGGTGTATCTGTTTTTTTTCTATTCCGTCATATTTATTTATTTATCACCTTTACCTTTAACTTGTCGCTCTCTGCAGGCTGATTTTCCTTTGAATCCCTCTTGGGTTTATAGTCTGTTGACTCTGTCCATAAGGGTTTCCAGCTGAAGATTTAAAGAAATAAAATACAATACATTTATGTGTACCGTAAACGTACTATGATCTTTGCAAATCTTACCTTGTCAAAATCACATACATATAAAGCAATGTTCAAGCGAGAATATAATTGAGGATGTAAAGAAACTGCATAGCCATTATATTTGCCTTACAACAGCATGATATTCTAATGACTGTTTTGCCAGGTAACATTCCCTTCAGAGTTGCAGTTCTTACTATTTCTCAACTGTACAGCAACAAGAAGCGTTGAACGATTGCTGCACGTCTGTTGTAAATGTATCATATATGAGTTCGCATATCCCGGTTCTTAATCAACTTCTACTTCTTTATATGTTTTAAACATCCACCCATTCCAAGCCTATGTATTCATTGGAATCCCTTCTTGCTAAATTATTATAAAGAAGCTAAAAACAGGCCAAACAAATGCCTATGATTTTCATGGAAAATATAAATAGCCCCCTTCTCACTGCTCCATCTATAGTAATTGTCAATACATCGTAGGCGTTTTCCACTATAATGAAAAGGCACAGTCAATTGTCAAAATTTCCCTTTTACACCTCCAATCCTGGCTGAGCATATGGCTTCAATGGATTTTCTGATGATGGAAAGCATTATCTTTGACGTTTGGTAAATTCAAATAACCACCACTGACATTCTTCCGAACTGTTCCACCAAAATACTTCATCAGATAACTTATCATTAATGAGTACATTTCTCAATAAAAATTCATCAGCATTCCTGAAGCTATCATCACAACTGTAGTAAAAAAATTCTTATGATCATCATGTCGCCAAATCTTGAGGGCATTAACATCAACTTTTCACATGAATATTCAAGCTCCCTCCTGTACCTATCCTTAATCCATCGACACATGCTTTTATATATACATACGTATATATATGAACAAGGCAGCAATGTGCCTGATATAGTATAAGGCGTACCACAAGCAGACAACGTGTTACTTTTTTAAAGTCTACGAAATAATTGTACATACTGAGCATAGAACTGAACTATGTGAGGGATAAATGACAGACTCAGTAATTACTGAGACACTCTTGTTAATATCATGTTTATTTCTGGTGTTGTGTCAGCCTAATTCGAAAGAAATTTTCAGCAGTCCTCTAAGAATGGGTAACTAACTGGTTCTCACAGAACCTTTGAAGCTTCAGTGGGAGGACAAAATATTAAAAGAAAATTATTTGAATACATCAGGAAGCAAAAACATCCATAACATAAAAACAAAGCATTTCAATAACATTCACTTGGCCAATGAGCAAGAAATGGAACATTTTACAAAAGATGTAGGAGCCAGACCAATATCTTGAAAGACTGCTATAACATTACGACTTAACAATTCTGCAATGTTCCTAGTGTTAGGTGCTTCACTTTACATGCCAGTTGCAGTGATGATTTCAAAAACTGGAGTAGTAGGTTTTCCCACAGTGTAAAATATCAAATAAATGTTCTTTTCCTTGCATCTACACCTGAACATAAACGGAGTTTAAGTACGGTGCTCATATGGCTAACACCAACAATCAGTACGAGAGAGAGAGAGAGAGAGAGAGAGAGAGAGAGAGAGAGAGAGAGAGAGAGAGAGAGAGAGAGAGAGAGAGAGAGAGGCAACAATATAAAAAGGATGCATTAGGATCCTGTGAAGTTCACGAAGCCGTTACTGGAAGAAGTTATGCGACAAGTCAAGAGCAATCGCATGATACCAAGGATGGCGCTGACATCTTGGAAGGCCATTTTCACCCAGAAGGATGTGACAGTTATTTTAGAATTCAAGTAAGTTTCAACATGAATTCTAAATACTTTCAAGAAAAGGGCATATCAGCGATCAAAATTTTATTAAATTATAAATAAGCACAATAATCACACTCCTTTGCGCGCACGCGCACCCAAACCCAACCATCCACACACACATACACAACATACATAATATATATATATATATATATATATATATATATATATATATATATATATATATATATATATATATATATATATATATATATATATATATTGTGTGCTTATCATAAAAATAACCTTTTTATTTTTACTTTCAGTACGCAAGCATATTTCAAACTAATTTCTTGCCACATTTGAGTTTACAGAAATTTGGAGTAACTTTGAGCTCCAGATGACCGAGTAGCCTTAAAATACAAACTTGGAGAAAGTTTTGCACTGTCTATTCCCTCTTGCCGACGCTATCTCATTTTCGATTTTCACATTTACCTCAAAGGGCTCTTTATTCTCTGTTCATGTCTTTAGAAAACCTACAGCTGACTGTTCATTCCTAAGCTTTGTGCCGTTCCAGTAAGTAACAACTAAAAAGATTGTAATTCACGTGGTACCCTTTTCTGTTTCCATAAGGTTAGTTCTGCACATACGTTTAAACACTAAGAGAGAGAGAGAGAGAGAGAGAGAGAGAGAGAGAGACAAGACCCATATGATGGCAACAATAATAGTTAAATATTTTACTATCTTTTACTCTCAATTAGTAGACTTGCGTAACACTGATAACTTATATTAATATAACCAAATTAATGCAAGAAACCACATGCAAACTTGCAAAATAAGAATTTCAAATACACGACGGCACTTGAAATAGAACACTCAACTCCTGTTCTCAGCAAGTCTCGTCATAAATGAAAAAGTCTAAGGGATTATTACCTTATGTCTTATCCCTCCTCCACAAGTTACAAGTATACCTTAGTTTAACCATACCACTGAGCTGATTAACAGCTCTCCTAGGGCTGGCCCGAAGGATTAGATTTATTTTACGTGGCTAAGAACCAACTGGTTACCTAGCAACGGGACCTACAGCTTATTGTGGAATCCGAACCACATTATAGCGAGATATGAATTTCTATCACCAGAAATAAATTCCTCTAATTCTTCATTGGCCGGTCGGAGACTCTGGCTGTGTTTTGGATATGGTAAGGAATAGTGTGGGAAATATATTCTTAAAGGTGGTTCGACTCGGATGACACGTGGCTTTTCGAGATGGGTGTCTTCAAAAAGAAGCATGTTCAAAAACATAAATGAGAAAGCGGAAATGTTGAGGAAAGGTTTACTGACCGCATGTTAGTATTAAATAAAATGAGAATGTAATTATTGAAATTTCATTCGATATTTTCTAAAAACAAATATTTAGATATTGAGGAAAGGCTGATTTTGTATATGTGGAATAGTTACACTATTGTTTCTTGCAGAACCAACTATTATAATGAAGAAACCGTTTAGATGAGACGCTTATCCATTAGCTGTAAGGTTCCACTGAAGGACATTTAGGGAAATCAGCTATATTTATACAAGTTATCATTCTAAAACTTTACATAAGACTATATAACACTGGGCGCTGCTAATTCCCACAAGTCAGTTTGTTTGAAAATATGCTAAAAACCCACAAGATATTGTTTCATTACTGACCTAATGATAAATTTGAAAACAAGTAGAACTATAGCATGATCTACAGAAGCTTGATGTGCTTCCAGTATAATAAGTACAATTCAACTCCAAAACAACAACTCAGCTGGGCTAAGATGACTATGATACTTCATTATCAACTTCAGGTAAAAATTATGAAAATATAAGTTGAAAATAATTGAATCACGATATTATGCCTATAAGTATGAATTTAAGGCGGGTAACCGGTGATTTCTAAATAAAAGGTTTGCGGCGTCTCTCTTGTTGCGGGCAAAGTAGTAGTAACGACAATTATTTAATCGATGTAAAATGAAAGTAAACATCATCACCGTAGATTTGCATTACTAGTAATAAAGTCCTTGTTAGGTAGCCGACAATTAAGAGGAATGAAGCAAATTTTTACCCTTGCCTTCTACTGTGCGTCACTAAATAGAATTCCCTTAACGTTTTGTTAAGAAAAAGACAAACAAACAGAAAATAATACAATGAAGGAAAACAAAATGTAGAAAAAATAAAGAGAAAGAGCTCTCCACAAGTGGATATATATATATATATATATATATATATATATATATATATATATATATATATATATATATATATATATATATATATATATATATATATACATATATAAAACTTATTGTCTGAGTATATAAAACTTATTGTCTGAGTGAGAGAAAAATTTTAGAAAACTATTAGAGAAAACAGTTCACTGTTTAGCAGAATCACACACCAAGCAGTGTGGGGACAAAATTTGTAGGGGTTGGCACTGTTAAAATTGAACTATAAGTGCTCACTGATAAAGCTTAGGTTTAAACTCTTTCCGAAGCAGTTTTATTCTCCATTTTCTTTTCCGGGATACCTGATCAGGAAAAAGTGAAAGTTGTGCAACTGCTTCCTCTACTGTATAGTAAAATTTATTATCCTAAGAGATTGATTTCAGTACTTTTCTCATATGAAAAGGAAAGACAACTTGGAATTCTTATCCATGCCAGGTCTAGAGTGGAACGACTGTCTACTGTACCTGGTTTCATCATTTAATTTGAAAACACTACTTACAAGAAACATAGGTGGCCAATGTAAACATTTGGATGTTACCCATAAATTGTACCTTATCGGAATTTGAAAATTTTCAGCAAAATGGTTGTCAATCGGCACATTTTTATTGAAATAACTTCCCGATTACTGAATCTATCATGTTAAACAAAAAGGGCCGGCATTTTGATTCATTTGTTTCTCAAATCAACAAAGTGTTTGATAGTCTTCGAAGTTTCTAAAAAAGACTTGGCAATACCAGTGATACAAAGCCTCATAATTGCCAACTTTTGCTTTGCAGCTTTTGCCAATCTTGTCTTCTATGACAACATTTATAATTTTTTACATTTTTCTATAACATGGTAAGGCAGCTCCAGGTCGAGCAAATTTCAAAGGTTTCTTGGCCTTACTACCAGACAATTATAGCATTCTGGGCGTCAATGGTTTTTAAACCATAAACGATGGTTAATGCATACCATAAAAATAAAGCGCAAAACCTAAACATTAATGTCATGATGCTGTGAATAGCCTATATGATCTTTCTTTACATACATACATACATACCTAAATGCAAAATTTCTCTTATCAATCATTACAGGAAAAAGCACATATCAAATGTAGCTACATATATACCAAAAAAATAAAGGCATACTGCATTACCTCTGATTTTCCATAAAATGCGATCCTCTGGTAAAAAAAAAAATCGAATTTTCAGAAAGATATTATGGAACTCTAAAGGGTCCCTTCACTAAAACACTACAGATGTACTTATTAAAATAATCCCAGGGATGAGGAAAATGGAATCAAAATAACTATAATAGTCTACATCTAACAGATCAAAAATAAATAGCTTTAATAGTCTACATCTAACTCAGATGAAAAATTAACATGTCTATAATCTGGGACAAATAAAGAGGTGGGAAAATTCTAAATTTATGAAGAATCAGTAAATCGTATGGTGTTTTATGAATTAAAATAGCATCACTTGCATATCCATGGTCATGAAAAACTTTCTATCGTTACCCCTATCAAAATCATCTTTTCCATTCCCAGCCAGATTTTCCATGATAAAATCTATGAGAAAGGCGTAACATTATCCTGGAGCACCCTATTTACTGCAAATTCACTTGACAAGACTCCATCAACATCTGCTTTCTATCTGCTTTGTTCATAGTTTCAATTAATTTTACACATTTACTGGATATACCATAATGATGTGAGACTTTCCATACATATATATATATATATATTAGTAGTTTGTCATCTCACAGGATCAAACCGACAAACACGAGAACCAACGACGTTCAGTGACGCCGTAAACCACCCGGCTGTCATGGTGGAGTTGGGTTGATACCGATGCTAAGTACAAATACCTGTTTTTGACGGGACTTTATACAGCAGAGTCAGTATCAACTTACACCTCTCTTGAGAACCGGGTGGTTTAAGGTGTCACTGAACGTCGTTGGTTCTCAAGTTTGGCGGTTCGATCCCGTGAGAAATCTCAACCACTTATCAATTTTAATTCCCTTTGGTATGTGTATACATATATATATATATATATATATATATATATATATATATATATATATATATATATATATATATATATATATATATATATATATATATATATCTATAAATATATATAATTTCCGAGGTAGAGCGAATTGGATATTAAACGACATTTGTAGCCTAATGCTTCTTTATGAAAAATCATGGTGATGTGATAAAAATTCATTCATACACACACACACACACACACACACACATATATATATATATATATATATATATATATATATATATATATATATATATATATATATATATATATATATATATATATATATACTGTACATGTATAACTGAATCACGAAAATATGGAACGTGATGAATATATAAACAAAGATAAAATCCACGAAGGAAATGGAAATACTGGAGTGTTGCGAGGCCTTTTCGACGCTAAGTAAAGGACATAGCGTCGAAAGGCCTCGCAGCACTCCAGTGTTTCCGTTTCCTTCGTGGATTTCATCTTTTTATATATAGGAGGAAAGAACAGAGGCCGACCCAACGAAGGCCTAGACATATGGAACAGAAAAAGTAAAAGTATTGGCAAGGAGGAACCTTAGCACCCGGGAAGCTTGTATAGAACGGTTAGTGTAGCAGTGTGTTTACGGAGTTTCGATGATCTGCCACTCTGTGGGTGCAGGATGCGGCTGATGTTAAGGAAGTTTTCTACTCAGTATTCATCCGCAGTCACAGAGTGAATAGTGCGGTGATCGTTGTACTGTCAGGTCTCGGGGAACCATCCTATCAGATAAACAGCTTGACGTTGACAAAAACTGTAAAACACAAAAACCTGAAAGAATCTATTGTTTTATGCTAAAAGTTCATCTAAGACGGGTACCGAAAAGAAACTGTAAAGCATATGAGTGGTCATTATTTATCAGACAGTATAATTTTATGTCAGTTGTTCACACAAAGAGAGATATAAGAATATTATTCCTGGTAAGACACTTCTTGGTCTTCTTTCTCTTTCTCACACACGCACTTTCTCAAAACCCTTCAGACTAAATTATCGCCAAATTCCCTCTGACAAGTCAATTTCGCCTTCCGAAAAAACTCCACTATTCTGAGAAAACCAGAGAAAAATGGTAATCCTCCATCATGAAAAAGTAAAAATGTGGAGTAATCTTTACTCCGACTTGGGTGGCTTGGAAATATAATCATTCGTTCGGTGCCGAATCTCTATCAGATTTCTAATATTAAAACCATTAACAAACTCTCTCTCTCTCTCTCTCTCTCTCTCTCTCTCTCTCTCTCTCACTCTCTACTCTGTCTCTCACACACACACATACTAGTTTCGATCTCTCTCTCTCTCTCTCTCTCTCATACTAGTTACAAGGTTATGTGACGTCTGAGCTTGAACTCTGGAAATCCAGGGTAGCTTGGAACTAAATATAAGGCACGAAGAGATTTACAATGACAGAGTGGTTTAAGACTGTCATTGTAACTTTAGAAATCCAGAAACCTCCAACAAAGTATTACTCACTTTTCCGATAAAGATTTTGAAATCCACGTTGAGACCTTCGCCTTATTTAGGACTGCCATACTCTTCTGGTAATCTAATATGAAGCGCGCGTGAACCGGAAAGTCCCAGGCACCAAGAATTTAGAATTCATACTTAAAAAGGTTACTTGTGTTGCCAGAATTCTGCGCCAGGAATACCCGAGTTGACAAAGTGAACAATTTAAAAGAACGACATAAACCTTACCTGCAAAAATTCCCTTACAATAGATTCTTAAAAGAATTTGCTGTAAGGTTTCGCATCTCTTAATGAAAGGGGAAATATACCGACCATTCCTAACAAAGTGTCGAATATGAATTCTTTCTAATATTTTTAGTTATCTGCATCGATGGTGATTTTTTATCCTTGACTTCTTGTTCCAGCAAAGTATCAAATCTGTTCGTCTCATTATCCAGGATGGATGGAAGGGATGGATGGAACTTGGCCGAGTCTGCAGCTTTAACTATTCCTGGAGTAACTTTCGACTCACATCTTACTTTTGAGAAACATTTATGAAAGTATCGGCACATGCGGCGTGGAAGTTAAGTATTGTACGCAAGGACTCATATATTTATAACTGATAAAATCAGTGCAACGCGTTTTAGGTTATTTGTCCTCAATTTAATAGAATACTGTTCTCCAGTGTGGATGTCTGCTCCTGTCAGAGAATTTTCTCTTTTAGATGAAGCCGTTCCTGGTGGTACGTTTCTTGTTTCCTAACATTAGTACTTATGACTTGGACCATCGGCGAAGTTCCGTTTTACCACAGATCTTTCACATTCACAATTGGTCCCCGATCCTCTTTTCTTCTCGAAAGTTAACAGATTTCATGAACAGCAGCACAATAAGAAGTAAATGTGCTTCGCTATCGAACTTCTCAGGTCTAGAGGCCCCTTTATTCCTGACAACGCTGGACTGAGAAACAATCTCCCTGAGGATGTAGTGTAATTTGAACTACAAAATTTCAAGCAACGATGCAACGCATTACTACAACCCATTACTACCCTACCAAAATTCTCGTATTTTAATAATTTACTTATTTTTTATTATTTATTTATTACCTTGCTAATTTCTTTTTTCTTTTTAATAACTGGTGTACTCTTTCTGTATTACCTCTTTTAACTGAACACCATATTCGTTGGAAGCTTGAATTTCAAGTCAATGGCCCCTGTGGGCTTGTTGCAAATGAATAGGATTATTTTCTGAATAATAAAAATAATAATAATAATAATAATAATAATAATAATAATAATAATAATAATAGTGATACCATACATTTCTATTAAGAGTAAGTCAAATTTGGTAGGCACATCCCGTAGGGTTTTTGTACATTTAGAGGTAAATGTATCAAATTTGGATACAGGTCAAAATCTTGAAGTGGCCAACGTTTCTCCCGGATTCTTCCGAGTATGATCACGGCAGTGGGTCGGAGTAGACTGGTGGTGCTAGAGGGATCTACTCTGTAAACAGTCGTAGGTCAGCAGGGGGTTTTCTCATGCTGATTTGTCACTGGTTGGTGGCGCATAGCAGCCTCCTATTGGCTGGAGAAAGTTTTTTTCTCAAGTCCTTTCACGGCGCTGTTGCAACCTAGCAGACCGTCGAGGCAGGGGCGTGACGTCGCTGTTGCCATTCAAGCACAGGCCTAAGTTCGTCTGCTTCGTGTAGACTAAATTTTTTAGGCCAGATGTTCTGACAGTATCACTAGAAATTTAACTCCTGATGAATCACATTGGCGTGTTACTCTCCAGTTGTAGTAACAGGGAGAAAACTGTTATAAGGCAAATAGAGAAGACTCTATGCAAGATCAATCCTGCAGATGCAGAGATTTCTTTCAATAGTAATTGTTTGAGAGAGGGTCTATTGGCAAAATAACAATAAT
This sequence comes from Macrobrachium rosenbergii, assembly GCF_040412425.1. Lineage (NCBI taxonomy): Eukaryota > Metazoa > Arthropoda > Malacostraca > Decapoda > Palaemonidae > Macrobrachium > Macrobrachium rosenbergii. Next base: position 33,124,851 of record NC_089745.1, read on the forward strand.
AACAACAACTACTGACAAACTAGCTAGTTAACTGAAAGAGGAAGTCAATGATAAAATCAATTTTGATGCCGACAGCTCAGAGAATTGAAAAATTGCATTTTTAACACTCTGCCAATAAAAGGAACGATATTTTAGTAGTATATAATTCAATGATCTGTCTGACTTTAGCATATAGGCAGATCTAGGTGGTATGTTATGTAATGGTTACCATTCGACCAAAAACAAAATAAAATGTCTGCACCAATATCTGGTTATACAAGCTCAAATGAACATATTACCAATTCTCTCCATAACAAAGTTGAGAGAGGAAAACAAGCTGGTGGGTGGCTTCCTTCAGGTGATGGGAGATGATCTAACTTCTATACTTTTCCCGTTGGTGTCTGGTTTTGCCGAGGACTTCGTCCCAGATGGTATTGGAGAGGGTTACCTTTCTCTGGGCCTGAAGAGGGAGCGAGTCCTTTATAAAAGAAATGAGTGACCTCTTTCGACAGGTAGATGGTGTCACGATGGTATTCCCCCTTGATATCCTGCTTGCCAGTAAGTACAAGGCATATATCGAGGAAAGAACCTTCAATTTCCATCCCTAACAGAAGATATAATGCCTGATATATAGACAACACCTTCATTGCCATCGATACTGACGAAGAAGCACCTGCCTACAGTACGTCTTCAAGAGGAATTCTAACCTAAACTACACTACTGAATATAGTGTCAAAGACCAACTTCGTTTCTTGGATGAAAACGTGGAGAAGAAAGGAGATAGGTATAATACTACCATGTACAAAAAGGCGACTATTGTGGGTCAGTGCCTTAACACCTGTAGGGAGTTCCCTAACATTTACAAACACTCTGTGGTAGCCGCCTACATGAGAAGTGCAATTATATACTGTTTCACATGGAAAACTACTCATGCAGAGCTTAACGAGTTACGCAGCGCCTACTCAAAACGGATATGACAGTAATCTCATAGAAGGCAGCATACCAAAACAGTTGGATGTGTAAGACAACACACACATGGCGATGCCAACCTCACCAGGAAACATATTATATTACAAAGCCGCCTATCACAGCCAGTTCAAGGAGGAGGTCAAGGCCATGAAAAGGATAACTGCCAGCGGTACAACACCTATGAACATACGAGAATATTTCCTTACGTGTCTACTGCCGCCCGAATCTAGACAGAGACCTTGTAATTAGAAATAGCATGGGCCCCCGTAGAGAGATGTGGGAATTTGGCTAACGCAGTATACAATGTACACAAGGGACATGTCAAGCCCTCCGCAATTGCTACAGAGGTAGCACCACTACCAATCCACGCAGGCGATTGCAAGCCCACTTGAAACAAAGGGCAATATTCCAACACTATGTGGAAGACAACAACTGTAAACCGACACTGGAAGAATTACTATAAAACACAGAGATCGTGAATACAGAAGCCCGGTTCCACAGACTGCAAATAGCAGAAGTTGTGGCCATGAATCAACAACGGCCTGCATTAAACATTCAGAGGAACACAGACTTCATCCTCCCTTCTTCAAGGAAACCACAGGACATCCTTTGAGAATCCGAAGGGAGACACAAGCTACAGAATAACCCCGAACACAATTACTGACAACGAAGCAAATAGACTATCGGCTAGAGACGGGAATCACGCCCTTGCCCACGCCTTTTGCTGCAAGCCACGGCGTAGGGTGTGCCCTACAGGGCACCTGGAATGCCTTGGTGTCAAACAGACTGCCAGTAAGACAACGAGACACGCCGACCAATAAAAATTCAGCACCCCAATGTTGTCATGTTTAAAATTTTAGGAATAACTGCAAATGTCCGCATGCAGTAATACTGTGTATGTCAATTTGTATAACTCAGTCCTGAAGACGTCGCCGATGAAAGTGAGAAACAGTCCATCGACTAGAAAATGAAAAAGTATATGGAAAGAAATGTGAATAAATTTTACTTATTCCTCAGAAGCTTTCCAGAAGAGAAAAAGAAGAAGTATAGACTGACTCAAGTCTTGATAAAAATAGCATCAGACAACGATTGACTTCAATAGAAATTGCATTATAAATATGCCCAAAAGGCATATCTATATATATATATATGTATGTATGTACATATATGTATATATATATATATATATATATATATATATATATATATATATATATATATATATATATATATATATATATATATATATATATATATATATTATATATACATATATATATATATATATAATATATATATTATATATATATATATATATATATATATATATATATATATATATATATATATATATGTTTCAATATTTATATTGTAGAACATATACATGTTTGTGTGTGTGTCAAAACATCCTTAGCAACATATTTTCCCTTTTGAGAAACGATATCATAGGGTTATCATTCCAGTTTTTCCAAAGCCTTTACTGTAGCGTTGCTTAACGGCCGAGAGAACTGTAAACTTTTCTTGACTCCTAAAAACAAAGCTGGGAAAATTTAGCCAAAGGACGTTCAGATATTGGGATAGACCGGCAGCGAGTGTTACAAAACTTGTAGAAAATGAAGATTAAAATTAAAGGGACGCAAACAGATGGAAAGCATCAATCATACAAACATAATTATGCATTGCCAAGAAGCTCGAACCAAAATGTCTTCAAACTTGTTTTGCTCATTCACAATTAAAGGTCATCTTGTGAGCCAATTTAATATGGTGCCCACCTCGACAACAGAGAATAACACCACTCAGCGCAATTTTTTTCTTCGGTCTTTTACGGTTACAGTTATTATGACTATTGAAAATATCGTTCACGATTCCATTTTTTATTATAAAAGCATATCTTTAATTTTATTCAAAACAGTTTCTTATGGCGACCCTTGTTCTCAATTACTAGTATGAAAGGACTCAAAATGACTCTCTCTTATTTTCTCTTTTCTATCTGCAAGATCCAGTGAAGTGAAGAGGTCTTTCTTTCCAAGAACCTTCTTTCTCTAATCTCCTGCGATTTTATGTTAAATATAAGTGATGATAATAATCTAAAATAATAACAGATAATTCAGTAGGTGAATTAAATGGGAAATTTTGACATTTCATTGTTCAAAAACATTCTTCAAAAGGCGAATTAAATTCTTATGCACTTTCTAAATGTTTCCATAATAAAAAAAGCTAAAACGCAATTTGATATTCTTTGAGATCTGATGCATTTTACTCCAGTGCAAGACCAGATATGTCAGACAAAGTATATCCAGTTTTTATCGGTTAAATATGCATTTTAATCAGTATGACAGGCATTAAATGAAAAAAGATAAAATTATATTGTTATTTGACTTTCCAAGACATTTAACAGGTATAATTAAATAAAAACATGTTATATTTTATATATATATATCCAGAGAAATCGTAAATTATAATGAATAGAGATACGAGGGTGTTAACCCATCTACGGATATCTAATCACGAATAACTCAGTTAAGGGCACTTTGAAATTTTCATTTAATTACATGTAAAACATAGCTTCTTATGTCCACCCATAACCTAAAGAATCTGCATTATTTGTATAACAAGAAACCCAATAGTTGCTTAACGATATGTTAGGAAAAACATATAATAATGTAAGTTAAACATTAAAATGCATTTGGTTTTACCTAAATATAGTTTGTTTTCAAAGGGCATATCAGATATAAGGCAACAAACATTTCATGTTTCCAGTCAAAAATAAAATAAAATCCTGAACAATCAATGAAGCCCCTACGGAAAAGTTGAATTGTATAAATGAAATTTAGTTTGACCAGAGGGGCTGCTCTGAAGTACAGTTAGTCTTTACTAATAAACAAGGATTATTTAAAACAGAATAAGCCTTTCAACTTGTACACTAAATAAGTTTATTTAAATCGGAACATATAGTATTAACAACAAATTTCTAATTTGAATTTCCGGTTGAAAAACAATAGGTTTAACAGTAAACACTAAAGGATGAAAATTCACATTTTAAAAAGAAACGAAAAAAATTATTTTTATATCAAAGTTCTGAGAAACATCTTTATACACAAAAGTCAAATGAAACCCATGACAAGTATGTATGTATGTATGTATGTACTGTACTGTATGTGTGTATATGTGTGTGTGTATTTATAACTGAATGGAAAACATAGATGGTGATGAATATATAAATAAAGACAAAATCACGTGAAGGAAAGAGAAACAATGGAGTGCTGTAAGGCCTTTCGACTTATGGTCCTTTACTTAGCAGACTGAAGAAATATAAAATAAAGGACTATAAATCAAAAACGAAAAGCACTCCATTGTTTCTCTGTCCTTCATAATTTTGTTTTTATATTTATATATATATAATATATATTATTATATATATATATATATATATATATATAATATATATATAAATATTTTAGTAAACCCTTCAAACAGACATATCAAGATAATACACCATACACACACACACAGTGTGCGTGTTTTTGTGTGTGTATATATGTGTATATGTATGTATGTATGTATATATATATATATATATATATATATATATATATATATATATATATATATATATATATATATCAAAATAGTTTAACCAGGTCACTGAGCTGACTATCAGCTCTCATAGAAGAGCTCAGATTAGAATGAAATACCAGGTCTAGGCCACAGGCCAAGCAGAGGACCAAATTGGTCAGGCAGCGTGGTGATGACTGAAAATCATTTATTTTAAACCTGCACAAAGCCATGTGCTTTTACACTGCAATACACGCGCACATTAAATGCATTTACTCACGTTTCATTACACACACACACAATAGTAATGACAAAACTCAGAATACGTTACTATATTTTATTATTATTTTTAATTATTAATTATTTTTATGGGCTTTTATTATTTTAATTATTTACTTATTTTATATTATTATTAAATTAAACTACAATCCTTCATTATATTAAAAACTGTAATGATTGAAAATGTAGATTATTCTATCAAAATTTCCCTCATATTATTATTTATTCCCAAAAGTTAATAATCGCTGTTAGTTATATTTTGGACATTCAAACACAATTATCAAATTCCATTCTGAGCTTTGGGGAGGAGTGGTTAGTTCATTAATGGTGTCTATAAATTGAACAAGTACTTCCTTATTCACAGTAGCTAAACAGTCAGACTAAACAGTAATGTTCACTCATCTGATATGATGAACTAATTTTCCAACACAGGATTTTATGTTTCAATTAATTATTTACAGCTTCATCATTCCATATATTTTGCCATTTATTTATAATGATTTTTATATATCTTATACAATCACTAAAGGGATGTTTACTTTACTCATGTCTTTAGGGGTTGGTAACATCAAACATCTTTGTTACTAACACTATGGTGTACTCACTATACACTAAATGCTCACTAAACACTAAACACTTACTAAATGCTCAGTGTACCCCAAACAGTAAACATTCACTAAACAGTCACTTAATCCTAAACATTCATTAAACACTGAACACTCACTAAGCATTCACTAAGCACTCACTATACACTAAACATTCACTAAGTACTCACTATATGCTAAACACTCACTAAACATTCACTAAGCACTCACTATACACTAACCAGTAGGGGAAAAGGTGCCATTTGGCGTCCTGGCGTCCTGAACATTTGGCGTCCTCAATTATTACTTATTTTATTTTTATATTTTTGCTGAAGAAAATAACATTCAATTTTATTTTTATATTTTTGCTTTATGAAAATAACATGCATATATAAAAAAATTATGTAGTCCTCAGGGGAAAAGGTGCCATTTGGCGTCCTGGCGTCCTGAATTTTGGCGTCCTCAAGAAAGGGTGTCATTTGGCGTCCTCAATTATTATTATTATTATTTTAATTTATTTATTTTATTTTTATATTTTTGCTGAAGGAAATAACATGCATATTCAAAAAAAATTATGTAGTAAGTAGGGTAAAATGTGCCATTTGGCGACCTGGCGTCCTGAACATTTGGCGTCCTCAATTATTATTATTATTATTATAATTTATTTATTTTATTTTTATATTTTTGCTGAAGGAAATAACATGCATATATAAAAAATTATCAGTAAGAGGGTAAAAGGTGCCATTTAAATGATATGTCCTGAACAGCACCTCGTTTTATCATGATTATAATTTATTTATTTTATTTTTATATTTTTGCTGAAGGAAATAACATGCATATTCAAAAAAAATTATGTAGTAAGTAGGGTAAAAGGTCCCATTTGGCGTCGTCAAGAAAGGGTGTCATTTGGCGTCCTCAGTTATTATTATTATTATTATTATTATTATTATTATTATTATTATTATTATTATTATTATTATTATTATTATTATATTATTATATTTTTGCTGAAGAAAATAACATGCATATATAAAAAAATTTATGTAATAGGGTAAAAGGTGCCATTTGCTGTGAACTGATATGAGTGAGACGCCTCAGAGTTATTAATTAATATAAATCTCTGTTATTAATATTTTATATAAGAGTCTGATTAGGAAATAGGAGACATATACCTGCTGAACTGATATGGCTGAACTGATATTATACATATAAATATATATAGACTCTCTCTCTCATGTCTTCATATATATATATATATATATATATATATATATATATATATATATATAATATATATACTACACACACTTTATTGTATATATACATATAAACCTGTACATATTGTTTATCATATATATATAAAACACAGTATAAGTATGTACATATATTTGTTGTGTGTATATATATATATATATATATATATATATATATATATATATATATATATATATATATATATATATATATATATTGTATGTATGTATGTATATATAAAACAGGTCAAACGTTACATGACTTTATCTTTCGCAAATGTTTGGTGAAGTCGCCTGTTTATATTCAAATTCTTGGCACATGTTATCAATTATTCAACTTATTATGAAATATATCATTATTGAAATTATGATGAAATTAAAATATATTTCCATTAAATTTTCTCTCAGAAAAAGATAAACTAGAAAACGAATCGCTATATAAGCACACACACACACACACACACACACACAGACACGTGAAAAGAAGTTGAGTGATTGAGGCATACCGTGTCGACCTTCCGGGAACTTTCACAAGACTGGCTCTAGCGTCTCCAGAGAATCCCCGGGCCTTGCTTACGGAACCTCATCTTCTAGCGGAGCTTTATTTATTTATACATACAATTATACATAATTATACATACATATAGTTAGAAAAAGAGATGAAAATTATTCCAAATCATTGCCATCTGCTGGAAGTCCCTGACATTCCCGAGGAATCCCAACAATTCCCGAAGACTGGAGCAGCTCAGTGGATACGAAAATGTCTCTGGAATCCAGATGCGTCACGTGTCCGATTACAAAACTTGGGATAAATCAGACACAGTTCATCCGTATGGAGCGGACTCTCCTTCTTTGTGAAGACAGATGATCAATTTCAGAAAACGAGGAAGCCAGGTCAGCGCAGACGTAGGAGACACGAGAAGGAAGAGCTTCGAGCAGGAAGTCTCTTCTTGCCATTAAATACCTCGACGTGGGGAAGCAGTGATACCGATTTCACATATTGCTCAGTGGCAACCTCTGGCGTGGCCTAAAATCCCGTAAGTGCAATGCCTACCACATATGCGAAATTGATTTTCCCACCTTCTGAGGATTGTAGTGTGGCAGGAGCTTACGCATCGAGGAACACCTTCGGCACTGGCGTGTTTCCTACAGTCAGCAGCGAAATAACTGGTTTCGGGACTCTGCATAGGAATCATCTGTTTTCACAAAAAAGCAGAGACGCTGTAGGCTCTTGGCTAGCTAACAGAGCGAAGAGTGGGGAAGGGCACATCCCTGGTAAAACTAAACCTCCATTTTCAGTGATGCTTTGTTGGCGAAGATGCCCCAGGGGTGAGATCGATTGTGATTGTCAAAGGCCAAAAAAAAAAAAAAATATATATATATATATATATATATATATATATATATATATATATATATATATATATATATATATATATATATATATATATATATATATATATATATATATATATATATATATATATATATATATATATATATATATATATATATATATATATATATATATTTACATTATATATATATATATATATATATATATATATATATATATATATATATAGATATATATATATAATGTGTTTCAGACCAGGTATAATATATATATATATATATATCATGTACATATCTATGAGGAGTACTTTGGAGTAATTTATACCCCAAAGAATATATATATATATATATATATTACTTTGTCTTTTAATTATATATATATCAAATATTATATATATATATATATAATGTGTGTGACGTTATTGAAATAAGTTGTCAACCTGCATGTGTAAATATATATGACAGATAACTCATCTGAAAGGTGAAATTAAAGACAAAGTAAAAGTACTTTCGCGTATCACAAACACTTCTTTGGGGTATAAATTATTTTCAAAGTACCCCTCAAGAAGTGTACATGACAGTTGAAAGGTCGTCGTACCTGGTCTGAAATTTTCACCTTTTAAAATGGTTATCTGTAATATATATTTGAACATATATTATTTGACAAGTGAATTATACTAAAGGACGTTTGTTATTATGATTATATATATATATATATATATATATATATATATATATATATATATATATATATATATATATATATATATATATATATATATTATATAATGTTTATATATGTGTAATATATTAATATATATATATATATATATATATATATATATATATATATATATATATATATATATATATATTATATATATATATATACTGTATATATTATATATATATATATATATATATATATATATATATATATATATATATATATATATATATATATATATATATATATTTTTTTTTTTGGCCTTTGACGATCACAATTGATCTCACACCTGGGGCATCTTCGCCAACAAAGCATCACTGAAATGAGGGTTTAGTTTTACCAGGGATGGGCCCTTCCCCATTCTTTGCTCTGTTAGCTAGCCAAGAGCCTACGGCGTCTCTGTTTTTTTGTGAAAACAGATGATTCTATGCAGAGTCCCGAAACCAGTTATTTCGCTGCTGACTGTAGGAAACACGCCAGTGCTGAAGGTGTTCCTCGATGCGTAAGTTCCTGCCACACTACAATCCTCAGAAGGTGGGAAAATCAATTTCGCATATGTGGTTGGCATTGCACTTACGGGATTTTAGGCCACGCCAGAGGTTGCCACTGAGGAATATGTGAAATCGGTATCACTGCTTCCCCACGTCGAGGTATCCAATGGCAAGAGACTTCCCGCTCGAAGCTCTTCCTTCTCGTGTCTCTTACGTCTGCGTTGACCTGGCTTCCTCGTTTTCTGGAAATTGATCATCTGTCTTCACAAAGAAGGAGAGTCCGCTCCATACGGATAAACTGTGTCTGATTTATCCCAAGTTTTGTAATCAGACACGTGACGCATCTGGATTCCAAAGACATTTTCGTCTCCACTGAGCTGCTCCAGTCTTCGGGAATTGTTGGGATTCCCGGGAATGTCAGGGACTTCCAGCAGATGGCAATGATTTGGAATAATTCTTCATCTCTTTTTCTAACTATACGTATGTATAATTATGTATAATTGTAAGTATAAATAAATAAAACTCCGCTAGAAGATGAGGCTCCATAAGCAAGGCCAGAGGATTCTCTGGAGACACTGGAGCCAGTCTTGTGAAAGTTTCCGGAAGGTCGACGAAATATGCCTCAATCACTCAACTTCTTTTCACATGTCTGTGTGTGTGTGCTTATATAGTGATTCGTTTTCTAGTTTATCTTTTTTCTGAGAGAAAATTTAATAGAAACATATTTTAATTTCATCACGAATTTTAACAATGACGAATTTTCATTAATAAGTTGAATAACTGATAACAGGTGCCAAGAATCTGAATATAAACAGGCGATTTCACCAAACATTTGCAAAAGATAAAGTCAGGTAACGTTTGACCTGTTTTATACATACATACATACATACATACATATATACATATATATCTATCTAGATATATATATATACACAAATATATGTACATACTTATACTGTTGTTGCATATAAACAATATGTACAGGTTTATATGTATATATACATACGTATATATATATATATATATATATATATATATATATATATATATATATATATATATTTATATATATATATATATATATATATATATAGAGAGAGAGAGGAATTGTATATATACTTTTATGTATAATATCAGTTCATTAATAGCAGGTGTCTCCTCCTGATCAGACTCTTATCGATAAAGTGGGATTAATAACAGTCATACAGCCGTTGATGAGTCACGCAGTGGGTCTCTCTCATATAAGTTCGGAGCCTTGGCACCTTTTACCGTACTACATATTTTTTTTTATACATGCATGTTATTTTCTTCGGCAAAAATATAAAAATAAAATAAATAATAACAGTAATAATAAAAATTGAGGGCGCCAAATGACACCCTTTCTCTTGAGGACGCCAAATGTTCAGGATGCCAAATGGCACCTTTTGCCCTATTAACTACATAATTTTTTTATATGTGCATGTTATTTTCTTCAGCAAAAAAATAAGAAGAAAATAAATAATAATAATAATAATAATAATAATAATAATAATAATAATAATAATAATAATAATAAAAATATTGAGGACGCCAAATGACACCCTTTCTTGAGGACGTCAAATGTTCAGGACTCCAGGACGCCAAATGGCACCTTTTACCCTACTTACTACATAATTTTTTTTATATATGCATGTTATTTTCTTCAGCAAAAATATATAAAATAAAAAATAATAATAATAATAATAATAATAATAATAATAATAATAATAATAATAATTGAGGACACCAAAGGACACCCTTTCTTGAGGACACCAAATGTTCAGGACGCCAGGACGCCAAATGGCACCTTTTACCTTACTTACTACATAATTTTTTTTATATATGCATGTTATTTTCTTCAGCAAAAATATAAAAATAAAATAAATAAATAAAAATAATAATAATAATAATAATAATAATAATAATAATAATAATAATAATAATAATAATAACAATAACTGAGGACGCCAAATGACACCTTTTCTTGAGGACGCCAAATGTTCAGGACGCCAGGATGCCAAATGGCAACTTTTACCCTACTTACTACATAATTTTTTTTACATGCATGTTATTTTCTTCAGCAAAAATATAAAAATAAAACAAATAAATAATAATAATAATAATAATAATAATAATAATAATAATAATAATAATAATAATAATAATAATAAAAGTGAGGACGCTTAAATGACACCCTTTCTTGAGGACGCCAAATGTTCAGGACGCCAGGACGCCAAATGACACCTTTACCCTACTCACAGTATATATATATATATATATATATATATATATATATATATATATATATATATATATATATATATATATATATATATATATATATATATATATATATAAAAATGTGGGTGGACAGTCGATTATAACATTTATTTTGAGATTACATATACAGTTATATTAAATTATTTTCCAAAATGACTTATCTGAAAAGAAAAAAATATAAAAGTAAAGTAAGTTTAGCTATAAAATTTAATGTGATATAACACAAACGCCATATAGTTATAATAAACACCATCGTTATAGTGTAACCCTAACACAAACCCTGTTCCACCTACTGTCCACCTACTTTTTGTTCACCCTATATATATGGTATTAATTTGACTATGGTAATTTGACTCGGTATTTTGACTCCCAGTATTTTGACTCCCAGTAATTTGACTCCCGGTCATTTTGATTCCAGTAATTTACCCCCACTTTTTTCCTTTCTTTTTCGTTGAATATACAACTTTTAATCTTCTTTTTAGTTAAAAAATTAACTCCCCGTATTTTTACTCCGGTATTTTGCTTCCCAGTAATTTGACTCCCGGTCAATCTGACTCCCAGTAATTTGTTCCCACTATCAGAAAAAGGTTCTGTTAATTCTCAGTTTCATAATCATCATCATTTACCGTCTAAAAAAAAAGTAAATAGATAAAAGAAGAAGAAAAACAAAACAAAAAATTTACGAAACAGGAAACAAGTAAAAAGTACATAATTTTAGTAATAGAATTGCTTGTTTACATGCACGCTAGGCAGTTGACTAAAATTATCGCTCTATGGAGACTAACTGAAACTATCTCTACCACTTTGTAGTTTGTATTTCGACTCTTCAAGGTTTACCAGTCCACATCAACATCTTACTTCTTTGTTTATTACTTTAAAAGGAAATATACGGTCACCATGCCTTATGTTTTTAACAGCACCCGGGGAGGAAAGAAACTTGTGGATAACATGAACTACTGTATATATATGAGAAACATAAACTAAATGGTGACGGATCCAAGACTTCAGCACTGGAAATGTAAAATCAAGTCCTGCAAAGCCAAAGTCCACACTATGACGCATGATGAACATTATGATGAGTCAATTTTTTCTCGAACGTCGGTGAACATCATCACAGTTTTGTTCTTCTAAACCGAAAGTGCGTAAAACTTTAGCTGAACTAAAATCACAGGCATCTGCCTGCCAGGAATCTTCTCGTTCATTAATTTCGTCTCTTTGTGAAAAGCTCTACAACATTGAAAATGAAATGGCTCTTATGCCCTCAACTGTGCGTGTAAGTCGTAATGTTAGGAACTGGCGTCAAGCAAAGTGTTATCTCATACTTTGGTATGATTACATTTTATCCATTTTAGATATTACATGCATGCTTTGTATTAATAAAAGATGTTAACATGGCTTTTAGTATTATTCGTTTTTCTTTCATTTTTAGTTAATATGTATCAACTTGTTTTTCTTAAAAAAAAAACTTTATTTTTTGAACTAAACAAGAAAGATTAAAAGTATATTCAACGAAAAAAGAAAGAAAAAGTGGGTGTAAACGTTATGTGGAATCAAAATGACTGGAGTCAAACTGGGGATTGTAATAGTCAAAATACCGGGAGTCAAAATCAGTCAAATTAAAAGTCAAATTACCTAGAACCATTTATATATATATATATATATATATATATATATATAATATATATATATATATAATTATATGTCTCTGAGAAGTGATCAGTGTAAGTAACTGGCCTTTTCTGATAATCCGGTGAAAAATAATTTTAGGGACGTTAGAATTTCATTTATATACTTGCGTTTGGTATTCAGACTTTTGGACAATCGTATCCAAAATATGTTAAGACAACAAGTTTACTACAAGTATGCTAATAATACGGATGCAAAATCATATATATATATATATTTATTATATATATATATATATATATATATATATATATATATATATACATACATACATAAACAAGGCCAAGTGGCCAAAGCTGCATTCTTTCAATTTTCAGCAAATATCTTCTAAATGACGATATCTAAAGTGATTCATCAGAAGATAAAAACTCGCAAACTGATATTAAATGATTTTAGGCTTAAAATGCGTAAAACCTCATGAAATAAACCTCATGAAATAAAAAGACAATAAAATGGAAACCACCTGTTACAACCCCTTTTACTGCAGGTGTGAGATATCATTGTTTCAAAGGTGGTTCCTCGAGTTTTGAGAAATATGCCATGAAAAAGATCCGTATTACAAAAGGGGGAGTTTTCCTCAATAATACCGTATCTACACGCTGACAGTTGATATAGCAATAGTCTTAAATTGCCCAGAAACGGGAAGGGGAAGAGAAATAAAAATCAGAACTGGATAAATCTATGCTAAACTATGAAAAATGAAAGTAGCCAAAATGATAAAAGTGACAGCGCATGAATGTTTTGACGAGTCATTTTTTTTAATTTCTCTAAGTCTGAGAACCTCTACCCCAGTGATATGAAAAAAAATTACATAAAAGTGATTTTACTGTTATATTTACCGACGTCCCCATACATATTCTATCTTCCACTGTAGCCAACTTCTACAACATTTAGAGCTTTCTAACAATGGGGATGGTTATAACTATTGAAAACAACATTTTATCATCAGATGTAATATTAATTCATGCTATGTTAAAGATCAAAATCTAATTTTTCTTTTCTATGAACATATATATATATATATATATATAGATATATATATATATATATATATATATATATATATATATATATTTATATATATATAAATATATATATATTTTTATATATATCTTATATACTATATATATATATATATATATATATACAATATAAATATTATCCATATATATACTATACATAAAAATATATAATATATATAGATATATATATATATATACACATATATATCGATCCAAGGCATATCATATGAATATATATATATATATATATATATATATATATATATATATATAAATATATAAATATACACAAAAATCATTGTTTTATAATCACACTGGATCTTTCTCTTCTATTCTCTCAAATGAAAGGCAAAGGTTTCACCAGTTGATCATACAGGTCAATGCAAAGCGCCCTGGCCTTCCATTTCATTTGAAAATCCATGGGTTCGATCTCGATGTCAGGCAGAAATTTATTTTTGTAACACGTGCTCATGTGTTGATTAGTTTTCGGATTGGAAAGACTGGAAGAGAGTTTCCTGAAAACTGGGATTGTAATAATGTTTTTATATACTATTTGCCACAAAAAACGTGAATCATAAAAACAATTAAAACTAAAAACACAAAAGGAGGGTTTCAAATAATTCAACGTAAATACTATGAAAGTCGTTTCTTTCAAAATATCAGTACTATTATTACAATTTTATGTTCTTAGTTAGTGTGAAGGCTAACTGGATGAACAAAAGGATGCAAATGAAAAATAATTTTAGAAAATAAAAAAGTACGAACATCATTTTAGCAAAAGTATAATATTACGAACATTTGGACAATCATCTGGAAAACATCTGAGAGCAACAAGCATCGGTAATGAAGTACGGATGCAAAATCATCATGTAAATTCACTATTTATTAATACGCTCATCGAAAAATTCAGCACAGAATAAACACATAACACAGATCAACATGAAACAAAGGCCAAGATTGCCACCAAACGCCACTGTTTCACTACCAATTGAGACTCAAGAAATCTTTACATAAATGAACAAGAGGCAATATTTTAGAAAAAAAAAAGAAAAAGGGTCATCTTCAGGACTAGGTAGACGAGCCAGGACCTTATATTATGCCTTTTAACATACCGGTTGCGGCAAAGAAATAAAAAGTTAACCTAACATACAAAACCAATTTCTCATCCTGGGTTAGAAAACACAATTAACGTTAAAGTTACACTTGTAATCTTACGCATGTCAAAAATGAGAAAAAATAATTAACAACAGATTAGTGTTGTTCCAGTCATAAGCGTAACAATTTTTGTTTATACCTGAGATTTGAAGGGGCATTATACGTATTTTTTTATATTGCACAAAACCTTGAAAGCATTTTACGTAAAATCAAACGAATTCTGGCAATAATTTGAAATGAGCAGAATAAAAAGGCACATTTGACAGGTATGGATACAAATATAAACTATAAAAATACAGTACAAGTTCCAGAAACTTTTAACAATGTTTTCTGTCGAACACAGCATTTAAACAGAAATACGTTATATATGCTCATTCCCGTTACTAATATGCACAGGATCAGATTTAGTCCAACACTATTCATTTCATGTTATATACATACGCGTTCCTTCTTAAGGTACTAAAATGTGAATGCATTATAAAGTATTGAGGTACAGGCTCATCATCTCAAATAATTATAAATTAGAAAAACTATTAAATGAAGGTATTTTTTTGTATCATTAATAGAAAAAAACATTTGAATACCATAATTTGCTGAGTTAACAATCCTTTTATAATAATGGAAGATATCGACAAAAAATCTAAATTTTTCTTTTTCTACAATGAACAAATAGATGTTGCTACTGAACTGTTAACAAGAAGAATGCAATTCGGACAAGATATCTCACAATCGAGAAGGTTCAGGAACAAAATACATCAGCATAAAGGCCATAATGAGTTTCAAATATCAAAATCATACAAAAGCCTAATCAGACCAAAATGATACTCTGAGATTTTTATCGACTTCAATATCTTGGTACACTGTTTCACATTTACAATCAAGAAGATATGTTAGTGAACAAATACACAAAAATGAAACCAATTATTCCATGATTACCTCAGACTGGCAACAACATAAAAATGGAGATAAGTGAATTAAAGATAGTCATGTAGAAAGTGACAAACCACCCAAAAATTAGACCAAGATGGTTCAGACTGAATATCTTGACTTAGTGGTGAGAACCTCAACCATTATATTATTAAGCGATGGCATTCTTAAAAAGTAGTTTTAAAATTTACCCATAGGTGTCATAGAAAAAATCACAAATGATACATTGTTTTAAAATGTACAAATAAGAACTAATTTTTTCATTTTCTTTTATTTTAAATATGATTATACTAATAAGAAAAGGTTTCAAAATAGCTTCATTTGTTATTTATAATGTAAAGCAAATTGTATTGTGTTAAATTAGAAAAAAATTCCTTACCTAAATCAACATGGTGGATAAACCACACTTGACATTACTCTTACTTTTGTGGTGACTTTCTAAGGTTTGCCCTAGTATGGTTAGCTAGCTAACTCCCCTCACCATTGTGTCACTGAGATGGACATATCTGTCAATTTGTAAAATAGCCACCATTGGAAAAACGGTCTGGTTGAGATTTACAGCCAACTGAGATAGCACTTATTGAAGCTTGTCAGGTTCTCAATATTTCAGATGCTATATCAGATTCAAATCTCAAGAAATTAAATGGAGCGCTGATGGCTATTTTAGTAAGGTATGTCCCCAGAAAGGTCATCAAATTCAGGGCAAGTGACCAGCCATAGTTTGATGATACATGTAGACGAGCTAACCGTGACAAAACGACCAAATTCAACACACTGACACGAAATCTTCCACATGAACATTACACCATTTTTGTAGTCTCGCTGCGCTGCAAATAGAATTTACCAAATAGCTGAGAGAAATTGCAATAATTCCTTTAAAGAGGAAACTTGAAGGAATAATTCAGCCTCATCTGTGGTGGACCAAATTGGCATCATCTATCTTGTGTCAGGCCCATCTTCCATTCCATCACTCGTAACAGATAATAGTAGATTGGTTTCTGGCCCTAAGACAAAGGTTGGATCACCTCACTGAGTTTTTGAAGCTATGCATTCAGCTAAGGATGTCACTCTCCCTGATACTTATCGTCCTGAACCTATTCTTACAAAATCTGCGTTTTGCTCCAAGGATGTCAAGAAAATTCTTGATAACCTTGATAGATGGGGTGGAGAAGATCCTGATGGGTTTTCCCTTTGTTTTTTTAAAAGGTTTCTAGTGTGTTGTCTCCAAAGTTTAGTAGATTCTATTGGCTTTTAGGTCGATGCATTCGATTAGTAATACAGTGCCTGTTCCAGAGTGCCTTATCTGTAGACTGCAGCAACTTCAAGCCTACTTCTAATTTCCCTGTGCTCCCCAAAATTACAGAAAAACTTATTTTTAAGCCACTATGTAAGTATGTGGAACCTAAAGGATTGTTAGCTGACAGTCAATATATATATATAATTTAGGAAGCAATTAGGTACCTGCAATACTCCTTTAGATTTGACATGCCATTTGCAAGAGAACCTTGATAAGGGTTTTGAGTGTAAATTAATTCAAAATAGATTTTAGTGCTGCTTTCAGTTGAGAAAAGCATAAGGCACTTATATATAAACCACAGAATCTTGGAGTGGGTCGGTATGTCTTAGGATTATTTCAAGATTTCCTTTCAGGTAAGCAGCAGCGAGTTGTTGTTGTTGTTGTTGAGATCTTTAGCAAAGAAAGACCTGGAAGATAAGATTCTTCAGTATGCCGATGACACAACATTTGTGGGTGTAGTAAAGTCTCCACTTATGAGAAATGAAGCTGCCCTTAGTCTCAATCGTGGCATGCAGCACATTAGTGAATGGTGTAGTCAGTGGGGTATGAGGCTGAACTCCGGTAAAACAAAAACACTACTGATTAGCAGATCTCATACAGATTTCCCAACCCATCCTTCCCTTCAGGGTGACGGGACTCTGCTGAACAAGTTTGAAGCTTTAACTATTCTATGTGTAACTTTTGACTCACATCTTACTTTTGAGAAACATCTACTGAAAGTGTCAGCAAATGCCGCATGGAAGTTAGATATTGTATGTAAGGCCTCATATATTTATAACAGTGATAAAATCAATGCAACCTGTTGTAGGTCATCTGTCCTTTTTCTTTACTAAAATCCTATTCTCCAGTCTGGATGTCTGCTTCTGTCAGAGGTTTATCTCTTAGATTGAATGATTCATGGTGGTAGGTTTCTGTTTTCCTACATTAAGCCATTATGACTTGGACCGTCGACGAATGATCTCGCCTGCCAATTTTGTATATGTTGTAGCCAAACAGAGACCTTTCACATTCACAACTGATCCCTGATCTTTTCCTGCCGACGGCAACCTGATTTGCTGAACAGCTGCAACAATATGTGGTAAATCTGCCTAGCTGTAGAACTTCTTAGTTCCAGAAATCCTTTATTCCTCATGCCATTGGACTGTGGAGCAGTCTCTCTAAGGAAGTTGTGCAACTGGAACTTCAAAAATTCAAGCAAAGATACAACGCATACTACCCTACAACTATTCTCTTTGTATTTCTGTAGTTTAATTACATTTTTGTCTATTTATTATTTTGTTAATTTATTTTTTCTTTTCTAAATTGTTAATTTTTCCTTCTGTATTTCCCATTACTGCATTTAAATGAACACCACATTCGTTGGCAGCTTGAATTTAAGTCAATGGTCGTTGTGAGACTGTTCCGTATGAATAGAGTTCATGTTCTGCTTCATATAATAATAATAATATAATAATAATAATAATAATAATAATAATAATAATAATAATAATAATAATAATAATAATAATAATAATAATAATCAATGTGGACAGAGCCTAATATAAAAATAACATCATTTGGCACGAGACCTTGACCTTCACAAAATATCTTGATTCTGCAACATGAAACAAATTCCCTCAAGACTTCTGAAACGTTATTATGAATCACTGTAGCATAAACATTGTCCATCTGACTTTAGTACAGGCTAAAACACAACTTCTGGTCATAAACGGCCTGCCCTGACATAAGCCTGTGGTCCTGTCAAAAATTTAATTCAACATCTCAGTGTTACCTTGACTAGTACACATGACCTTGGCAAAAGGTCATCACATCATCACACACACACTGATATTAACCAAACTGTGTAGATTTTTTGGCTGAACTTGCCTTTATATTTGAAGGTAACCCCACTGTAAATCTAGATTAGCCCAGAAGACGACCATGGATAGTAGAAACAGCTGTTGGTTTAATGATGAATAAATATAGTAGTATTGTAGCGCTTCTGTTCTTCCCTCCTGAAGACTTTACATAACACTAGAGATGTATAGAGTTTTGCCAGTGGATTGTGGGAGCCAAGTGTGCATTACCATAACATATAAAAACAAAAGAGTACAGAATTCATACAGTATAAAATTATGGCAGAGAAAATAAATCACGTCTGCCTTCACCGATCTTGACCTTTTCCAAATAACGCTCTTTAGCAATCTTTGCACTAGGTGCAGTCTTTTGAACACCATATATTGCCTGGTAATCAATTTCCTTACATGTATCTTTTTGACCTTGAATTTGTTCAATATAAAACCAAATCCAGATCAGTGATTTCCTTCATCCGTTGAAATGTCATCACGACCTTGCCCATATTACCTTGGTGAAAGGTATGTGAACCTTGAATGAAAATTCCTTTCAAGAGCTATAACCTGGGCAGTGCGACAGATAGACATTTTTAAGACGTATTATTACGAAAAATTCACGTATGAAGCTCGATCTCAATCTAAATTTTGAAAAACAGCAAATTTATTGTACTCTTTTTTTTCTATGACAATCCTTGGTAATTTCACCCAACAATACGATAGGTGTTCAGTAGGTCAGATATCTTAATTATCGAATTCCCTCTAGGACTTGACGACGAATGAGCACTAGTTACAATTACATAATTGATTCAGTATAATACACATCTGCTTTTATAGCATCAAAATAACGGTTAAGCAATTGAAAGTGCATCGTTGTTGTTTAAGTAAAAATCCATATTCCACACAAAAATAATAGCAGTATGGCGATTTCATATAAAACTTATTGAAACGTAATTCATTATACTTAGAAATCAAGTTAAAATTTATAAATAATATTTAGTTACAAATATTCAAGTAGATTGTCAAGTATACATTTACATACCTTATTGGTTAAACATTATACATTAACTCACAAATAGGAAAGGACACTCCTATTTGTGAAGAAGATGGACAGAAGGGGTTGAAAGGTTTCTTGTTTTTTATTACTGCTTGTGTCCAGAAATAAACCAGTAGAAAAGGAACAGTATTGGTAACAGGTTCCTGAATACCTGACAATATTGTCAATTCAAGAATACATCAAAGTACTACATGTATACTCTTTTTAACATTCAACCTTAAAGGGGGTTGGGTCCCGAGAAAAAATAAGACAACGATCACTACCACAATCACGTCAGCTGGTGATTTGTGGATGAATCTTCTTTGCAGTAAAACTGCCACAATATAAGCCAATTCATACACCTACAAAGAATGCTCACCACCAGCATCTCTAGCCTCCATAACATATTACACGATTTACATCTAACTTGCACGCACTGTCTCACTTTCTGGAAGCTGAAGGCCCTCCTTTCCAATGCCTCTTTCACAACTCTGAAGCCGAAATCTCTATGATTCATTCTGACACCTACGCTTACTTTTTCATATCTTCATATCTCGATATCTCGCACCCTTTCAATTCGCCTTTGGTCGCAAAAACTATATTAACCATTGGTCTCTACAGTTTCCACTTTTTTTTTTCATTTGCATTCAGCATCCATACCGCTATAAAGGAGACCTAGCTCAGCAATCCCTTCATGTATCCCAAACTTCGCCTCCAAGACTTTCAAGAAAGGAATATGAATCCCAAACATAACGAAAAAAAAAAAAAAAAAAAAAAAAACTTCGAAAATAAATAGTAAGTTAAATGGAAAATATAGTTGTTGAATATAAGGCACAAAGAAAAAAAAACTGTACGCAGGTTTCTTACTAAATCGAAAAAATTGTATTGCAGGTTTCCTACTAACTCGAAAAAACTGTATCGCCGGTTTCCCACAACTCGAAAAACTGTATCCCAGGTTTCCTACTAACTGGAAAAATCGTATAGCAGGTTTCCTACTAACTCGAAAGACTTTTTTTTTTTTTACCGAAGGTGAGAAGCAAATATGAAAACAATATCTCAATTTCGGTAGCAAGAGAATAAAATGTAAAACTGAAAAATGTTTGTCAGTGGAGGAAAGCTCAGAACGCTTTGACCGAAGCAAGTCGTGATATTAAACGAAAACGAACACAATAGGCTCTTTTCCTCTGTGTCTCTGTGTATGTGCTCTTTCTCCAACATCAACTTGAGAGAAGTGGGTTGACGATATCAACATCGAACATGTAACACGCCGTAAGACGACACTCGACTCTTCATTTTGGTGATAAGTGCATGGGGCTGGGGTGCCAAAGGGGACACAGGAAGGAGAACAGGGACGCGTGCGAATAAGAGGATGGGGAACAAGAGAAGAGGGTAGAATGCTACTCGGAACTGGCATATCAAATATCCCATCTAAAAGCCTGCCCTCATGCTTCTAGGTACAACACATGCATATGCGGAAAAAATAAATAAGGAAAAGGTTCTCCTGGCCTTAGGAACAAGACAATTATCATGGGATTTGTATATTTGAATCCTACTCCTCCGCCGTTATTTAAAGTGTCGTCTCAAAAAAAGAAATAACAGAAAATCCACTATGCGAATCAGTACAAAGTTTAGCTTTCTTCGAATCACTCACAAGGTTTCAGGAATGAGACACCACGTAAAATTACGGAAAAGCTAATTCACTTTCTCTTACACAAATCCTGAAATCTACAGTAAATTTTCGATAAATGACGGGATTCTTTCAGTTACTCTTCAGGTTCAACATGGACGGTGACCTGTTTACTGGCAAAAGTGATATATTCTTCCAACCTATGAAGCAAGAACATTATAATGATTTTCCTTAAGGGACAGTAGTTCTCCTTTCTTCTAGTTCAATTTTAAAGTCTCGCAGAGGAAACGGTAATGCGTTTAAATAATAGCGCATTATACTTACAGACGTCACGAATTAATCTGCATTTATGCAGGGAAACACCCAGCTTCTATTATGAAAAGTAGCTAAAGGAATACGAGAAAAGAGCTTCACCTTTCGGTGATGTCCAAGACTTTTCTCTCATTATTATTATTTACAGAACTCGAATTAAATCTGGTATTCTATGAAAAATTTATTGTAATTATATTTTTTACAATAAGAGAGTAAAAATCCAGGAATTCAAATTTTCTAGAAAATTTTTTTATTTTTGAAACGCATAATCTAAGAAATAAATACAACTCCAAAATGGCCGAAAGGAATAGAGAGGGAATGATTCGAAACCAACATGCGTAAACCAAAACTCATGGTGAACAGAATGGAAACAAAGGAAAAAATAAAGTCAGAAAAGTGGTCATGTGGATGCTGAGGAGGAGGTGTATGAGTGAACTCAATATTGAGGATCGAATGTAACAAATGGAGTCATAAAAGATGTTCAGCATCGAGAAGTAGGTACTGAAAGGGCAATGTGTAAAAAAAACTAGTAACAGCATGGATGAGGGGAACCAAATTGCTACACTTCAAGTAAATATTATTCCATTAGTAAACCAAGTACAAATTTATGTAATTAGATTACAATATATTATGATACATAGCTCTAGTGTCGTGGAAAGCACATATTACAAAAAGGTAGTTGCTTAATTTGGTATCCAGAGATCGTGAAATAGAGATTTCAAATCTGACACTGGTTTGCACATGTGATGAGAAGAATCAGCAGTTAGTCACTAAGTAGCTGATGTTGAAAGTGGAATTTACAGAGAAGCAGAGCTAAGTGAAAGGAGCCACTGTAAGTTTCAAAATGGCTGTAGAAGAGACTGATCAAGACATAAGCAAAGCAACTAAGAGGTTGATGAATGGAAAGACACCAAGTGTTTATAAGATTAAAAGGGAGATGCTGCACTACTGTGGAGAAGGCTAAAGTTACAAAGCGATGGCGGAGAGAAAAAATTCTTTCCCTGTATACGGCAAAGGTAAAAGAACTATTGTAAGAATAATAATGATGCAATATTACTCAGTATGGTAGGATTTCAACTAAGAAAGTAAAGCAGTTAACAGAACTGATAAGGGAAAACCAGTTTTGGGTTCAGATGACAGGGTGTCTGGATCCAAATTTTTCTATGAAACAGTTGTGTGAAAATTTTCAAAGGAAAAAAGCTGTATGTTTCATCATTGGAACTACAAAAAGCTTGCGAAATAATGAAGAGAGATTGAATATGGAGAGTTCTGAGGATGTGTGATCTACAACATAAGTTGCTGACTTGTTCTGTCCACGAAGTCACTTCAGTCTGAGGAGATGGCTTTACAAATACCCAAGTTTTCATAAACAGAAACGCAAAACTATAATTTAATCTCCAGTCTCCTAATAGCTGGAAATTACTGAATAAAAAAATGTTTGCACATTTCTTACTAAAAATTGTAAGACTACTGTTAATGGCTTATATGACATATTCCCCCTAAATCTTTCAAGTTATCCGCTGTTTATTCAATAACAGCATTTTGGGCGTGGCTTCGAGAACCTGTAAGCTAGTCCCTTAATCTTGAACTGACTTTCGTAAAAAGGTTTAGGAACAAAAAATCAACATGCATAAAGAAAACATATGAATATACTTTATGAAAGGCCAAAATGATACAAAAACTTTCTAAGTCATCGATATGTAAAGGTTCGTTTACAAAATAAATAACAAGCTTTCACTCGACAATTTCACTCTGTCGTATCATGCCCTTGACTTCTACCTTTCTAAAGTACCCCTAAACTAACGAGAGAGAGAGAGAGAGAGAGAGAGAGAGAGAGAGAGATACTCGGTGCCTTCTCTCTCTCTCTCTCTCTCTCTCTCTCTCTCTCTCTCTCTCGTGGCCGCATCCATTCAATCATTCCATATTCGCCGGCTCTGTGAGCTGGAACAGCTTCCCTTCAACATCGAATTTGCTCTAAATAACTCGATATGGAGAACCCAGATGGGGATCCAGTGGATTCCAGCAGAGCCAGTGGAAATAGGGTCGGATAACATGGAAGGGCTCAGACGAAACCTTTCATTCTCTCTATGCCAGCAATTATTAGATCAACAAGTTCTCCGAGCACCCAGAGGAAAAAAATGATGGTATACAAAGTGCTCGATCCTAACACACAATGGGAGAGATTTGCATGGGGGGAAAGTGAAATAATTATTCATGGACGCGGAGAATGGCCTTCATTTAAATAAGAACCTTATAATGCACTCCTAAAAGCAGTAACAAGCTGAAACATCAAAGGAAATGATGGTCTTACAAAGCCATTACTGGAGTTATTATAAAACCATAATGGAGTCGAGGTTCGGAAACCATCGATGGAACGCTGCAGAGTTCCCTCTTCGCTCGTAAATGCATTAGAATATGGGATGTCTTTATCAGAAATTCAGACTGATTAAAACGACACACTTAAGGAATTTTATGGACAAATTATGATTAATTTGTCCATAAAACTCGCGAATTAATAATAGTTCACAATTACCAAATAAAAGACTTACAATCTTTTAAATTTTCTCAGCGCTGTTCTTTTATGACGTCATAACTGAAAACATAACAGCAGGAACATTAAGTGACGAATGGGTTTTACGGATATGATTGTTTCATAATCTGTAAACAATCATCACCAAAACAATACTGAAAACATGAATACTCAGGCAGCTAAGCTCTGGCCGATAAAAATATATTACAAGGTAAACAGGGCGGACTGTACCACAATTACTGCTCGATTTCGAGATAAAAATTTAATCGATGAGTCATTTACTGCCAATCGTATTCAAAGAAAAAAAAGGAACATGCAAACAGAATACAATCTGCGAGACGTCCAAAACAGTAGGTAGTGGTAACTTTCCCTAGTTCAAAACCGAGCAAAGTTCTGAGGTACAAGGTATTTTATGGGTTAGATTGAAAAAGACTTTTTGACTTATCATATAAATGCCACCTCAACCTCACAGATTGCAATAATACTCTATAAAATACTGAACTCCCACAAAAGGAAAAATACCGGAAAATGAATAATTAAGTAAATGCATATATATATATATATATATATATATATATATATATATATATATATATATATATATATATATATATACATATGCACATAACATACTGGTGTGCTACACAAAAACTACATTAATAAAACTGAAGGCTACATAAAACACTTACATTAATAAAACTGAAGGACTGCATATCAACAGCCATATATATATATATATATATATATATATATATATATATATATATATATACATAATGGGCATAATTGTCCGAGTGTGGCAACACCTTCAGCAGACTTAATTCACATTTTATATATATGTGCGTATGTGTGTACGTCAGTGTGCACATAACTGAGCGAATGCGACAACGCAGAGCATATAAAGTCTGCATATGAGTAGCTCTAATTTCTTTTTAGGAAACTACAAGAAATACGAGATGAATAAGAGAATAGACACCTGATCAGTAAATCACTTGATTGTAAAAGGTTTTGTCAGCCCAATACAAAGAGATTAGATTTATCTAAAAATCAACATTAGACAAAATATGCTAGTTAAAAACATACTTCGGTGATTATGTATAAAAATATTATAAGAAATCTAGGAAGCAACTAAGTAGCAGGAGAAAAGATTAGGATGATCATACAACACAACTGAAATTGAGTAATAATAGTAATAATAGATATATATATATATATATATATATATATATATATATATATATATATATATATATATATATATATATATATATATATATATATATATATATATATATATATATATACAGAGAGAGAGAGAGAGAGAGAGAGAGAGAGCCGTTTACAGTTTCCCGTAGAAGGAATGGCTCCAGTTACATTTTCTCAGTATGTACAGTACTATTGAGATTAGGACGCTGGTCCTACGGCTTTCTTTACACTAGCTGCGACAAAATACAATTGAAAAAAGACCAGTTATTTTGCTCAAGAGGTCAAGGACGAAATGAATTTTCCAGGAAATAAATTCAAAGGCGTTCTTCAAGAGATTACGAATTTAAGCATCGAGCTGGTGCCGTGAATATGTAGATACAAAAAAACATTTGTTAAGTGTAAAGGTTGGCCTGATTGTTCTAGCTTTATATGAATGGGGTGATACCCAAGTCGAAGAAAGTACATTAGCCTATATATCAGTGAAAGTTGTGGTTTACAAAAACATGGGTACTGAATGTTGTGTGGAAAGGCTGATTTGCAAGTGATTCAGTAGAGACTGGTGGTAACGGGAAAAACTGCAGAATTTAAAGAAAGAGCTTGCGGTATCGCAGAGACGAAATCTGAAATAAAATATGAGTAACAGCATGATTACGGTAACGAGAGTGAATAGAAACCTGGAAGATGGAGCAAAATATGCTATTGTTGATGTTGAGAGAATGAAGACAGTTGCAGTATAAATGCAGTGGATGAAGATAAGATGAAAGAAAAGGAGTCATAATGGAGTTAGACTGGTATTGCATGAAGGGATTGCTGACCAACTTACCTTTATGGAAGTGAAGCACAGTTGGTAAGAGCAAATGAATGAAAACAGGTTGCATAATACATCTTGTGTAACATAAACTGGAATGGAGATGAAGAGTAATAAAGGTTCACCTATATAAAAAAAATGGATCAGTGAGTTGAAAAGATTCACTCAACTGGAGATGTAAGGAAGGAGAGCACAGGAAGACAAAAAAAGTGCTGGGCAGATGGCGAAAAAGAGACAATGGAAAATGAGGAACTTAATAACAAGAAAGAGCGATAGTCTATGCAAAATAAATTTGAATGAGCCTTCTAAGTAGCTGTATGAAGGAGATTCATGCCCTATTCAGCAGATAAATTACGAATCTGACATTGACCATTGTGTTGTTTTTTATCTAGAGCAAATCTCATTTTGAAAGGAAATGTAAAATGTGTTTGTTTAATAAGAACAACAGTAGAACAGTCGAGTTGGAAGTCTGGAACTGGCGAGAAAAAATATTGTGCTGCGATGACCAAGTCAGTTAAGAGAAATTGAGGTTAAGCTTTTTAATGGATTACGGTTCACATACATTCATAGAAGTCATAAAAAACGTTAATGTAATGGTGTGGGATTCTGTAAAATTAAATATTTCTTCATGTAAGGGAGTTAACACACATATGAGCCTTCTGTGAACGTGTAAGAGGTGGCTGTGGAGGGCTCCTCTTATCAAGAAGCTATACTTCTTCTACAATACTATCTCTCGGAGAAACCAAGCTATTGCTAGAAAAATTATTTATGAATAATAGTAAACAAACGTAATTAAATAGGTGTGTGGTTACGAGGACGAACATAATTTCATAAGTTTACAAATTAAAATTCACTTATAGTCTTGTACGTATGCAATTATTATCGAACACTATAAATAGTATTTGTTTGTCACTGCACTAATTACTATGAACTAGTTCATTAAAAATAATGAATTTGTTTTCACAATGGCTACTGATATACAATCATACCTCGATATTATGATAAGACTGAAAATCACGATAACTTATTTTTATTGTTTTCAGACATTTTACTCATTTCCATACCTTAAGATGCCATTATCTACCAAGAAAGGATATAAGAGCCGAAGATATTCCTTAAAATAATTTCTGTAGGTAGAGTAAGTCTAAGCACCATGCATACTCGGTGGGATCATCCCTAGTGCATGCCATGCCTCCTAATATACCTGAAACGTACCTGAATGCTTTGCTTTCCGATTTCAAAGTAATCCTATACACTTTAGGATAGGAAATTGAAATTCAATAGGTACGTAGCTGGGCTATCCGACTTAACGGGAAAGCAATTTTTTTTAGCACAGTGCGTAAGCAACTGCCACCAATGGCTTCCAAAAGTAGTCGAAGAAAAGATACGGATCCACTGGGCCAAAATAAATTTATATTAGCTGCATGTCATTCATCAACTGGCTTTGCTAACAGACTTTCGATTTTGATATATAAATGTAAGGTCAGTGATGCATTCAAACCATGTCGCCTTACCATGAAGTTAAATATATAGAGAAATAAATTATGAAAATTTTCTAGCAAACTACAAAACCATTCCTAATTACCGCGTATTTGCGACAGAACGTGAATGTGACAAATCAAGGTATTAAAAGAAAATGCTAAATATTAGAAGTTACAGTAACAGTGAAAATTGTGCTGTTTACTGTTAACATAACTTAAAGCTGGTGGAAGAAATTTAATGCTTGAGAAAAATCTGAGAAGACTAAGGATGATCACACATAATATTAGAAGACTAAGGATGACAACACCTAATATTAACACTAGAAATAAAAGAAACTATAAACTATGAAGAATATAAAAAACATTAATGCAGTGAATGCTTCAAAAACTAGCATTTGTAAAATACTTGATTCTCTCTCTCTCTCTCTCTCTCTCTCTCTCTCTCATATATATATATATATATATATATACATTAATAAATAAATAACTATATATATAATATACTATATATATATATATATATATATATATATATATATATATATATTATATATATTATGTGTTGACTTCCTAACTTTCACAACTGATTAAATGCAAAATACATTGAAAGTTCCTGGCTTTCATTAATTTCTCTATCATCACCCCCAGCTATGTCCTTCATTAAACTTTGAGCTTCGCCATTAGCATTAAACAAGGAAAAGAAGGGCTGAAAGAATAATATTAATCAACGTACGTTTTATCTATTCCACATAAAATTTCGCACGCACACCTCTTTGTATAGAAATGGTTACGCACAAGTGTAGCAAATGAAACTGTCATCTTATTAAGGCTTTTCGTTAATATCTGAGGCAATCAAACTTTCTTTTAATTTGCTAGTAGCAAGGCGTATCTGTAACTCAGAATTGCAAGGTGGCCATTGGTAAATCATACCAAAGCGAGTAGGTCACTCATTATACAAGCAGGGTAGCACAAAAAATACGCTATATTTTTACATGTAGAAAACAATATGTATTTTGCATATAGCCCTGTATTCTTGCAAACTGGTGTTCCTCAGTTCAGATAAATTAGAATACCGCTGGAAAATCAGTTCACTTAAATCATTACCCTTTAGGAGCTTTTATGGTGATCTATCTTCGATGACCCGCGTGCATTTGAATTATCAGCATAGTTAACGTGTAGTAACTGTATTTTCCTTACTATATATACCTTACTCTATTAAACTCTTGCTTAACATTCGTTTTCTTATCATAAGTTTTCTTCTTTTTCTCCTCTTGCCTTATTACTCTCCTGCTTAAACCTTCTTTTCTACACACACACACACACACACACACACACACACACACACATATATATATATATATATATATATATATATATATATATATATATATATATATATATATATATATATATATATATTATAAAATTTATTTATTATATATATTCCACATTAAGCCATTTCCACTAATAGGGAATGGCTCCAGTGAAAATACACTAGTCATTGTTACATTTACACTTAAACTATTGTCTTATGGACTAAATATCCTGCGCATAAAACTTTCACATTACCTCCTTCATACACCTACACTAACAGCAAATCAACAGTGCACTGAGCACCCTACAGACTTCACGCCATTCACTACTGTCTTGTATGCTCTATCGAACTCCTGAACACCCAGGCTCTTCCTTACCAGTATGGTTTTCCTGCCAGCTATCTACTGTAGTACTTTCTAGATCAACCTCCCTAACACTTCAAATGATGTACTTTTCACCATTTGAAAAGACGTGCTGAGACGCAAGAAGCTAACGACCTCTGGAAACACCAGGATAAAGGAAATATGGAAAAATATTATATGTACATATTGAACAAGTCATATTTTCTATTTCACATTAATCAAGGAAAGGTACAACATGCCTTACCAAAACAGATTCTTTCTTTTTTATAAGAAACGAGGTTAAAGGTAAATCTCTGTCCCTATGAGACTGAAAGGGGGAAATGAATTTAAACGAAACTTTTGTGTTTGCTCCATTTGTGACGAAAACCTTAAGAATGAAAACTTGGAACACTCTTCTAACTTCCTTTAAAATCTCACGGCATTTCTTTTGAAACAAATGGAACTGGTCCAATTGAGCAACTTACTTCAAATACATAACGGCAGCTGGAACCATATCCAAAATTCCGCAATATTCAGGATCTCACGGACTATGTTTTATTTACGAAGAAGTACTAAATTTGCACACACTGTTCACTGTACGGTAATGCTAGTTTAATTACAAGTAAGGGTTTGTTTCATTCCCAGACACTCATCGATACCTTTTTTAAGACGGTAGTCTCATTTTCGTTTATATGATATTAATATTGTTCAACCCCAGTGTCAATATATTTACCGTATATCTTACACAACGTTCTTCACCTAATTGTTTCTAGCCGAATATAATCTTTACTTTTATTACATATTATTAAAATACTGTTGGTGCTTATATCCTTTTATTATAGGATTTTGTAATATAATACACGTCAACGATATTTTTCTGTACCTTTTAAGTAAATTCCCTCTATCTACATAAATCTCAAGATATGGCTCAAGACGCTAAACTAAAAACCATGATGAACTGGAATTCTAACGCAACTACAGAAACGCTCGCCAGTCTTCCACTCCTTTACCTCAGTTAAAATATTAAACTTGATTCATTTGTTACAAACTTTTCTTCTTTTGTGATTCTGAAACTTTCAATATTCTTTGATCTCCAAAAACTAGTTTTCATAAAAGGATAGAACTCACTCAAAAGAGGGGCTGGCTTTTATTTCAAAGTTTTTTTTTCTTTTAAGCAAATGTCTCTTACCTATTTCCTGCAAAAACAGAAGCCTGTTAAGTTCTTTCAAGCTAACATCTACTAATTTTAAAATATTTACAAATGAAATGAGTAAAACATAAGTCTATCTTCAGACTACATAGGCGACTAAAACATCAAAAGGAGCGATAAGGTAAAAACTCATGTTAATGTTTTTAATCTGCAAAAGTTCAGAAATAAAACAAATTGCTGAGATATGAGGTAAAGAGAGCTTACCAGCTATGCCAAAGGAGTCATCCCACGCAGCCCCAAAGTTGAAAACTCGCAGCCAAATAACGAAACCCACAACTCCTTTAACCATAACGAACCCAAGAGTTGCCTGCATAAGGTAGCAAAGAAAAAATAAATAAAACAGGAAGAATTTGGAAACAGAAGGGCAAGAAAGGAAATCTGGAACTTTGATGATCCAAAGTTGCAGGAAGAAATTTGGAAAGGAAGAGGAACAGGAAGAAAAAGGAGGAGAGGACCGGGCGCCTGACCTCCAGGCTACAATCATCTCCGTCGGAAGAAAAGTTACGTCAAGAAGTTATGACGGAGCCGAAGAGTTTCTCCTCTAACGACCCAGTAGGAAAAATATTACCTGGCCGCCACTTTTGCTCTCGACAAATTTCTTTGGATGGATCTTCAACTCTCTCAACCCGCAAAAGAAAACGCCCGCAATAGAATGAATTCTGATGTGTTCATTCTCTATTTCCGTGCCGAGTTTCTCAATGCACCAGTTTCCTGATTCCTCTTGGAAATCCAGATTTTGAAAAAAAGGAAACAAAATGGAGTTCACTCTAAATGAAAAAACGTGAAGAAATTCAAAAGCAATTTTCCTTGTTTACAACTGTTATTATAAATGCGTGCATGCAAGTACAACTAAATCATCTTAATACTATATAATCTTTCCTGTCCTCTAAAAACACACACACACATGTATATATATATATATATATATATATATATATATATATATATATATATATATATATATATATATATATATATATATATATATATATATATATATACATATATACATACATAATTTAAAAAACGTTAAATTGAAGCTAAAATTGTACTGAAATTATTATTACAAACAGCAGTTACAATAACATGAGAACTAGGCTACAAGGATAATTGCGACCTGTATCCGATTCCTTTCTCATTTTTTATTTCCCTACAGAATGAATATTTTCTGAAGCCAATTATGGGCGTCAGCATGTGTATTCATATAGCCATAAAGCAGTAAATAAATACACAATAATACTCTCGCACGCGAGCGCGCACACATACACACAATATATAAGAAAAATAAACCGCTGATAATTGTTATAATCACATTTATGTATACACACACACACATATATATATATATATGTATGTATATATATACAGTATATATGTGTGTATGTATGTAGTTATGCTCTTAAGCGATGCGATTTGATTGCATAGGATTTCGTTCAAAATTCACGAACTGGCAACTTACATGCTCCATATTAATCAATTATTTCAATGCAAAAACACGATTATTTCATACAACAATAAAGCCATAGTACGTTTCATATGGGTGAATTCTGCCATATATTTCAAAACTGTAAGAAAATATCACGCGTAGCCAAATTTCTGAAAAACAGTTACGAAACATTTTCAAAACTTTTGTTCACTCATCGTCGATGCATTTGACAAGAACAGTCATCATCAAACCTCAGTTAAAATGTTACATAAAAAAACAACAAAATTTGTCATAACATTAATATTGCTTCCAATGAAACCATAAAATTTGAAATAGTCCTATTTGATTGTTTTTACGCCTCATCGCTGTAAAAATGTGAATAAGTACATACGAAGTAGAATGCACCCAACGATATCAACGGGTGAGCGGAGCAACTGTTGGTGTAACATAGGTCTACACTACAATGCGTAACGACAATGAAATGATCTTGAAACAATTTATTTATTTTATATTTGTTAGAAGAATATTTGGATTTTCATAAAAATAAAATTATGGCTTACTAGCAAATATTCGCCTACGCAATTATTCTTTTGTTTTAGCCAAGATTTTGTTCCTAGGCCTAGGCGTTAGATTTCTTTACTTTACACTTAAGCATTCACATCTCTATATTAACAATTTCTGGCCAGAAAGCATATGAGGTTATCTGCACATTCATGTACTTCAAGTTACCTTATGAGTGAATAAATTACACACCAAAAACGAGCAGAAGGACTTTTAAGAAATCATATTTTAAGCCAGTTAATAAACAAGTGTTCCATAGGCCCTGACATTAATGCTAATATATATTTCGATTAATAGCCATCTCCATATAATTAAAATCATCATCACCTTTTATTCTTCAAAGAACAGGTTCTCTACAAATTAATTCTTTAGTGACAGAGATTACATTTCAGAAGACTTAGACTATTTTTTTAGACCTATAAATCATTTTGCAACATACAGGCAGCTTGAACACAGCCTAAAACTTCAACATTCAAAGAAAAAGTGTTGTAATTCCTATTCTGAAAATGTTATTATGACTGTTGAGCTTATTAGGTCTACTGTTATAATGCTGCAGAGGTAGTTGGGTTGACCAGCCCGAGGAGCATGTTAAGCGAACTGTCATTTACGGCAACGCTAACCTTAACACACCGTGCCTTGAGCTAAAAAATGTTTTAAAAAATCAATTCAAATCACGCAGGTTAAGAATTATACAAGTGCATAAAAAGGATCATAGTTACATAACCATAGGAAAAATAGTGCTAGCTGTGAATTCGCAAACTTGTCGACATGTATGACATTGGAAATGAAAAAAAAAAAGTTTAATACTACTTGGCAACGTTACGTTGAGTCTGAGAATTTGGACGATACAAAAAGAATCATGTCGCCTCATATTTGAGCATAGCTGTACATGTATGTGAATAAAGCAATAATCAGCGGTTTCTTTTAACGAGGTGACTCCAGGGACAAAATCAAGACAATGGTCACTGCCACATTTATCCCTTTATACAAGAAATAGTATATCTGTGAAGACTGTATAAGCATTATCCCTGTTATGCCTACTTGTGTAACTAATGAAGTTACTTGCTGGGTGATTAACTATATACAAGGTTTCTCTTTCAAGTACACTAAAATAGACAAATGCCAATAAGTAAAAAAACTTAACTATACTTCTGCAACTGGAAGAATATAAATAATCAAAACCTCCATTTCTCGTTCTAGAAACAGAGAGCGTAAATGAGCGGTTCCACTTTCAAATCACAATGTTCATTCCATGAAGTGCGTGGATGATACTTTACAGTTTCAGAGACAATTACACACGTATTGAACGTAAAATCCATCTTCGGTGTCTCACTTCACGCGGTTTAAATCAACAGAACTGGGTCATATTTCGCGACTGAGGTCTAACGAACCATCATCTCGTTACTGTTTGACAAAAGCAAGAGCTACTCCCATATTAAATCCTGATTTATATATAATAACCAACTAATTAATTTTATTTGTGAAGTCAGTCACAGGCAGCATACCTAACAATAACAAACGATGATCTACTGTAAGAACAGGGAAAAAAATCACAGATCGTCGTAAGCATAATATAATGTTTGAGCGACCACTTTCAGTTATACTGTAAAACTAGAAGACCATATAAGATATATAATCTCCCTAAACCTATCAGACAATTTAAAATAAGAATATGCTTGCACCAGATTAGCACCAAAAGATAAAAAAAAATGTTGGTAAATACTACTTGGTTATTCAGCCAAATTTATTCACAATAAAGACACACGTTTTCACATTATTTGAAAATAATTCTTTTTCACGGTTAGCAATATTCTATCTTCGTCTTTCTCTTATTCTTTACGTGCAATTATTGACAAGGGTTACTGAGACATAAAAGTCTAACCCAGTGATCTGACAGTGAATATCAAAGCAATCTGTTTCACGTTGCTCATCCATGATCTCCAAATCTGCTTAAAAGATCCCTTGTCCCCTCTATCATGTTTTCACACTGAATCTTGGTTAGCTAAAAATATTACAATTAACATTGTCCCATTCCTCTGCATTTTTATACCTGGCTTTTCAGCTAGATACGATAGACGTTGTGCCAAGACAGATACAACTTCTCTAACTAGATTCCTCGGGGATTCGTTCATTTCCAAATTTTTATATCTACATTTCCCTCTTGAATAGATTTCGTTTCACTCGCTAACTGCGTTGAGTTCTATGCTTTTCACAGAACATCTTGCTGCCGATTTCCATAACTTTTATAGACTTGTTTCATGTAGAAAATGTTTCAAATATGAGTATTCAAAAAACCCTTTCTCTCCATGACATTAACTTACCTCTAACTTCAAATACCACCTTACTTACAATAAAGGAACCCATTTACTGCAATTCTTATCATCTAAATAATACACACACACACACACACACACACACACACATATATATATATATATATATATATATATATATATATATATATATATATATATATATATATATATATATATATATATATATATATATATATATATGCAATATATATATATATATATATATATAATATATATATGCAATGTCGAATGTTGCCTACACTCTTCTTTGAGATCTTCCGCGTTTATTTTCAAGCCCATTAAACAACAATCGTTGTTCTGCCATTTCTAATATATGACACCCCAAACACGCATAATGAGAGTTTTCTAGTATAGCAAAAAATATGTATTACTTATTTCAAAAATACCTTTTGTTATGTCACTGTACCGTTCTATGTATTATTTCAAATACTGGGGCAGTTTAACTAGAAATGAAACTATGGAAATTCCAAAAGGCAAAACTTCCCACCTACAAGCCCAGCAATCTTAAATACCTTTCTGTAAAAGTCAATACTATCAGTCACCAACCAAACTATGTTACATTTGTATGGTTACTCCATCGGGTACTTCAAACATTCACACTCTGGGATAAGATTCTAAAGAACTAATAAGAAATCTATCTTGAATAACAAACCTCAGCTGTAGTCGCAATTATAATGAAGGGTGTCGAAGATGTATTTAAAATGTATGGCACGGATAAAATATGCCCAAAGGCACAACACAGACTAAATTTATTACCAAAGTGCTCATCAAAAACGTTTTTAGGAACGGCACACAGGCCCAAGTTAGACAATTAAGTCATCAGTTCTTTTTTTTTCTACCTTCATCTGCTAGTCAACGAGTTTTCCTTAAATATGCCTATTTTAACAGAAAAAAATATAAAGAACAAAATAAACCAAGTGGAAAAGGACAAGTTAAGTATACCTTAGTTTTACCAGACCACTGAGCTGATTAACAGCTCTCGAAACAAGAAACTGGTGTAATTGTGAAATAAAATAACCGTTAACATTAACAATTTTGGCAACAATCAAGGTGTTTACTTGATTTTAACCCTCATCTACCACACTACATATAGCTGCTTTCATGCATAAAAGTACATGCGCACAAACTAAATGCATGTGCATGAGCAATCAACCAGGCACTATGCAGAAAGTCTATAACATTACATATTACAAATATGTAATGTCATATGTACTATTACAGCCAGTTCTAAATAAAATCAGAGTACGCAACGCAGCTTCCTGCAAAACAACGTTACATATACTGTATTAGGATAAAAAGACACTAAATTATTTTCATTTATCTTTAACAGTTCTCATTATGATTTATACCACTGAAATTTTAGTTAAATTTCAAGGTAACCTTAGATCTTCATTACACTCCATAACAGGAGGTCAAAATATTTCATATACTAGACAATCATTTTATTTCCAAATTTCATTTTTGTTCAGGATATTTTCCTAATGCAAACACCATAACTGACGATGTCCTCGAATATTTTCGATATGTTTTCTGTTGCCTCTCCTTCGTGCAAGCAACCCGCATAATACAGGAACATCCTTCAAGTAATATACCGAAATCGCACCCTTGAATCAATCAATCTCCCATTTACTTCCTACGAATTCCAAGCCCTGTTATTCTTCGCTCCAAGGTGACAACATAAGTTCATTCTGAACCAAGATGACTACTGTACATCACTAGCTTGCGACTGTACTGATTTTGCTCAATAAAAAGAACTAAAAATAACACTGAAGTAACCATAATAACAACCAACATATTTACTTTGTGGGTCCAGATAAGTCTTGTAAAATGTTTACCATCTAATAAGAACCTACGAAGTCCATTTGTGCAGTGACCAGAGCCGCCATAACTTGCAATGAGTAAATTCTTTGCAGCGAACTCTCGATCTACGTGAATATTAAATCACTTTGGATCTTATACTTTTCTCTGATATTAATTTCTAATACTTCCTAAAAGTTCGGAAGTCTTTTCGTTTGATGATTAAAAAAAGTTTAGTACCCTTTATGTCAAGGAGCCGCTTTCGTAAAAGCTTACTCCAAAATTCCAGGCAAGAAAATTTGAGACTAAAAGAAAAAAGAAAGTATGAAAAGGTCAGCGTCTCGCAATGAAAAGAAAACTCCGTAATCAAAGGTGGCTAGTTGATCCCATAATCCCCCATGTCAGCAGCCAAAAAAACAAACAAACGTTATTCCACACCCAAACAGGCGTGGTAAATTATTTTTCAGGGAGATTAAAAACCTAAAAATACTTTCAAATATAATATTGTATTATACTATTAAATTAGGAATTAAGTAAAGTAAGTAAGGTGCAATTTTCTTTTGCTTGCCAGCTGCACAAATATGTTTCAAGGTTTATTTCACAGTTCCTATCCTTGCATGAGCTACATTCGTAAATACATAAAACCATCCGATAAGCTGGGTCATTAAATAGTTCTTTGCTCCTATTAGGTACGAAGAATGCTTTATTTGTACTACACTCTTATATATTTTGACATAGGATCAGAAAACAATTTATCAACAATTTCAGTTTAGGTATAACAGCGCAACCTTAAAACATTACTAAACCAGTTAAGTAACTATGAAGATTTGCGTCATCAACAGAAAGCGAAGTCACGAACATACATCAATACACTTCCGCTTACCCATCCACAGCAATATCTTTTTATCCCTTTACAATGTCAACAAAAAGTGTCTTCCCCAATACCTTTGATGTCATAACTGATTTCTTAATTTTCCCATTATAAAACCATGACCCATCTTGACCCTCTGATCAAATCTCATCTTTC
Source organism: Macrobrachium rosenbergii (assembly GCF_040412425.1). Taxonomy (NCBI): domain Eukaryota; kingdom Metazoa; phylum Arthropoda; class Malacostraca; order Decapoda; family Palaemonidae; genus Macrobrachium; species Macrobrachium rosenbergii. The sequence goes on from NC_089745.1 coordinate 33,163,270, forward strand.
AATAAAAAATGAAGCTACCAGTGAATTGAGTTCCTATTCAACTCAGTATTTTGTTTTCAATATGTATCCATAATTTCCACATCAGTCATATTTTTCCCACCCCTACGTTCACCAACCTGTACATTATTATACAAGTACACGGGCATTCCACTAATTTTTTCTCTTCGTGCTAACTTCCCTTTGCACAAGTTTGATTCCTTTCATTCTTCAATTATTTTACCATGTGACATCCTAAACTATACCGTTACAAGGCTGTTTCCACTGGTAAGAATGTTAATAAAGTCAAGCTGTTAGGAACTTTTATTAACTTTATCAAATAATAATTTCTCTATTGTTCACGCTTTCTTTCATATTCAAAAAATTTTATTATAAATTTAAGTCACATGTGTAAATGAACTCCACGAAGAGAATTTACAAAGACTCTTGCAGTATTCAAATTTTCTCAATGTCTCTCAGGATATTTGAGTAATTAAATGATTAAACTAACGGCAAAAATAAGTAAAGGAAGAGATTTAAGGGAGGCACAATCACCGCTGTGGCTTGCCCTTTCCATGTCTGGAACCCGAAATCCACTTTCGCCTGAACAGGATTCATTTACCGTTGGTAACCTTGTCTAGTGCTTATTCTTTATGTAGAGAGAGAGAGAGAGAGAGAGAGAGAGAGAGAGAGAGAGAGAGAGAGAGAGAGAGAGATAAGGCCCTTGGAGAATACCATTTATTCACAACTGTAACTGGACTTCAACTGGCGGCGTAGAGACAATACCAGTACTTTAGATGTATGATCATTGCCGTCCTAAAAACTGAAAGTTAAAAAAGAAATGTCATCTATAGAATAGGTGACATTCTCCATCATTTTCCTCATGACTAAAATTACTTAATTCTACAGAATATTCTTTGAAGAAAAGCCTCCGGACAACTCCGATGCTCTGAAAAAAAAAAAAAAAAAAAAAAAAACTCTTCTGGAAGATCAACGCGGCTTGTTCGAACCAGAGATAATACAACAGTTATAAGTTTTCTCTCAACGAGAAAACTTAGGACAAAACTACCAGAAACCAAAGAACCCAATGGGATGCAATCTTCATAAGTCTCTGTATTAGCATAGTATCACCTGGGAAGTAGTAATGACTATGCTGGTGAATCCCGGTGTCAAGAAAGCCACTATTTCACGAGACCTACAGGACTCATGGTTATTGGCCTCCACCCCCCCACCCCCTTTTCACATCTACAAGGGCAAGCACCAAAAAACAAGAAAAGACAGACTCGATGTTTTCAAACTGATCTTGACTTAATACACACAGTTTACTTTTAAGATTTAGTCTTGTAAGTTGTGAGAAATATCCAAAGTCACTGTGTCATGATAAAAAAAATTATTCGTATTAATATGAAGACTAAGTAAACCGGTACAAAGATAAGGAATGGCTGGAAAATTATTTTACTTTAGCAACTCAGAGTAAAAGTATTGTTAACAATAAACCTACCCTGCAAGACAATAAACGAAATTATGATCATTTAGAAGACAAAAACTTCTCAAGATATGAATGATCAAAATACAACATAATTTAATGCCAGTGTCAACAATGCCCTGTACAAATTTTTTGTTGAATACGCACATCACCACCATCCCTGTGTTGCAAGAATGTGCCTATCCTTACGTATGCAGTCAATAAGAAAGCAAAATAGTTGACCGTTCTAACACCCTTGTAATTATTATACTATAACATTTGCACACAAAAAATTCAAGACATAAACAATTAATTATGCATATTTCCTGTACATTTAGATACTCTGATACGTTATCTAGATCTAATTTACATATTTAATTACGTACAGAAATTGCCAACGTAACTTGCTTTCTTCACACTAAGAGTATAAACAAATCTAAAAAGCCTGCTGAAATTTGCAGCAAGAAACATCCTGGTAAAAGTACAGTTTTTCTTCTTTAATATGTCAATGAATCATATTACCTGCTTTTTTCTATCCTTTACTTCTCACTCATTCACTCCTTTTGTCTCTTTTATCTCTTTCATCGAAGCACACATACATGAAGCTGCCAACATACTTGCAAAAAATGTCGATCCTATCAGAGCTAACGATAAAAAATTAAGCACAGAACTGGAATGTTGTAAATGATTCGATCTGACGCATCCATTATTTTCATATTGTACAGCGAATCGATGACATCAAAACTGACACAAACATGGGCACATAGTATTAATTTTAGTCACCACCGCAATGACACCCTGGAAAAAATGATCACAGACAGCAGTCAGAGTGCAGCAACACAAAATGTTCACGTCCCTAGTGTACTTAACTACAACTATTATTCGTGTGTGTGTGTGTGTGTGTGTGTGTGTGTGTGTGTGTGTGTGCGCGCGTGTGTATGTATATATATGTGTATATATATATATATATATATATATATATATATATATATATATATATATATATATATATATATATATATATATATATACATACTGTATATTAAGCCGGTCGTCAAATCACTATATCGTTGTTTCTAAACCAGTCCATGGCCATCGCTAAACCTCTTGTGCATTCGATATAAAACGGTATTGGTGGGTAATATTGAGAGTATAATATATATATATATATATATATATATATATATATATATATATATATATATATATATATATATATATATATAATTTCATTGGTTTTTTCTCGTTAATTTTGCTTATTTCACGAGAAACTGCTCGTTGGTTCTTTTCGTCTCCTTCTAAGTGTTTTTTATGCTAAATAGTTTTATTTATCCGTTTGTTCTCTCTTCATATTTCAACTAGCGGAGTATCGTCATCTGTAACTGCCTATCTTCGCCTGGTGGTTTTCGCTGTTTTTCTCGTCGCCCTTGTTGAACATGGGAACCTTTTCGTCAGGAAAGGTACATTCTGTCGCACGGATACCTCCCTGTAGGAAGGCCAGGCGCCCTAATTTGCCATTGCTCATTGCTCGTCGTTTGTCAGCACTGCTTTCTGGCCAAGACCCGGATATTTTACGTTCGCTTTCTTCTGCGTCCTCTGTTGTTGGCGGTAGGGGTTGTGAAGGTCTACCCTTGCCTGTGAGTGCTTTGCTGGATCCTCCAGGAATCGTCAGGAGGCCTTTGGCTTTGTCCAGTTAGGATGTTCGGTACTACCTCACGAGAACTCATAATCTCAGGCATGAGTGTCGACTCCTTTTTGTTAGTACGGGGCTTCGCCAAGAAAGAGGTGTCCAAGAGCATGATCTCTTCTTTCTGGCTTCATGAGACGATGAAGCAGGCATACTCTCGTCCGACAAGGTAGACGGGAGTATGGTCTGGGCAAGAGCTCACACGGTTATTAAAGGCATCGCCCCGTCTCTCGCATTCTGAGAAAACCTGTCGGTGTAGCAGGTATTTTGAGAGGGCGCGTGGTCCTGCCAGACTACATTCACGTCTTTCTACGTACATGACGTTGCCCACAAGTCCTTGATCTTGCTTTCCTTGGGTCCTGCAGTCGCTGCCCAACAAGTTGTGTAGAATGTAAGTGACTGGTATCCTCCCTTTTCTCTTTTACCTTTCTCTCTCACAGGGCAGGTGAGTCCTGACGACAGGAGCACCCAGTCTTTCATCTTTTTCTAGATGGTTTAGATGCATGACGAAGGGAGAGCGGGACTGACAATGACACAAACCCGTTGGTTTAATTATAAAGTTTGTCTCCGACAGTATTGGGTTCATCCGGGCCTTCTATACGGCAATGGCAAAAACCCATTATTTCAAGCCCAGAAGTCTAGCAGTTGCAACATCCCGTATGCTCAACAAGTAGAGGTGCAGGATTCCTTCCTCAGCTCTTCCAGACCAGGAAGGTATGCCCGGGTGGGAAGAACTAACCAGTCGGTTCAGAGTTTGGCCCAGACTCGCCCCGCAAATAAGTAAGTCTGCTATGTAAAGGACGAGGGTTTGTATTTGTGACGGAAAGAATAGCAAATTTTTTAAGTAATATGTATTTTTCCTAACAAACAGCCACCCCTCATTCTGGCACCTGGGCCGAAACGCAAAGAGGAGTGCAGACCGACGAGTGGGCGAGGCTTGCCCCCCCTACCTTTGGTAGTTAACGACCTTGCCTAAAAGCTAAACGCCGACCGTTCCAGCTCGCGTTCGCAAGCTAAATCCCTATGTAAAGAGCTAAGGTTTGTATGTTAGGGAAAATACAAATTACTTTAAAAAATTGTGCTATTTTTGGTGCTGCTACCTTTCGCAATTTTAGAAGTTCTAAATATGACACTTTGCACAGCAATCATGAATGCGGCGTCGACGCTCCTACTTCTCGACATATTTTCTTTTAAATTCTTTTGAGTTTTGCTGGAATAACCATTAGTTTTGATTTTATTACAAATAATCTATTTTGAGAGCATAACTCTTGTGAAAATTCATGATTAACCTCGATCGGGGTTCTGCATAACATATTTACCTCATGTATAAATATAGACCTAGTAAATTCTGTAAAAACTTTTGCAAAGAATATGAATGTCATGACTGAAAATAATGAGCACATTTATCAAATTAAAGTATTTGTGGCGAAAAAGTGATTGTATGGACAAAGTGGACTGTATGTTTAATGTTGTTACTTGGTCAAAAACCACTAAAAGCCTCCCTGGACAAAGTGGACTGTATGTTTAATGTTGTTACTTGGTCAAAAACCACTAAAAGCCTCCCTTTGCGGTTTCTAAATTACGGGGAGATATCTCTCAGCCCAGTTCAGTACTAACAAGGAAAACGCACTAACATTATTAATGAATAGTACCACAATTAAGTACTTCCACTTCCTGAGCAGTCCCCATAGGCCTGAACTCAGATCATAAGTTGCTGTGAGATACGACGAGAGGTGCTCGCCTCCCTCTCTCTCAAAATTTTACAAGTAACTCACTGGAGGACTTTCAGACCTTTCAAGACTCGATATATGTCACCTTGGTTCCATAAGTTACTTGCGTAACTTCAAAATATGAATACAATACAAAGTTTATCAGATCAAATTATATTCATCATTCACTAAAATTGGAACACAGAAAAAATGAAATGAAAGGGAGGGATATTGAAACGTAACTGCTGAATTTAAACTTAAAATTAATTTAATAACTAAAAGTTAAATATATCTATTAGGTAATTATTTACGAGATAATGAAAATTAATTACTCAAAGGGAATTACAATTCATGCACTCAAACGAACCAAATTTACAAGGTTCAAATAATAAGGGCAATCACCAATTTTCTAAAGCACACACATCACATCACAACACGACACCAGATTAGTCAACTAAAAAAGAAAATGAGCCAAGAAGCTGCTCGTTCCGTTCTGCATTCAGGTTATACAATTACTGCGAACAAAGAACTGACTTACAAAGTTCAAATTAACATAAAAAATTCGTAGATGTATTGAATTAACTGGTGGTGTGTGACAATACAATTTTGGATGATGTCATACCAATACAGTACACGCAACTACGCACACTCACATTTTCTCAAATATAATGCCGGAAAGCGGCGAAGTGACAACCGTTGGGGATTACCCAACTCTCTGATGCAGACGTAAGTATCTTTTGCATAAACACACCACGACCTCCCTCCCTACTCTCCCTTTTAGTTTCTTCACTGGTTAATACAGAAATGATTCAATCAGTATCATAGTAAAATTTAAACAAAATAATGTAAGTGCCATTCTCGAATAGATGTGGTTCCTTTACTCTTATTATCATGCAATAGAGACGTACATATTTCTTTCTAATTCATAAACATCCAAATACATTTGGATATCACATGAACAACAGACACAAATAACAGTTCTCATCTGTCGGTTATCTGACAGAAGGCAATTCATATTAAAAAATCAAATCAGTAATTTTCTTATGACAAGAGACGACACTAATAACTCTAAAGTAAGAAATAGGTCATATGAAAATATGTTAATACACAAAAATATTATGAAAAGATTGTTGTGCGGGGAATTCCCCACGGTATTTTTTATATTTCCAGGTAGATGACATAACCGGACTTGACAGAGATTGCTCTATACATACCCCACGCAGCGTATCTGAGTGTCTCTTTCTCCCCCAAACCCCTTCTAAGTCACGCCCTCTAGACCGTCTGCCTTATATTTAATCGATATTTATATTTTTCAGTGATCTATCTCTACTACTTCAAGAAGCTTTTTGTGCGTTCATTATTAGTAAAATGCTTTTGTCTCTGAATGTATCATTCCGTAGAAAAATATTTAACAACAGTGATAATTGTGGCACTGAATCAGAGATATATCAATCACCCAATAAAAATATATATAGGCGAAACAGCAGCGCAACCGTCAACAGTGAAACCTGAGACTGATCAGTTTTATCGTAGAAAGAAGGAATCGTGTAACTGTAACTTAAATTACAGAATTCAAATGCTTCTTATAATTGTGAACATTGAGAACAAAAGTTCCGAACCTTCTCTTTCGAGCTGCCGTGTGACATTAACAAATATATTATGGTTTAGCACAGACTCAAAGAGCATGTGACTGGAAGTTATTTATTCAATTACGCTCCTTTCATTTGCTTATTTACAAATGTCATTAGCACCTCATTTCATTCAAGTCATTACCATTCCGTTTCATACCTAAAGGACCTGCTGCTCTCTGGCTTTTATCTTCCAGTTTTTCATTAAAGGAGACAGACGCTAATCACCTGATTGCTGCTCTTCATTTTCTTGTGAACTTTTCCACGTGGTAAATGGTCCTCCACATAAGTATTTTCAAACTACGGATTACTTTAGTTTTTATTTGACTTTTACACAAGACATCCTCGCCTCCATCGTCTAAAACATATCATCTTAATGCCCTCCCGTCTTCGAACTGGAGTGTCTAAAGAATAGTACCATTTTTAGCCTGCGTCATTTTTTTCCTCTCGTCCTCTGCCAACATTACACATCATACCTCATATTACACGGATGCTTTCATTTTGAAAATGCTTCCTTTTTATGATCTCTCCCTTCCTCTTACCACCACTTTCCTTCACAACGTTCCTCTGCCTCCTTTTGTCCTCAGTAATTCTGAATTTTTTAAACTTTACTAATCAATACTACATTTTCAAGAACATATCTTTTCGTGGTTATGCTAAAAGTCCTTGGTGTGTTTCCAAATATTTCTATTTTTATGTTTTTCAACGTTGCTCAGTCTCATTTAACTTTCTTATTCTTACTTTTTTTATTCACAAGAGCTCTCTGTACTTGTACACATCTCAGAAGATTCCTTGATAAAGAACTATCCACCCACAGAAATTTCTCATTTTCAAACTTCAGGCTCCTTCATTTTTTAATGTACTACTTCTTTACTCGTTTCCCTTTGCGTATCATCTACTCCGTTTAATGAACTCCTGTTTCCTGAGAAAACCTACTTCGTCATACGCATCTCCACAAAATTATTCTAATTAAGCCACCACAATCTTTCCTGATAACAGTCATCCATCTCGCGCTTTCCCGAAGTACATATTTCTTTGAGGCCAAAGAACTGACGATAATGGTGCTGCTATTCATCCTTCACTTCAAATAATTCTCTTTCAAATGAGCCTGTCTCCCTCCCCGCCCCCTTCTCTCTCTCTCTCTCTCTCTCTCTCTCTCTCTCTCTCTCTCTCTCTCTCTCTCTCTCTCTCTCTCTCTCACACTAATTCTCTTTCAAATGAGCCTGTCTCCCTCCACGCCCCCTTCTCTCTCTCTCTCTCTCTCTCTCTCTCTCTCTCTCTCTCTCTCTCTCTCTCTCTCTCTCTCTCTCTCTCTCCAGCCATCTAACATCATCCTAGTCCAATATGTGCTCATCTTTTCTCCTAACTATTTGGTACTCCTACTTTTCGAGCGCCTATCTTTTATTCCAATGCTTCTCCATGACTCTACTACCAAAGGGGAAAAAGGGGCTGGAGTCATCAGGATTAGCTGAAGGAAGTGGCAGAGGGGCAGTTCCAGCTGTCTTCATTCGGGTGAAGGGAATGAGACAAGTTCCCTTGGGAGGCTGTCGTTCCTGATAGAAAGAAATAGGATTAGCTGGATCCGATTCGGTCGCTTATTGGCTTCCCTTGCTCTTTAACCATTAAGACCTCCTTTTGATTTCTCCCTTTCTCTCTCTCTCTCATTTACTACTTTTCTTTATTTCTTAATTTCCCTTCCCCGCAGTCGTACCAATAGCAGTAATTTACAAGGCAGGATAAATTCCCGAGATGAGGACAATGCTGTCTATGTGTAATTTCTAGTTTACTCCCACAACCTACACCTCGTAAAAGCAATTACAACCAACAAAATTAATTACCGTACCAATTAATAAAAACTATAATTGATTCTGGATAATCGCTAATGAAGAATCAGAAGACCGTGGCAAAGGCTCTATTCGTCACAGAGCCTTCCCTAATTCCAATTTGAAATGACCCTTCTCATACATCAAAGGATTAATTCAATTATGCTAAGAAAGGTTTCGATCCATAAATCTACAAATGAAACACACGAGACGCCTCTTCATATATATCAAGATTATCTTAATCACGCATTCACTAATGTTAAGCGGCCAGATTTTTATTTACGACATGAATTATATTAGAAGCTACATAAAATTTATAGGATTTACTTTACCTGTAATTGCTCCCGGTAATACCGTTAAAGCAGATCTAAAAACATCCCAGATTAATGAGCACTAATCTACCGAAAATCTTCATTGTGAATGTAAGGGGCCCGCAAATTATCACAAAATCTGTTTACACTTTTGTTATAGTTCCTGCGTGTACCCGGCAATTCTGGTTCAGAATACACGGGTTGAGATAGTAATAACTCGCTTCGTAAACAGGAACTCAAAACCAAATTATTTCAAGAAGAAAACTTGAACCGTAGAAACCTATTTATACGTTGAATGTTGGACTACGAAAAAACGGGAATTATCTCAGTAACATAGTTCTACAAAGGGGTTATCAAGGTTACATTATGGGTTTAAGATTTAAAACTCAGCATTCAAAGAGAATGGTCATCCTAGAAATAAAACATATTCGTCGGCAATAAAAAAAAAAAATCACATGTTGATGACTCATGTTTCGTTCATGACGAAAAGTCTGCTTAATAAATGATGAAAATGTATTAATTTAAGAAGGATGTGTACTCATTTCCCACTATGCATATTCTGGGGATTTTTATACTTTCATAATATAAACCATTTATTCAAAAGAAATATGCAGCGGAACTTAAAATATAACGAACAACAGTTTGTTATATTCAAGATGTATTTCACATACGAGTTTGAAATGGGTAGGTGGAAGCCAATCTTTAGATATTTATGCATTTCAAATAGTATAATATTCATATGCAATACCAAGCAAACTCACAAGTATTAATACACAAATATTACCATCTCTTCTATTTTCACAATCAATGCAAAGGAAAAATAGCAAATTTCACGGCAATCAGTCATTATTGGCAGTATCCATTTAATTTTTACACAATTTATCTTGTTTCTTTGTCAAACCATCACAAACAGGTTATTGCTCGTTTTGTTTTTTTTAACTTTTAAGATTTTAACTTTTAAGAAAGTGTATATATCTAATTATAGCGTCCATAATGGCTGTAGCAACTAACTGCAAAGAACCATTTTGTAATGGACTTGTAAATAATGGGTAAGTCTAGTTTGCAGCTCCGAGCAGATTGTCCTGTTTTTCCAATTTCTATTTTTTTTTATTAACAAAATGCTTATCGCTTTCAAAATTATTTAATAGTCTGCCATTGTAAAATAAAATAACAACAATGGTTAACTTCATTTTGCAGCTACGCGCAGACGAGTGTCCTAATTTCCCAATTTCTCATTCTTTTATGAAGTATATTTATCGCATTAAAATTAATAATCTGCTGTTGTAAATGAAAGAAACAACTAATGCTTTCCTCTGCCTTGAACCATGTGACTGATGTGTATCACTCTGCAGAGTATTTTCACTAATATTCAACTTCCTAAGAACATTTTTGTCCCATTCCCTCAAAGCAAACCCGCCTATGGAGGCTGTCAACTTGAACAATCGATGGTCACTAATCGGAAATAAAACAACACATGTAGCACAAGTGTGTACCCGATATAAGGGGGATTCAATACGGTTCCTGCTGTGACCGATACAGACAGTTCATTACCTTCACTACTGCACAGTAAATCTTGCCTCAGAAAATTTATGGGATATGTCAGGTTGACCCACGCTAATAAAATTTTAATGGAGACGAGCCATGAATATATGTTGATAAAACAAACTGCTAAAAGGTCTGTTAAAGGCCAGAAGTTATGGATGGCAATGGAAGAAAAACTTTCTACAAAATGAAAAAGCAATTTAATTGGTATTCAAGCCACGTTTATTTGAAAATGGCCAGGGATAACATATCTAGACGTGATGGGATTACCCGAGTTGTCCATTTAGTACATTTCCATATGTAATACGATGAGTTAATCCTTAATAAGAGGAACAATAGATACTAACAACAATGATGTCATTAAGTAGCACTAAAATTTGTATAAAACTGGAAATGGTACAAATCAGAATATTTGAACAATAACACAAGCACGGGCAAAAACTCAAAGGAAATGTACAAGTACTGGAATACAGTGTCAGCATATTTTTCTAGAGCAATTTTTTGTTTAATTAAAACTGAAATATTCTGACGTATATTCCAATGCTGCATATACAAGAAATTCACGATTTCTGCTAAAAAAAAAAACTATAAAGGGAGGATATTTCTATGCTATACTCACTGGGAGTAAAACAAAACATGTAAATGTTATATTCACAGGAGTAAAACAAAACAACGTAAATAAAGAAAATCCCTCCTTTTACCTTTGGTTACCAAAGCCCTGTGGGACAGATTGATTGATTTATTGCTGTTGCAACACAAGAGTAAAGGTCATTGACGCCGATAGCGTGGTAGGAAAGAAAATCTTTCCATCGTATTTCAACTAAATTTGAAAAATTTTTGTCAGTCTGTTTACTGAAAAAATATTGAGGAAATATTTTTTCCACAAATAAGAGCCTTGGAAAAAAAACAGTGATTTGTATATAGAAGTTCTGCATCCAATAACTAAAGCCTCAACCTGGTCTGGGAATGCTACGAAATTTTAGGAATTTATCTGTAATATCTCTTGAGTGTACCTGCTATACAGCAATGAACTCATCAAGCTAAACCCTTTAGAAAAAAAATCACCAAAACGTAATCTTGAACGATTAATCATTCATGAATTTTTATTTTTCACCACTTCCATCCTCAAAACCGGCCATCAGTTAACTACCACATACACATACATACATACATACATCATATATATATATATATATATATATATATATATAATATATATATATATATATATATATATATATATATATATATATATATATATATATATATATATATATATATATATATATATATATATATATATATATAATATATATATTATATATATATATATATATATTATATATATATATATATATATATATATATATATATATATTATATATATATATATATATATATATATATATATATATATATATATATATATATATATATATATATATATATATATATATATATATATATATATACATTATACAGAATCTACAGGTCACTTTTTCCCAGATACTTGTAGTAACCACAATGCCCTCTTAACTTCATGAACTGCTCACACTTTTCGGATACGCTTGTCCCTACGAAGCCTTAGATCCAAAGGCAAGAGCACGAAGTAACTCCGATGTACAGCATAATTCGAACATGCATCCAGAGTATCAGAATGGGGTCATGTTGCCGACCTGACCACGAGAAGGATATAAAGCCTATTGCCGCTCATCATACATGTACCTATCGAATTCAGTTATATTTAAGGGAGCTGGAATACACCCATCTTCTCTATCATGGCCAAGTGGGCAATCGATTTTACTGCTTTTTAGGCTGAAATATACATATATAGAATCTACTGGCCACTTTCTACCAGGTACGTATGAAACTGCAAAAATTGCATCTTCAGACTTCTGGATGCACTTGTCACTACGAAGCCTTAGATCCAGACGCAAGATCTGAAGTAATTCACCACAAAACGCCAGCTATAGTTGTAAGTTTACCCTCGATTTGCCACAGGGTGATTCATATCGTGGTAGCTGAAATCTCGACCTCGTGGCACTTAATGTCAGTGAGACCCTAACCTCAGTTATTGGGATATATGTTCTTTCTCCTCATAAAACATAAATTTTTGCCCTTAACTTAACATGACGGCTTCTGCTCCTTAGTCATACACCAACGGAAGAGGAGCATCAGGAACTCACTGCCAGCCTTCTGCCACTCAAGCTTTCTCTGCCTACTATAAATCGCTATACTTCTGTTATCGCAAAAAAAATGTTTACACACAAAAACGTCTCTGATGCACGGAAATATAAAAAAAAAAACTCAGTGTATAAAAAAATGGATGAATGAAAATATAAATGTCACTTAAAACTGCAATATTATGCATATATCCGGTTTAGAAGTCTCTTTAAAAATAGGGTTTAGTACATGCAAGTTCATAAATTGTATAAAAGATACACAATGTGTGACTGTCATATACTTCAGCATTTTTTATTAGTAATTTGTTTCCCATAAAGAAGGTAGTCTAAGAGGATACCCAAAACAGCAGCAGTCAATACGTTGTTAATCCTTTATCTGGCTCATCTGGGATGAAAACCCTAGGCTATGAAAACGCTATCATTATATTTCTATGTCATCAGAAGTGTGCTGATCCCCATCTATACAAACTGCAAGAGATAATTCCATTCTGTATGCAATGTTTTACTGAATACTAAAACCACATCATCTGGTCAACACTTTCTACATATAAACAATCTTTTCACGCCAACCTATCGTCCTCAATGCTCTCCCTGACACCAGACTGCTTCAAAACACTTATTAGGTTTCAACATCGGCATATGTGTGTGTGTGTGTGTGTGTGTGTGTGTGTGTGTGTGTGTGTGTGTGTGTGTGTGTGTGTGTGTGTGTGAGCTTTTATATCAAAAACCATGTGCAAGCCTGCCTATAGATACATGCTCCACACTTTACCTAAGCGCCTCTCTCAAGAATTCTCTTCTTCCAAGAATCCACCATCTGTTACGCCCACAACATAGTATCCCAACGCTGTAAGCCGGTGTTTAATAAGATGTCTAAAGGCACAGTGCCACTCACTTGTCTGTGTTTTCCTACCCCTAAAAGGTGCCACAGGTGGTATGGATTTTCACTCAAGAGGCGGTTAGGTGCGTCAGCTCCCTTATTGACTGGGGAGAGAGAAAGTCTCGCTTGTTTTTAGGAAGGGACGTACTTGCAAATCTAAAGACCTGAATGTGGTTCTTCTCGTATATGGGTGTGTGTGTGTGTGTGTGTGTGTGTGTGTGAGAGAGAGAGAGAGAGAGAGAGAGAGAGAGAGAGAGAGAGAGAGAGAGAGATTGGTTTAGATGCAAACAGTCATGCTTCAGGTATTTACTCGTGTCATCATAAAGGCACCTAATTATGTATCTTCATAAAGAAAAACATTAGAGAAATATGGTCCAGAGAACAACCCACAAATACAACTCAAATATAAAACATTACAAAAATCTATAATGCGATATTTCATGTATTCACCAAAAAGTACGTAAACACCAAACAAGCATGCTTTATTATTTGCAACATACGCACACACATAATATATACTGTATATGTGTATATGCATGCATGCATACATACATACATACATACATACATACATACATATATATATATATATATATATATATATATATATATATATATATATATATATATATATATATATATATATAAATATATATTGAAACGTGCAGCAAAAATGCAATCATCCTTGTAAGGATGGGCCTTATAAACAATAGTTAGATTTATATCTGCATTACATATATTTCCTACGTGCTGTGAAAGTTTTAATTACAAAGTTACGCACATACTGCCAAATATTCATTCTAGTACAGCAATACCTTTACACAGCAAATCATGGGACAAAGAGAAAAACTGGCTGATCAACAGTTTTCGTTTTACTAGAATTCAGCTTCATACCCATTGACTACACCTCTTACTATCCTCTTCCAAATATCTGTTACGGGTAACGGAAACTTCATCTGGCATTTGGGGGGAGATAATAACAGCAACAAGACTTACATCAAAAATCACGTTCCAGATAAAGACCACAGACCTTTAGTCCGAGTACACCTTCCTTAGGAACGCCAGCCATGATTATATGCCAAAGTTCACTAAAACCACAAGCAATTCTATTTGCGATCGTTTAAAAAAAAAGTGGTCTCCAACTCTAAGCTAAGAAGTTCATATTCAAGGTCAATTAACAGAATTGAAACACCGTTATTAATTATAACTTTCTTCCAAAAAACATAACAGTATAAATGAGGGATTTAGAACACATACGTGGAACGGTATACAAGGAAAATATGGACGTAAAAGAAAAAATATGCAACATTTTAAGAGTTGGGAAAGCCACACAGAATTAACACGGTGTAAAATGCATTGAAATTGCAAGCGCAAGGCGATAGTAACGATCAGGAAGGAAATACAACCTCAAATCATCCTGCCGAATTAAATAGGCCCGGAGCTACGAATATGCTCTGTATACACGCAAGGTAAAATTTTAATACTAATAGATTAATTTTCTTTAGATACCATTGTATTT